>NC_026001.2:43154510-43199464 GCF_000442705.2 Elaeis guineensis | reverse complement strand
ATGTGATAATGGATCCTGCACCTGAGGAGCCAGCTGTCAATACACGTGGAACAGTCAGAGACACTTACCAGAAGTGGCTCAGTGACCGGACCACGGTGCGCTGTATCATGCTGGCTGCTATGAGTGACAAGTTCAGTCGCAGATTCAAGATGGCTCAGCCAAAGGACATGCTTCAAGTGTTGGAGGATGCCTTTGGCACACCCGATGACGTGGAGAGGCATAAGACTAGTTGTGCCATCTTCAACGCCAAAATGCGGGATAGTGCCTCTGTCACTGATCATGTATTGTACATGATCGAGCTGATGGAATGATTGAGCAAGCTCGGCTTTCTCTTGCATGAGCAGCTTGGGAAAGATGCAATACTGAACTCGCTGCCCAAGTCTTATCTCCCATTCCTCACTCATTATAGAATGACAAAGCCTGAAGTAAACTACCACAAGTTACTGGGGTTGCTTCAGAACTTTGAGAAGGATTACTAACTTCACAAGGAGTCGGTGAACTCAGTGGGAGGTTCGTCTTCTGGTTCTCGACCCTTTGAGAAAGGAAGAAGAACAAGAAGAAGAAAGTGAAGAAGGTGCAAGTTCAGGCTGGGACATCAGTGCAGAGCCAGACCAAAAAGATCAAGCCTGATAAGAGTCTATTCTACTGGCAAGCACCCTAGATCAGATAGTGTGTCAGATATCTACTTATGGCATTGGAAGCTAGGTCATATAAACAAGAACAGAATAAACAGGTTGACTCAAGAGGGAATCCTCGAAGTCAGTGATTGTGAATCACTTCCAACCTGTGAGTCCTGTCTTCTTGGTAAAATGACCAAGTCACCTTTTACTAGAAAAGGTGAGAGAGCTACTGAGCTCTTGGGCCTAATACATACTGATGTATGCGGGCCCATGAGCACTAGTGCTAGAGGTGGATATTTCTACTTCATAACTTTCACGGATGACCAATCCCGATATGGATATGTCTATCTGATGAAACATAAGTCGGATTCATTTAAAATGTTCAAACGATTCCGAAGTGAAGTAGAAAAACAAACTGGGAAGAGTATTAAAACTCTTTGATCTGATCGAGGAGGAGAATATCTTTCTAGTGAGTTTCTCACATATCTAGGAGAGAATGGGATTCTCTCCCAATGGACTCCTCCAGGAACACCACAGCATAATGGTGTGTCTGAAAGGAGGAATCGGACTCTGTTAGACATGGTCCGATCCATGATGGGTTTTGCTAGCTTGCCGATATCCTTCTGGGGATATGCACTCGAATCGACCTATTATCTGTTAAATAGGGTTCCAAGTAAGTCTATAATTAAGACTTCATATGAGATATGGATGGGACGTAAGCCAGCACTTTCACACCTTAGGGTCTGGGGTGCCCAGCCTATGTCAAACGATTAGTCACAGACAAACTTGGACCTAGGTCTGACAAATGCTCATTCATAGGGTACCCCAAAGAGATAAAAGGATATTTTTTCTAACATGCTGATGAACAAAAGGTGTTTGTCAGCCTTAAGGCAATCTTTTTAGAAAAGAAGTTCTTTGGTGAAGGAACCGTTGCCTCTAAGGTTGAACTTCATGAAGTTCAACAGGTAGAAGGACCGACACCAATAGCTGAACCTGAGTCGGATATGATTAGATCAGATCCGGAGCCCAATATACCTGCACCATTAAGGCGATCCGGTAGAGTACCGCGTCAGCCGGATAGATACTACGGTTTCTTGGTCCGAGATGGTGATCCCATCAAACTTGATGAGAATAATGAGGATCCGATCACCTATATGGATGCAATGCAGAGATCTAATTTCGAGAAATGGCTTGAAGCCATGAAATCCGAAATGGAGTCCATGAAGGTCAACGATGTATGGACATTGGTTGACCCACCTGAAGGGGTTAAACCCATTGGGTGTAAATGGGTCTTCAAAAGGAAGAGGGGTGCAGACGGAAAGGTGGAGACCTATAAAGCCTGTCTGGTCGCCAAGGGTATCGTCAACGTTATGGTATTGACTATGATGAGATATTTTCTCCTGTGGCAATGCTCAAATCCATTCGGATAATACTTGCAATAGCTGTCCATCTAGATTATGAGATCTGGCAGATGGATGTAAAGACAGCTTTCCTGAATGGAGAGCTGACCGAAGAGGTGTATATGATACAACCTGAGGGGTTTACATCCACAGATGAGTCCAAGGTGTGCAAGATTTAGAGATCCATTTATGGACTGAAGCAAGCTTCTCGAAGTTGGAACATGCATTTTGATAAGGTGATCAAAACGTATGGCTTCATTAAGAATGGAGAAGAGCCCTGCATCTATAAATGGGCAAATGGTCCAGTTGTGGTATTCCTTATCTTGTACGTGGATGATATTCTCTTAATCGGGAATGACATCCCCGCACTACAGGGAATAAAAGTTTGGTTGTCATCATAGTTCTCCATGAAGGACTTGGGTGAAGCATCCTACATCCTAGGGATGAAGATCTATAGGGATAGATCTAAAAGGATGCTTGGGTTATCCCAGTCCATGTACATAGACACTGTGCTGAAGAGGTTCAGCATGGAGAATTCTAAGAAGGGCTATCTACCGATAGGCCATGGAATTTCTCTCTAAGAAGGATTGTCCGACAACTCATGAAGAGAGAGAGCGTATGAGTAGAGTCCCATATGCTTCAGTCGTGGGATCTATCATGTACACCATGACATGTACAAGACCAGATGTGGCATACTCACTAGGAGTAGTGAGTAGATACCAATCTGATCCTGGAGAAAATCATTGAAAAGTGGTTAAAGCCATCCTTAAGTATTTGAGAAATACTAAAGACCAATGGTTGATTTATGGCGAGTCAGATCTAAACTTGTGGGGTTCATAGCTCCAGCTTCCAATCTGACCATGATGACAGCAGGAGCATGTCGGGTTATATCTTTACTCTGAATGGTGGAGCCATCTGCTGGAAGAGTTCGAAGCAGTATACTGTGGCAGACTCTGTTTATGAAGCGGAGTACATCGCAGCATCGGATGCCACGAAGGAAGCTGTGTGGCTGAGAAAATTCATCAACGAGCTCGGAGTAGCACCCTCCCTCGATGGTCCAGTCCTGCTCTACTGCGACAGCACTGGTGCCATAGCTCAAGTGAAGAAACCCAAAGCACATCAGCGGACGAAGCACATCTTGCACCGCTTCCACCTGGTCTGAGAGATCGTGGATCGAGGTGATGTCGACCTTCAGAAGATCGACAGAAAGGAGAACCTAGCCAACCCCTTCACTAAAGCCCTGGTGATAAAGGAGTTCGACAACCACAAGTCGAAGATGGGTATTAAATACTATGCCGAGTGGCTTTAGGACAAGTTGGAGTTGTTGGAAAATATGTCCCAAAAAGCCAATCGTCAAGCTGTTGACGGTTGAGCAACCAAGTATTGTAATTGATTTGTTAATAAATAAAATATATTTGGCATCTTCATCATAAGTTTTCATCTTCTAATGAACTCCATTGTTATGATGAAGTCCTTAGGACTATTTAGATTCGATAAAGAAAGGATTTATCGATTAGTCCTTAAAACTGTTCACGACCAAATGATAGGCTGTTAATAAGGACGACAGTTTCTATCGAGCATAGGTCGCTGTAGGCCATATGGGTTGGTTGTCCTCTTAACCAAAGAGTGTGGAGACACTGGTATGGCATACAGGTGAGATGTAAGGGTACATCATCATTGAACGTGACCAACTCCAGAGCATTCTGCTGTCGAGAATGTCTCTGATGGGATATAGGTATAAGTGTCCCTTAGACTTGAGATCGCCTCAGTGACTTGCAAGCAACTCACTGTGCTTTGGTACTGGACTAACTGAATTTCTAATTCAGGGATGGAAGGCTTCTGGGCACAGTTAAGTACTTGCGAAGTCAGAGTGTGATCGAGATGGGATTGACCACTCCAAGAGTTGGAGAAGAATGAGTCGCTGTATTTCAATTTAGCAAAATCTTGGCCAGGGTAATCCATCAGATGGATTTGATATTTTGAAATATAATGTGGACAACCTGATCAGAGTTGATAGTTGAACTCTGGGGTGTCCTATGATCATTTTGGTCAAGGGGATGAATTATATGAAAACTATATCCGCATGGGTTCTAAGGATGTTGTTCTACACATTCGACCTATCCGATCGTCGGGTACCATTGCTAGATGGTCACTTCGATTGGTACAGAAATTTGTTTCTGTACTATCGGCTTAGGTTTGGACCTATGAGGTCACACATATTAGAGTTCATGATCCGATCGGATGGTTGATCAACGATTAAGAATCGTTCTAGGGTTAAATGATCAATACGATTGACATTTAACCCAGTGCAAGTATTGCAGGAGGATCGATTAGCAATTCGATTGCTAATTGACTTAATTTGATTAAGCCAATGGGCTGAGATTAAATTTAATTAAATATAATTTAATTAAATTTATTTTGGGCTTGATTGGATTAAGTCCAATTGGTTTATTGGATAAGCCAAGTGCAAGAAAAAACTAGTCCTAGTTCAACTAGGACTTGGGTCAATCTAATTTCTAATTTGATTAGAAAATTAAATCAGATTTAAATCTAATTTAATCTGATTAAATTAGGTTTTTAATTGGGTTAAGATCTATTTTAATTAGGTTGATCTAATTTTGGTTTGGAAAACCAAATTAAAACAAGTCATAAGATAGAATCCTAGTAAGACTAGGATTCCACCTTGCGCCACATAAGCCTTCCCCACGCCCTCTCTCTTATTCAATGCCAATCTCCACTTATTTTGTGTGACAAAAGCCCTCTCCCAGGTCTCTCCCATGTTCACAAAAGGTTTCCTCTCTTCTTTTTACATGGAAGGTGGTTTGGATCAAATAAAAAGGAATAAGTTTGGATTTCGAATTCTATGAGATAGAGTTTTAGAAATCCAAAACTCTTTCATTTTTGCACCGAATTTGTCCAAATTTTTTTTGGAATTTTTATGGCTTTTAGGTTACACATTGTGAACCCTTTGCTAGTGATCCATACATAAAAATATGGAGGAGTTGCTCAAGAGTTGGGCGCCCCTTAACTTGCCATGTTTGGATAAGCCTTGACTAGGTATTTGACCTAGACAAGGACTCTATCATATCTCTCTCTATAAAATGAGTTTCTTCATAAAATTTTTGAAAAAGATAGAGACTTGAGAGACCTTTATTTCATCCAAAAATCAGAGAGAAATACCTTTGGGTCGTGGAGATATAAAAGATGCAAGTTAAGGTATCTAGAGAGAAAAACGTGAAGAAGAAGAGGGTCTTCTTCTAGGGTTTTTTGTTTTCATATCTTTCCTCCCTCCATCTTGAGTTTTCTGAGAGCGTCTCAGATCTGAAACTCCTCCTTTTACTTTCCATCTTTGGAAGAGTCCAAATCAAGAAGAAGGAGGCACCTGATCAACCATCAAAGAAGGATCAGTGCAGTACTAGCATACTGTGCTGATTTTCTGAAGCAGGACTTCTGATCGAGATTCGTGGGCTCGTGTGGATGACTCCTAGAGGTCGGATGCATGTGCGGCTTGTAACATCATCCTTAAGCCTGGATCAACAAGGTTAGAGCATCTAACTTGCAAGGTAATAGATCTGATCTATTATTTAATACATACATTAGATGTGGTATAGAAACATGTTGATATGATCAACATGTAGTTCATACTATATTTATATATTTTAATTTCTGATTTAATGCTATGTAATAATCATGTAATAGGATCTTAGATCTAGGGATTCTCTGATTTTAAAAAATAAATTTTTGTTTATTTTAGTCTTCCGCTGTATGATCTTGAAAAAGTTTCAAGATCTAACCCTGAAACCCTAGATCTGGTTCTTACAATAGAGAAGCAACAAAAGATGGAAAGATCATTTTTCAGTCATCTGATACTTAGCCAACTAAGAGAATTTTGAGTCAACCCACTAAAGGACTTAGTCAACTCAAAAAAAAATTAGTCAACTAAATTACTGTAATGGCTAGTTTTTCAAATCTATACTTTTTTACCCCCAACTTGCTCCCAATGGCTAGATCTTCATTTTCAATGGCTAGGATATTAAATGCTGCCTCTTCAAATGCCTTAGAATGTTGGAAAAGCTTGAGGATATAAATGAAACATCTTGGAATATTAAAAAGAACTTTTGAACACTTATTGAAGAGCATTCAAGTCAAGTTCAATTTATTCATTATGGAAGCCATATTGTGAAGAGGAGTGATTCCAAGACAAACTTTTGTTCTTCTAATCATCCTTTAACTAAAGGAAGTCAGGCTACAAGCATTGAAGAGCTTCACCAACTTCCTTTAAGCATTCAAGGAGAAGAAATCAAGCCAACAAGCAATATTCAGAATTTTTTCTCTTGAGCTTCATTTAGTTTTTATTTCTAAACTCATTCACTCTTGTATTAATTATGATTATGAATTTTTATTTTCAAGTTTCTTGGGATGAGAAACTTGGATTGGTCCAAGTCTAGAGTTGGATGTTGTATAGATTTTGATTGATAAGCCTATTTGAAAATCAATCATGATTGATTATTAGCTTGAAGAAAAATAATCACTTGTGAGGTTTTGGTTGGTAATCTGAGAAAAATCAACTGGATTGATTGTGAGTCCAAAAAATAATTTTGTATGATTTTGGTTGGTGAGCTAGAAAAAATCAACTGGGTTAGATTGTGAATCCAAGAAAAATAATCGAATTGTAATCAATTTAGTGATTATAGTTGAATTCTCAAATGGTTTACTTTAAGAGTTGATGTAGGTGCTGAGTTTGACACTGAATCACTATAAAATATAGGTGTTTGTGCTTGTACCTACTGCTGCTATTCTTTACATCTTTTATCTTTCTATGGCTTTTTACATTAAAGATTATATTGTTTATTGTATGCACATCTCTTAGTCTAAATCATGCAAATCTACATATTAGTCATTCAATTTTTTAAAATACCCAATTCACCCCCCCCCTCTTGGGTAGCCATACTTGGGCAATAATATCAAAAATATTTGAGGACAAATCATAATTATTAATGATATTTTTGTGAGTGATTGTAGGATTTCTTATAACACTTAAAAGATGATTTCATCTGTTGGGTATAAAATACCCTCAGCTGAAGTTCTTAGCAGGATTGACCCTCCCAAGCCTCCTCCGGCTTTCGACCGCAGACGGTATCTCCCCGGACTTCTCCAACAGTCGGATTCCCACAGTGCTGACTGAATTCCCCCGACGGACGAACTCCCACTACACCGCCCGAGCTCCTTCAATATGAGTTCCCCCAGTTATCTATTAAACTGCCCTAAGCGATCACCAAGCTCCGCCGCCAGCCGACTTTCTACGATTATCAGCTGCTCCCCGAATCCCTTCCAGACTTTTTCCAGCCAGGTTCAACTCCAATCCGAACTACCCCGGACTCCGCCAACGGCTGAACTTCTCCAACGGTATATTCCTACAACTACCAGATTTCAGCCCGGACTCCTACGGGAGCCGGATCTCATCCCCGACCTCGACTGCGGAAAGGCTTCGCCCGGACTCCTACGGAAACCAGGCTCCGTCCTCGACCCCGATTGCTGGTAAATTTCGTTCGGACTCCTAAGGGAGCCGAACTTCACCCCTGACTTTGACTGCAGGCAGACTCAGCCCGGACTCCTACGGGAGCCGGATCTCATCCCCGACCTCGACTGTGGAAAGGCTTCGCCCGGACTCTTACGGGAGTCGGGGTCCGTCCCCGACCTCGACTGCGAAAAGGCTTCGCCCAGACTCTTACGAGAGCCGGGCTCCACCCTCGACCCCGATTGCTGGTAAACTTCGTCCGGACTCCTAAGGGAGCCAGACTTCATCCCTGACCTTGACTACAGGTAGGCTCAGCCCGGACTCCTACAGGAGTCGGATCTCATCCCCGACCTCGACTGCGGAAAGAATTCGCCCGGACTCCTACGGGAACCGGGCTCCATCCTCGACCCCGATTGCTGGTAAATTTCGTCCAGACTCCTAAGGGAGCCGGACTTCACCCCTGACTTTGACTGTAGGCAGACTCAGCCCGGACTCCTATGGGAGCCAGATATCATCCCCGACCTCGACTGCGAAAAGGCTTCTCCCAGACTCTTACAAGAGCCGGGCTCCGTCCCCGACCTCGACTGCGGAAAGGCTTCACCCGGACTCTTACGGGAGCCGGGCTCTGCCCTCAACCCTGATTGCTGGTAAACTTCATCCGGACTCCTAAGGGAGCCGGACTTCATCCCTGACTTTGACTGCAGGTAGGCTCAGCCCGGACTCCTACGGGAGTCGGATCTCGTCCCCGACCTCGACTGCGGAAAGGCTTTGCCCGGACTCGTATGGGAACCGGGCTCCGTCCTCGACCCCGATTGCTGGTAAATTTCGTCCGGACTCCTAAGGGAGCCGGACTTCACCCCTGACTTTGACTGTAGGCAGACTCAGCCCGGACTCCTATGGGAGCCGGATCTCATCCCCGACCTTGACTGCGGAAAGGCTTCGCCCGGATTCTTACGGGAGCCAGGCTCCGTCCCCGACCTCGACTGTGGAAAGGCTTCGCCCGGACTCTTACGGGAGCCGGGCTCCGCCATCGACCCCGATTGCTGGTAAATTTTGTCCGGACTCCTAAGGGATCCGGACTTCACCCCTGACTTTGACTACAGGTAGACTCAGCCCGGACTCCTACGGGAGCCGGATCTCATCCCTGACCTCGACTGCGGAAAGGCTTCGCCCGGACTCTTACGGGAGTCGGGCTCCGTCCCCGACCTTGACTGCGAAAAGGCTTCGCCCGGACTCTTATGGGAGCCGGGCTCCGCCCTCGACCCCGATTGCTGGTAAACTTCATCCGAACTCCTAAGGGAGCCGGACTTCATCTCTGACTTTGACTGCAGGTAGGCTCAGCCCGAACTCCTACGGGAGCCGGATCCCGTCCCCAACCTCGACTGTGGAAAGGCTTCGCCCGGACTCTTATGGGAGCCGGGCTCCGCCCTCGACCCCGATTGCTGGTAAACTTCGTCCGGACTCCTAAGAGAGCAGGACTTCATCCCTGACTTTGACTGCAGGTAGGCTCAGCCCGGACTCTTACGGGAGCCGGATCTCGTCCCCGACCTCGACTGCGGAAAGGCTTCGCCCGGACTCCTATGAAAATCGGGCTCCGTCCTCAACCCCGATTGCTGGTAAATTTCGTCCGAACTCCTAAGGGAGCCGGACTTCACCCCTGACTTTGACTGCAGGCAGACTCAGCCCGGACTCCTACGGGAGCCGGATCTCATCCCCGACCTCGACTGCGGAAAGGCTTCGCTCGGACTCTTACGGGAGTCGGGCTTCATCCCCGACCTCGACTGTGGAAAGGCTTCGCCCGGACTCCTATGGGAACCGGTCTCCATCCTCGACCCCGATTGCTGGTAAATTTCGTCCGGACTCCTAAGGGAGTCGGACTTCACCCCAGACTTTGACTGCAGGCAGACTCAGCCCGGACTCCTACGGGAGTCGGATCTCGTCCCAGACCTCGACTGTGGAAAGGCTTCTCCCGGACTCTTACGGGAGCCGGGCTCCATCTCCGACCTCGACTGCAGAAAGGCTTCGCTCGGACTCTTATGGGAGCCAGGCTCCACCCTCGACCCCGATTGCTGGTAAATTTCATCCGGACTCCTAAAGGACCCGAACTTCACCTCTGACTTTGACTACAGGCAGACTCAGCCTGGACTCTTACGGGAGCCGGATCTCATCCCCGACCTCGATTGCGGAAAGGCTTCGCCCGGACTCTTACGGGAGCCCAGCTCCGTCCCTGACCTCGACTGCGGAAAGGCTTCGCCCGGACTCTTATGGGAGCCGGGCTCCGCCCTCAACCCTGATTGCTGGTAAACTTCGTCCGGACTCCTAAGGGAGCCAGACTTCATCCCTGACTTTGACTGCAGGTAGGCTCAGCCCGGACTCCTACGGGAGCCAGATCTCATCCCCGACCTCGACTGCGGAAAGGCTTCGCCCGGACTCCCACGGGAACCGAGCTCCATCCTCGACCCTGATTGCTGGTAAATTTCGTTCGGACTCCTAAGGGAGCCAGACTTCACCCCTGACTTTCACTGCAGGTAGACTTCGCTTGAGCTCCTACGGGAGCCAGACCTCGTCTCCAGCTCCAGCTGCGGGAAGACCCCGTTCGGACTCCTGTGGGAGCTGGACCTCATCCCCGACTTCAATTGAAGGAAGACTCCATCCGGACTCCTGCAAGAGTCGGACTCCAAGCTCCTCTCGGACGGATGGCTGGCCACCTCTCTCCGCCAGACACCCCAGTCGAACTCCGACCGATAGGCCCAGACCCCCTGGCAGGCTGCGGCAACAGCCACGACTCTGCTCCACCTCCTGCGATGGATTCCATGCGGGTCCATCACTCCCTGGCAGGCCATAATAATGGCCACGATCTTGCTCCACTTCCTGCGATGGATACCGCACGATTCTTCCATTCTCTGGCAAGTCACGACAACGGACGCCGCTCCACTCCCCGTGGCCGACTCCACGTGGCACGCCCTAGTGATAACCACGGGTCCACTCCACTACTCTCCGCAACAAACTCCTCCTGACTCTGGGCGGCCCACTGCCAGACGGTTACAGACATCGCTATCAGTTTGTTGCCCCCTCTGCCTATAAAAGGGGGACCCCAGATACATTATTCTCTAAGCTCTCATTTCTACCTAGAAACTCTGCTAAAATTTCTGTTCGAGCACTCCATTCTTGTTGAGGTGGAGAACTGACTTGAGCGTCGGAGGGTCTTGTCAGAGCAACCCCACCTCCGGTTTAGACTTCTTTTGCAGGTCCCAACGACGACCGTGACTCCCTCGACTCCAGCTTCTCTGGCGCAAGCAGATTTTTGCACCAACAGGATTGGCACTAGAGGAAGGGCCTGTGCCTTCGCAGTACCCTTGTTCTTGAAGGAGCGCTCAACGGAACCGCCCCCAGGCATCTTTTCTGGCATCCTCTCTTCCTCCCCTGACTCGGTCTTTGCCCGATGCCTCCCCGCAAGGCATCCACGCGATGATCCACCACCTCCGCGGTCAGATCTTAGGCTCCGACCTCACCTCCAGTTTCCCAGCCTCCTCCTCCTCCTCCGACAACGACGGTCGGCGTGGAGCAATTTGATCTGCTGACGCAGTAGGTCAGAGGCCTCACCAAAGCTGTGCAGGCCATGCAGCAGCAGCAACCGCAGGCATCAGTGCGCCTGGAAAGAGTGTCACCGAAACACCAGAATCTGATGGTAGGGCGGGCCACTTGGGCCAGCCGCCCCATCTTTCCTAGGAAGATGAACTCGAGGGTGGAGAGCCCTCAGTCGGATCACGACTCCACCCCTAGAAGATCTCTACCCCCATTCTGCCAGAGGACCCTCAAGACCCGTAGTCGAGAGGATTTTCTGGATCGGAGGCTCCAGGAGATGAACCGATGGATCGAAGAACTCCACTACGCTCCCTCCGCTTATGGTGAGGATATTTGCATTGACCCTCCCTTTTCTCAGATGATCATGCAGGAATCGATCTCGCCAAACTTCAAACTCCCCCAGTTCGAAAGCTACGATGGGACTTTAGACCCGATTGATCATCTGGAGGCCTTTCGAATGATGATGCTGCTTCATGGCACACCCGACGCCATTCTATGCCAAGCCTTCCCATCCACCTTGAAGGAAGCGGCGTGAAATTGGTACTCGATCCTGAAGTCGGGTACCATCTTTTCCTTCGATCAGATGAGCCACCAATTTGTGGCCCATTTTGTCAGCAGCCGGCTCCCCCGGAAGGGTTCGGAGTCCCTCATCAATATCAAGCAGAGGGAGGGGGAGTCTATTCGGGCCTACATCAACCGTTTCAATGTCGCAGTGCTGGAAGTCCAAAATTTGGATCAATCGGTAGCGATGGCCGCTCTGAAGGGTGGCCTTCAGAAGAATGACCTTTTGTTCTCCCTGGAGAAGAAGTACCCCAAGGATTTTGCTGATCTGTTGGCTCGGGCCGAAGGGTACGCCCGAGCGAAAGAAGCCTTCAAAATGAAGGATGAGGAGACTGCGAGAGAGTGGCAGGTGGGAGACTCGAGTAAGCCTGCAGTTGAAAAAGGGCCAAGAGAAGCTTGGCCATGTTCTCGAACTCCTCCCGAGCACAACCGTGTCCATATTCCTCCCCGAGTACGTAGGCAGAGAAGTCCGGACCGCAGAGTTCGGCGGGGTTCTCCATCGGAAAGATTCTGCAACTACGCCCCCCTCAATGCCTCGAAGACCCAAGTACTGATGGAGATCAGGGAGCAGCTCCCTAGGCCAGAGAGGATGCACACACATCCCGAGAAGCGTAACCCCAACAAGTTCTGTCTCCACCATCGCGACCACGGCCATGACACGGAGGAATGCATCCAGCTTCGAGACGAGATCGAGGAGCTCATCCGGTGAGGTCGACTCGATAGGTTCATTCGACGCCGACCTGAGGGTAGAGAAGATCGGCCAAGGGCCCTGCCGCAACTTGAACCACCAAAAAGGGAGGAGCAGCCCGAAGATCGGCCTCCAATCGGGACCATCAACTCCATCACCGGAGGGCCTCAAGGAGGAGCAGACCTTCCACGATCATGGGACTCGAGAAACCTGTAAATGCGCTACTCACGACTTTGCTTTGAATCAAAATTCCTTTCGACTTTGCATGCCTTTCCCTTTTGGCAGGGACTTATTACGATTGGGGATAACCCCTTCAAATAATTAAAACAAGGTCATGTTAGGAACAGGAGGAGAACTTCGTCCTAACATGAGCAAAATAAAAGTCCGATTATTTTAAGATCGGATCAGAGGAGAGGCCCATATAACGGCCCTTGAGTGCCCCCATGGTCATGTTAGGAATAGGAGGAGAACCTCGTCCTAACATGAGCAAGATGAAAGTCTGGTTATTTTAAGATCGGATCGGGGGAGAGGCCCATATAACGGCCCTTGAGTGCCCCCATGGTCATGTTAGGAACAGGAGGAGAACCTCATCCTAACATAAGCAAGATGAAAGTCTGGTTATTTTAAGATCGGATTGGGGGAGAGGCCCATATAACGGTCCTTGAGTGCCCCCATGGTCATGTTAGGAACAGGAGGAGAACCTCGTCCTAACATGAGCAAGATGAAAGTTCGATTATTTTAAGATCGGATCGGGGAAGAGGCCCATATAACGGCCCTTGAGTGCCCCCATGGTCATGTTAGGAACAGGAGGAAAACCTCATCCTAACATGAGCAAGATGAAAGTCCAATTATTTTAAGATCGGATTGGGGGAGAGGCCTATATAACGGCCCTTGAGTGCCCCCATGGTCATGTTAGGAACAGGAGGAGAACCTCATCCTAACATGAGCAAGATGAAAGTCTGATTATTTTAAGATCGGATCGGGGGAGAGGCCCATATAACGGCCCTTGAGTGCCCTCATGGTCATGTTAGGAACAAGAAGAGAACCTCATCCTAACATAAGCAAGATGAAAGTTCGATTATTTTAAGATCGGATCGGGGGAGAGGCCCATATAACGGCCCTTGAGTGCCCCCATGGTCATGTTAGGAACAGGAGGAGAACCTTGTCCTAACATGAGCAAGATGAAAGTCTGATTATTTTAAGATTGGATCAGGGGAGAGGCCCATATAACAGCCCTTGAGTGCCCCCATGGTCATGTTAGGAATAGGAGGAGAACCTCATCCTAACATGAGCAAGATGAAAGTCCGATTATTTTAAGATCGGATCGAGGGAGAGGCCCATATAACGGTCTTTGAGTGCCCCCATGGTCATGTTAGGAATAGGAGGAGAACCTCATCCTAACATGAGCAAAGTCAAAGGCCCGGTTCTTTTAGACCGGATTGGGGGAGAGGCCCTACAACGCCCTTACGTGCCCCCACTGCCATGTTAGGGATAGGAGGAGAACCTCGCCCTAGCATGAGCAAAGTCAAGGGCCTGGTTCTTTTAGACCGAATGGGGGAGAGGCCCTACAATGTCCTTATGCGCCCCCACAGCCATGTTAGGGACAGGAGGAGGACCTCGCCCTAACATAAGCAAAGTCGAAGACCCGATTCTTTTAGATCGGATGGGGGGAGAGGCCCTACAACGCCCTAATATGCCCCCACAGCCATGTTAGGAACAGGAGAAAACCTCATCCTGACATGAGCAAAGTCGAAGACCCGGTTCTTTTAGACCGGATGGGGGGAGAGACCCTCACAATGACCTTTATGTGCCTCCGCAGCCCCGTCAGGAATAGAAGAAGAACCTCATCCTAACCTGAGCTGAGATCGACTATGTCAAAGATAGAAAGAGACCTCATCCTAACAATGACAAAAATCTGGTCACCCAACATGATCGGATAAAGGGAAAAGCCCCCTCAATGGCACCTCCACACCTCTACGCGACCCCGTGAAAAGCAAGGGGAGGACCCTCACTCTGAAAGAGGAGGAAAATTAAGAAGGAAAGCGATGAATTACACTGGCAATGGATGAAAAATAAACCACACCAAAGACCTAGGGAACCTCATCTCAACAAAGACGGGAAGTTCCTACCAAACATCCCCGACCTCTAAGAAGGCTCTCGACACCGGTCAAGAAAATAACGACCCCTTCAAGGTAATGCAGAGTTCGGACCATCGAGCTCGAGCCTACGGCCATGGATGACAAGAAAAGCAAATCAGCATGGCGATGATTGGGCACCTCCAAATGACATCGACATCGGACAAGTCTTAAAGACAAAAGTAGTTCGGCGGACGATAATTTAATACAACACGTGGATGAGGTAACACAAAATCCCCTTTTCATTTCATTCACAAAACATACACTACAAAGCCCAGCAGGTTAAAGAAAGAAAAGCAAAACGATAAGAACAAGACGAAACAACAGAAGAAAAATATATACATGGGAAGACGGAAAGACAAAAAGAGCCCTAAGGGGGCCCGGCTTCCTCCGACCTCGAACTTTCGGCTTTGACCCTCGCCAGGGAATCCCGTAAATGCCCGACTTCTGCTTCCAATTCTCTTTCTCTCATTAATATCTCCATGTATCTTTGATGATATCGCTGGCTTTCGCTCTCTGCCTCTCGATGCCTTTTTCTCAGGATCTCGGATTCTGCCTCCGCATCCTTGATGGCCTGCTGCTCGCATTCCAGCTGGATCTTCAATTGCTGCAGCTCGACCGTCTTCCCCCAAGGGCGATAGAAAGCTCTTCTGCAGTTCTTCTCAGGGATTGGAGTTCGCTGAAATCCCAAGAGGAAGCGAGCTGAGCCCTGCCAGCCAGCTGCCCTTGAAGGCGGGCAACCTCGTCGGTCGTCATCCGGAGCCTCCCTTTGTATTCGTCCACCTGCTTGCACCAGCCAGCCCGGTATGCATCGTAGCTTGCCTCGACATCCTGGAGCTGCTGCTGGAGATCAGAGACCTTCTTCGACAACTCCCGGTCGCTATCGGCCTG
The DNA here is from genome assembly GCF_000442705.2 of Elaeis guineensis. Lineage (NCBI taxonomy): Eukaryota > Viridiplantae > Streptophyta > Magnoliopsida > Arecales > Arecaceae > Elaeis > Elaeis guineensis. The sequence goes on along the minus strand of NC_026001.2, from coordinate 43,184,066 downwards.
AGTCAAAAGCCGGGATGAGCTTCCCTCCAGCTGGCCAATTCTCTCCCGAGCGGCCGACAGCTCCACCCTGAGAGAACTGATTTTGGCGGCTTGAGCCCAAATTTGATCGCTGGCACGCTTCTTGTGTGCCTCAAGCTCCTTCTTAAAGTTCGCCTTCCTCCGACTGTACTCCATGATTCCCTTCACGTGGAGATTTCGAAAGTAGGTGGCCTCCGCGGTGGCTTCGTAATGACTCTCCCTCAACCTGCGAAGCTCGCCTTCCATCTTCTTCGACCTTTTTGTTAAATGGAGGACTTCCTTCTTCAGCCGCTGGATTGTAGACTTCAGCAGAATCCCCTGAGGTAAGGGAAGCGCTTCGACAGGGCGCTGCCATCGGGAGGTCAACACGTTAAAACGCAGCTCATTACAAAGAAGAAGAAAGAAAGAAAGAAAAAGAAGAGAAGAAAAGTCCTCCAAAAGGAGGAGACCAATTTTATTGACTGAACATTTCTTGAAGACAAAAGAAAGAAGAAAAATGACAATAAAGGAAGAATACAAAGTTAGAGGTCTTGGACCTCTGGATCAACGGGGGGACTCGGCACCTCTGGGGGGTGGACTGCGGCAGCTGCAACGACGGTGGAGGGTCCGGCTTCATCCTCGGATGCCTCATCCAAGAAGCTGAGGTTGAGCTCGGAGAACTTCACGACCATCTTCTCCTGGCAGAGCTCGAACCCTTTATTGAATGCGGCTTTGCCAAACTCAACCTTCAACTTCTTCATTTCGGTGGAAGTCTTGAACTCCTCCACCGCTTGACTCCTGGCCTCCAAGATCAGGGTCGGGATCTATTCCGCCATGTTTGCAACCTCGGCCTCTGTCCTCCTCACCATCTCCTCCAGGTCGGCCTTCTGTTCCACCGAGGTCTGTCTCTCCCTCTCTCAAGCACCTCTCGGAGACCGGCCACCTCGAGGGCCATTTCCTTAAGGCGGGCAGCCTTGTTCTGCTGACCTTCCACCGCCTTGTTTGTCATCTCGATGTTGGTGAGGAGTTGATGCCCGAGCTGCAAGGGCAACAGGAGAGTCAGAATGGGGGCTGGGAAGTTAAATAAATGAAGAAGCAAAAGGAAAAAGGAGGACGAATCTACTTACCTCGAGGAAGGCCCCCAGCGAGTCCCAGACTCGTTGTGTAGGATCGACGCGGACGATCCTCTAGATGACTTCGGGCAGTGATCACCTGTCTACCAGCTTTTTTATTAATTCCCTGTCACTAAAGGGATCATCCCCCTGCTCCTCTTCAGAGTCGCGGGACTCTTCAGTGGCAGCCCGACGACTGCCGACCCTGCGGGCCAAGGTCTTCCTCCTCTTCCTCCTCTCACCCCCTGGCACCTCCTCAGGACGGGTCTCTGAAGCGGGGACCTCGATAGGAGAACTCAAACCCCTCGGGGAGGCCCGGACGGCGGGACGCTCAGTGTCTAGAAGGACGTCGGTGGCTGAGGTCGCTCGGGCGGGCGCGGTCGAACTCGTCCCCTCCGCTCTGGCCCTCTTCGCCGGCCCAGAGGCCGCGACACCCTTTCTTTTGAGAGCCTTCAGGCCCCTAGCAAGCATCTGTGCTTCTTCGGCGTCCATACCTAAAAAAAAAAGAGAAAGAGAAAAGAAAAGGAAGGCGTGAAAAAGAAGAAAAGAAGAGAAGAAAGGAAAAAAAAAAGAAAAAGAAAGGAAAGAGATGAAATGCTGGCGGGATCCAGGGGCTCAGACTGATGTTGAACAGAAGCTGCTCCTTCAGGAGGTTGGGGAGAGAAAGAGTTGGATATTTGAGGAGTTTTTGGGAGGCTTGATGGTCGTCTCCCCCCAGGCTGGGCACCCGACGGACGGAGTCCCTCAGGGAGCCCTAAGGGGGCAACTCTAGCCTCAAGGTCGGGTATCGAACATAAAGAAACTTTCCCTTCCAGTTATGGATAGAAGAAGGGGCACCCTTCAGTAACCCCTTCCTACCAAACTGAGGGGAGAAGTACCACCAATCTTTCACCGTGGGATGATGCTTGAAGGTGTAGAAGTGTCTAAACAAGGAAAGGGTGGGCTGGACTTCGACTACATGACAAAGAAAGAGGAACCCTATCAAGAACCTAAAGGAGTTCGGTGCAACCGAAGCCAGAGAAATGTCTAGAAATCGAAAAAGAGCAATGACAAAAGATGGCAGAGGAAGCCGGAGTCCGGCACGCAAGGCCTCCTGGTACAGGCAGAAGCAGCCGGAGGGAGGGGCACTAGCCCGGTCGGACGGGCCAGGAAGTTCCAGTTCGTACTCCGGAGGAACCCCATGCTGAACTCTTATTAGTTAGAGTTCATCCGGAGTCAGAGAACAAGGAATGGCATCCGGTGCAAAAATCGGACGAGGTTCAGCTCTACCTACCGGTTCATCTACCGCCTAAGGACTCTGGGAGACCGAGACAGACGAACTCCTAGAGCCGCTAGAAGAAGAACCCCTGGAAGACATCTAGAATCACACGAAGACCACTTACAGAGGTGAAATCCCTAAAAATTGGAGAAAATCACGGACAAGGTCTTGGGAGACTGATGCGTAGAGCAAGATGAAGAAAGATCAAACGGCAAAAGGAAGAACAAAAAAGGAAAGGAGTTTCGAGACTAACCTAGGCAATTTGGAGAAGTACGAAGATGCAGAAATGGGGACGGCTCGAGGAACGCCTAAAGCGGGGAAGGGCGCCAAGAAAAATTGAAGTTCTCAGAAAGAAGAAGGGTGCTAGAACGAGACCGTCGGATAGAGCGAGACTCTTGGAGGAGGAGTGCGGGTTTAAATAGGCCCTGAGATTCGGCATAATGATGATTGCGAATCCCCTCTAGCCGGTCTCTTTTCGCCGCATGTCCCACTCACCACAGCGGGCGGTTAAAAAGTGGCAGACGGCTGATAGCGCCTTTATTGCACCACACCTTGAGCACCGTTCCGCTGCAGGTTCCAAAAGAGCCTTTTCGGATCACCTCGATTTGAAAAGACTCTAGCACATGGGCATTAAATGCCAAAATATCTGAGGACGATCGCGCACGGACATCGAGGGAGCAACTTCGATTGTGACAATCTTTCTGTACTTTCTTCATTCAAAATTCGAACTCGAAAGTAGGGGGACTGGTGTTGGGTATAAAATACCCTCAGCCAAAGTTCTTAGCAGGATTGACCCTCCCAAGGCTCCTCCAGCTTTCGACCGTAGATGGTATCTCCCCGGACTTCTCCAACAGCCAGATTCCCACAGTGCTGACTGAATTCCCCCGACGGACAAACTCCCACTACACCCCCCGAGCTCCTTCAACATGAGTTTCCCCAGTTATCTATTAAACCGCCCTAAGCGCTCACCAAGCTCCGTCGCCAGCCGACTTTCTACGACTATCAGCTGCTCCCCGAATCCCTTCCAGATTTCTTCCTGTTGCCCAGCTATGCAACCCAAGAGGGGGGGGTGAATTGGGTTTCTAAAAATTTTAAGCCCAACAGATAACTTATGAAGAACAAAACAATGGCTTTAAATCAATATTAATTACCTAAAGCAGTATTGCAAGGATATAATAAAGAAATAAGATAAAGCGATAAAGCACACCACAAACACAAGGATTTATAGTGGTTCGGTGCTAACCTTGCACCTACATCCACTCCCCAAGATCCCATTTGGGAATTTTAATCTACTATCCTTTGTATTCAACCCGAATACAAAACGTCGGAAACTCCGACACTAGCTATCCCAAGCTAGAACACTTGTTTCCCGGGTACAAGTAAACCCAAAATACTCCGATTTCAGGTTCGGATCAACCTTTCCTTGTTTTGGAAATCCTCCAAACACAAGAATAAAAACTCACAAAGAGTTAGAAAATTTAGAGCACAGATTAATACAATAACAGCTCCTTAAATGAGCAAATATAACAATAAAAGCTTTACTCAAATGAAGAACCCCTTTTTCAGATTTTCTCAAAGTGGATGAATGCTTGAATGCTTGAGAAGAGGTTGATTGTTGATTGAAGATCTCTTGAAAGCTTTGAACAATCTCTAGATCAAGGTTGAAACAATAGTCGTGAAGAATTCTCTCCTTGAAAGATCTTGCTTTTCTCTTTCACAATCTCTCTGCTATATTGTGGATCCTCTCTCTTTTTCTCTTTGGATTTTTCGTTGATCTCAGGCTTTTTCTTGCAAATTTCGGATCCTCTCTTCTATTCTTCTCTTCTTCTCTACTCCTCGTCTCTCTTGATTTCACGTTTGATCCGCTATTTAATCTGCAATTTCTTTCACCATTTAAAGCATTTTGTAGCATTAGAAGCAAGAGAAAACAATTTAGGTAGATAAAGAGCCGTTAGAGGATTTTTAGGAAGCATAAATGGCAATTAAAACGGGCAAAAAAATAGCCATTGCTAACAATTCCCGTTGCAGGGGTCGACTCATGAGTCGACTCATGCTTCAAGGGTCGACTCATGAGTCGACCTCTGTTGCAAAAACCAGAGAATGCGTTTCTGAAAATTCTTGGCTCAAATTAGCAGGGGTCGACTCATGAGTCGACTCATGCCTTGTGGGTCGACTCATGAGTCGACTCACAGGTCGTGCCAAGCCAGAAAACTAGCGTGCCAAGGAGAATTTTTGCGTGCCAATCAGCTCACAGTGCCATGAGTTGACTCATGAGTCGACTCATGCACTTCAAACCTTCATAACTTCAAAAATATAAGTCCAAACACAATGAAATTTTCACCAATAGATTTCAAATCATTTGTTCTACCAAATGGTACTATCAAATCAGGATTTTAGTGAAATTATGATTTTGCCCTTGAAGAGCATAAGGACTTTTTCATTTTAAAATTATTTGTATCCCTTCAATCTGCTTTGTGATCATCAAAATCAATCTAGGAGCAACAATCTCCCCCTTTTTGATGATGACAAAATATTTGAACAAAAATACTTATGTTAATGCATTAATTTCAAAAGAATCCATTATAGGTGTATATGCTTGAAAAGAGTATGATTCTTTTGGCATGTAATATAAATGCAAAAATAGATTGTCCATTTTCTTAAAGATTTGAAAAGGGTATTAGATCATTTTGAGTTCAAGATATATCAGAGCAAGAGAAGATAAATAACTTTTTCTATGTATCAGAGTAAGAAAAATAATTATATCAGAAAAGATTTTATAATGTATCAGAGCAAGAAAATTTTATAATATATCAGAGAAAATTTTACACTGTATTAGAGCAAATGTCAGAGTAAATTTCTCATTGTATCAGAATAAATTTCAGAGAAAATTTTACACTGTATTAGAGCAAATGTTATAATATATAAGAGAAACTTTCTCACACTGTATCGGATCAAATGTTATAATTTATCAGAGAAACCTTCACACTGTATCGGATTAAATTTTATCATGTATCAGAGCAAGTTAAAAGAAATTGTAGGATGTATCAGAGTAAAACAAATTTTTTAAGATGTATCAAGGTGAGTAAAATTTCAAAAGCAAGTTTGAATTTTGAAATATATCAGAGCATATAAAAAAAACTTATTTGCATTGTACTCATGATTTTGCTTTTGATGGATGACTTTTTGTTTAAGTTCTGTCTGATACCAAATTTTGATACCAAAATTTCTCAAAGTTTTGTTTAATCTTTCAATCCTTGTTTTTGTCTAATTTCTCCAATATTTGTTTAATTTCTTCAATATTTGTTTTAATTTCTCCAATATTTATTTTTGTTTAATTTCTCCAATATTTGTTTAATTTCTTCAATATTGTTTTAATTTCTCCAATATTTGTTTTAATTTCTCCAATCTTTGTTTTTGTTTAATTTCTCCAATATTTGTTTAATTTCTTCAATATTTGTTTTAATTTCTTCAATATTTGTTTTAATTTCTCCAATCTTTGTTTTTGTTTAATTTCTCCCCCTTTTTCTCATAATTTAGGATTTTGCTTTTTGTCTAATTTCAATTTTTGTTTTTGTTTAATTTCTCCCCCTTTTTGACATCATCAAACATAGTTAACTCTTTCTTTTCTTTTTCTGAAATATTCTTTAATTTCTTCTTCTTTAGAGTTTTTCACAGATGTTTGCTCCCCCTTAATATAGCAATTATCAACAGCAAACAACAACAAGGAGAAGATAATATTTCAACAAGAAGAAAATATATAACCAAAATATAATCATTACAAAGAGGTAGAAATATAGGTAAAAGATGATTCCATTAATATCATAATTGTTTCAATACATAAAATTCAACCGGCTAAATGTCAATACATGGCCCCAAGGTATAGATCCTAGAACAAGATACTAACTCCTAGGACCTAGTAAAGATCAAGATAAGTCAATGATCGGAGTCATCAGATATAGGGTGAGGAGATGATGGATCAGAAGTGCGTCCTCTATCCCGTCTGCCTCTGCCAAGAGTAGGAGGGCGAGATGAACTGGGTGGCTGAGAATGCTGAGATGCTAGGGCTGATACCATGAGTCTAATAGAATCAAGTACGTTCAGTGCTCTGGAAACAGATTGAAGTAGAGCAGTGAACTGGGTGGTAGCATGCTCACTCGATCCTCGGATCTCTTTCCTCAGTAGCTCATATCCACCTTCTAGTGCTCCTCTGAGCCTGCCAGCCTCTGCAGTGAGGTCTGTGACCTCAATAGTAGACTCCTGTGGCTGGGGATGGGCCAATGCAAGGACTTGCCCCTGCAAGTCAAGAACTCTGCCAGTCAGTCTCCAGACTGTGTCCTCAAGCTGCTGTATCCTGACGGACTGATCTGAAATCATCTGAAATACAGTGGAGATGTGGGGAGTAATGGTCTGATCAGAAGAAGTAGCTCCAGGTACAAAAGAAGTACTACTCCACTGGCTAGACAGCAAAGAAGCCACACGCTGTGAAATATGCTCGATCTGATCGTCAGCCAGTCTGAACTCTGATGGAGGTGCTCTGCTCTCTGACTGATACACTGGTGTGGGCATCCTAGTAAACTCCGAAGGGCCAGCCTCAGTATCAGGAATGAACTGTGTATCTGGTGATGCTGCCCTGAAGTCATGTACAGGAGAAGATGGACCTTCTTCTTCTACTCTGCCTTCAGTTCTGTCTTTAGCTCTTTCCTCAGCTCTCTCCTCAGCTCTTTCTTTAGAGCCCTTGATCCAACCACCAACAGTCTTTGTAATTCCCATTCGGTGCAGGCTGTGTTGGTTGAAAGTGTCCACATGTGAGAGCTTGGTAGGTGTCTCCCCCTCACAGCTAACTCCAAACCTCCTAAAAACTCTAGTAAGGGCCATACCATAAGGCAAGTGTGCCTTGGATCTATTCAAAGTTTCTCTCATGGCCTCTATCATAAGTGCAGGGAGGTTTAGGGGGGTCTGAGTGATGATATGAAACATGACACATACATCTCTGCCAGATAGTAAGTCATATCTACCACTCCTAGGAAAGAAGAGTTTTGTTACAATCTGATGCAGGACCCTCATCTCAATGGATAGTAGCTTTGCTTCCAATCTGTTTAAACTTCCTGAAAAAGCTTCTCCTAAGATAATTCTGATCCCTTCTTCTTTAATTGGGAGTTCCATATATGAGTATCCTTCACTAGGCAACTGAAGTATTTCTCCCAATATCCTAGAATCCAAGCATATGTCAATTCTCTTGACTGTTGAAGTCACTGACCCATTTCCATAATTTAGGTTCTGGTAGAACTCTCTGACTAGATCAACATAGGTGACTTCCTTAAGAGAGCAATAAAGTTCCCATCCTTGATTTTTGATCTTGGTAGCAAAAGTAAAGCCTTCTTTCTCAAAGAACCGAAAATCTATATTTTTTCCGATTTCTACTTTTCTTTCAGAAAGAGGATTTACACTGGGGCTTATGGAGGATTGAGAGGGACCTTGAGCAGGTACTAAAACTGGATCGGGAACACTGGAAGACTGAGCATGCCTTTTCTTTCGGACAATTTCCTCAGGCTCTCAGATTGATTTCCTACTTTGGGGAAGTTTCATCTTTGGAGCCATATCCAAAAAGTAGCAGACAAGAAGACTTGAATTCAGAGGAGGAGGGATCACAAAAGAGTAAAGAAGAATTTTGGTGGAGAAAAGAAGTGAATTTTGAATGAACGGTGAAGTTCTAGGGCACGTTCCACCCGCGCCAATCACTGCGAGAAAGCACAGAAAAATCCTTTTCAAGGAGGCGATTTTTGGTGGAGAGAAGGAGGGAGAATTGCCTCAGAATTGATCCTTGGATTTGGAGCAAGAAGAGTTGGAGAGGACGGCTTTCGGAAGAAAGATGATGAGAAGATGAGTCGTCTCACGAACAGGGTTTCCCGTTTAAAAACAATGAACCCGATGGAAGTTGGTGGGATTTACTAGTTTGCCATTGAGTCGACTCATGAGGGTCGACTCATGAAGTTCAGAAATTCAGGAAAAATACAAATAAATTCCAAAAAAATTCAAAATTTTGGGAGTAGGAATTTTGCTCAAAGATAAGTTTTTAGAGTGATAAATCTGAGCTTTTGGGACCAGGATAGATGTTGAAAATTGATCTCTAAGAGTTTTTGACATCTATTCTTTGGAAATTGAGAAATTTCAGACAAATGGATCTAGAACTCCTAGATTTCTCCTAATTTCACAGAATCTATCCTCACTAAGGGCCTTTGTAAAGATATCGGCTAATTGATTTTCAGTACAAATATATTCAAGAATTATATTTTTGTTTTGAACATGTTCTCTTATGAAATGATGTCTTATTTCAATATGTTTAGATCTTGAGTGTTGTATTGGATTTTTAGATAGATTTATGGCACTTGTATTATCACATTTTATTGGTGTTTCATTAAGTTTGATTCCAAAATCTTCGAGTTGTTGCTTAATCCACAAGATTTGAGCACAATAACTTCCGGCTGCAATATATTCGGCCTCAGCCGTAGACAGTGCCACCAAATTTTGTTTCTTGCTAAACCATGAGATTAGATTTACTCCAAGAAATTGGCAAGTTCCACTTGTGCTTTTTCTATCTAATTTACATCCAGCAAAATCAGCATCAGAATATCCTAACAAATTAATTTGTGAGTCCTTAGAGTACCATAACCCTATAGTTTGTGTACCATTTAAGTATCTAAGGATTCTTTTAACAGCATTCAAATAAGATTCCTTAGGATTAGATTGATATCTTGCACATAAGCAAACACTAAACATGATATCAGGCCTACTTGCAGTTAAATACAATAATGAGCCAATTATACCTCTGTAGTATTTTAAGTCTACGCTTTTACCTTCATCATCCTTGTCAAGCTTACTTGAGGGACTCATTGGTGTGCCAATTGGTTTGCAGTTCTCCATTCCAAATCTTTTGAGTAGTTCCTTGGTGTACTTGCTTTGGATGATGGAGATTCTCTCTTTTGATTGTTTGATTTGGAGTCCGAGAAAGAAGGTGAGTTCTCCCATCATGGTCATCTCGAACTCTCCCTGCATAAGCTTAGCAAAGTCTTGATAAAGGGATTCATTAGTAGACCCAAAAATTATGTCATCAACATAAATTTGTATAATTAGCATATCATTTTGGTTTCTTTTAATAAATAGGGTTGTATCTACATTGCCTCTTGAGAAACCATTATTTAGTAGAAATTTGCTTAGCCTTTCATACCATGCTCTAGGTGCTTGTTTTAGACCATATAAAGCTTTATTTAATCTAAAGACATGATTGGGAAAAGCATGATTTTCAAATCCAGGGGGTTGTTCTACATATACTTCTTCAGAAATATATCCATTTAAAAATGCACTTTTAACATCCATTTGAAATAGTTTGAATTTCATAAAGCAAGCATAAGCAAGTAGAAGTCTAATGGCTTCTAATCTAGCAACAGGTGCAAAGGTTTCATCAAAATCAATTCCTTCTTCTTGATTATATCCCTTAGCAACCAGTCTTGCTTTATTTCTAATTACATTTCCATGCTCATCTAACTTGTTTCTAAAGACCCATTTTATTCCAATTATTGAATAATCTTTAGGTCTTGATACTAAGGTCCAAACATTATTTCTTTCAAATTGATTAAGTTCCTCTTGCATAGCATTAATCCAGTTATGATCATTTTCAGCCTCTTCAAAAGTTTTAGGTTCAAGTTGAGATACAAAAGCACAATGATTAAGTACATCTCTAAGTGAAGAACGTGTTTTTACCCCATGCATAGGATCACCAATTATTAACTCCTTAGGGTGGTTGTGAACATACCTCCATTCCTTGGATAAGTCATTTGTACCTTGAGGTTGTTCTTGAATTTCTTCACCTTTCTCATTTTGTTTGACTTCTTGATCCTTGTCTTCTGGAGTTGCTGAGTTTTTCAAAGTGATCTCCTTCATACCTTCTATTAGTGGATCTGCATCATCAACACCCTCATTCTTCCTTGAAGGAAGATCGTTAGATTCATCAAAGACAACATATATGGACTCCTCAACTACTAAAGTTCTTTTGTTGAACACTCTAAATGCTTTACTAGTGGAGGAGTAACCTAGAAGGATTGCTTCATCTGATTTTGCATCAAATTTACCAAGTTTTTCTTTGCCATTATTTAATACAAAACATCGGCAACCAAAAACATGAAAATATGCAATATTTGGTTTTCTTCCTTTCCAAAGTTCATAGGGGGTTTTCTTTAAAAATTGTCTAATTAAAGCACGATTTAAAATGTAACATGCTGTGTTAATAGCTTCCGCCCAAAAATATCTTGGAAGGTTGCTTTCACAAAGCATGGTACGGTCCATTTCTTCTAAGGTTCTATTTTTCCTTTCAACTACCCCATTTTGTTGAGGTGTCCTAGGAGCAGAGAAGTTATGGCCAATTCCATTTTCATCACAAAAATTTTCAAAGTCTTGATTTTCAAATTCTGTTCCATGATCACTTCTAATATTTTGAATTGAAAACCCTTTTTCATTAGTGACTTTTCGATGAAATTTAGTGAAAATTTGAAAAGTTTCATTTTTGTGAGCTAAAAAGAAAACCCAAGTAAAACGAGAGTGATCATCAATTATTACAAATCCATATCGTTTTCCTCCTAGACTAGTGGTTCTAGTTGGTCCAAATAAATCCATATGTAAGAGCTCTAAAGGTCTAGAAGTTGAAATAGTGTTTTTGGATTTAAATGAAACTCTAGTTTGTTTGCCTAATTGGCATGCATCACAAATTCTATCCTTTTCAAAATTCAGTTTTGGCAAACCGAGAACTAAATCCTTTTTAATTAATTTTGAAAGAGAATGCATGCTAATATGTGCAAGTCTACGATGCCACAGCCAACTAGTCTCATTTATTTTAGCACTTAAGGAAACTAGGCATTGCATGTCTAATTTAGTTAAATCATTCAAGTCTACCATATAAACATTGCCATGCCTATGTCCTATAAATTTAATGCCATCGTTAATAGGACTTGTCACAATGCAAACAGATGATTCAAAACTTACTTTATACCCTTTATCACAGAATTGACTAATGCTAAGTAAGTTATGCTTTAAACCTTTAACTAGTAAAACATTCTCAATGTATTTGGAGGGAGTGATACCAATGTTACCTATCCCGATGATCTTTCCTTTGCCATTGTCTCCAAAGGTGACCATCCCTCCATCCTTAGCATCAAGCGTGATGAATTGTGATTCATCACCAGTCATGTGTCTCGAGCATCCGCTGTCAAGATACCATTTCCTGTTTCCTTCTTGGGATGCTAGACACACCTGCAAGCACAGATCAAGTTTCTGTCTTAGGTACCCAAGCTTTCTTGGGTCCTTTCAGGTTAGTCAGAATGGTTCCTTTTGGAACCCATATTTTCTTTGTGTTTGCATATTTGTTAATAAGACATGTGTATGATTTATGTCCTATTCTTCCACATTTAAAACAAGTAATATTTGTAGACTTTTTGCTTGAATAATTTGCATAAATATCCTTCAAAAATTTTTGTTTCTTCAGGGGTTTATAACCAAGTCCAGCCTTATCATATATAGCTTTCTGATTATCAAGGATCATATTTAGCTTGTTTGAACTTAAGGTGAACTTATCTACTATAGATTTCAGCTTGTTCATTTCATCCTTTAAGTTTTGATTTTCTTGAATCAAGGTGAATTTTTCAATTGAAAGATTTTCAGCTTGTTTCACTAAGGACTGATTTTCCAATTTCAGCTCTTTGTTTTTCTTCCCTAGTTTCTTTAATTCATCAATTGAATCATAGAATGCTTCATGCAATTCTTCAAAAGTAAATTCACTAGTGGATTCAGAAGTTACCTCATTTTCATGTGCCATCAGGCACAGATTGGCTTGTTTTGTTGAGGTTTCCTCGTCGGAGCTTGAGTCATCACTCGCACTCCAGGTCGCCATCATTGCCTTCTTTTTGAACTTCTTTGGACCTTTCTTCAATTGTGGACATTCGGATCTGAGATGTCCTGGCTTCTTGCACTCGTAGCATATAGGGGTTTGATCTTTCTCCTTTTCTTTGCTTTGATCCCCTTTTGTGAATTTCTTTCTCATCCCCTGTTTCCTTTTTCTTAGAAACTTCTTAAATTTTTGGGTGATGAGAGCCATCTCTTCATCCTGATCTTCATCTTCAGAGTCATCCGTTTCATAATCAGGCGAAGTTATGGATTTGAGGGCAATGGTTCTTTTCTTTTTGACTTCATCCTCTTGATGTTGCTTCATGCTAAGTTCATGAGTCATCAAGGATCCAAGAAGCTCTTCTAGAGGTAGAGTGTTCAAGTCCTTTGCTTCTTGGATGGCAGTCACTTTGGCTTCCCAAGTTCTTGGCAGTGACCTGAGAATCTTCCTTACAAGTTCACTATTAGTATAAGATTTGCCAAGACTCTTTAAACCATTGATTATATCAGTAAAATGAGTAAACATAGCAGTTATGGACTCATCATGCTCTATTTTGAACAATTCATATTTATGTACAAGCATGTTTATTTTAGACTCTTTTACTTGATTTGTTCCCTCATGGGTGACTTCTAACCTATTCCATATTTCTTTAGCAGATGCACAAGTAGAAATGCGATTAAATTCACTAGCATCTAGTGCACAATAAAGAACATTCATGGCTTTGGCATTTAATTGTGCCAATTTTTTGTCAACCTCATCCCATTCTTTCTCGAGTTTGGTTGACTCCTCACCATCTATAATCTTGGTGGGTGTGTGAGGACCATTCACTATGATACTCCACATATCATAGTCGAGTGCTTGTATGAAAATCTTCATCCGAGCTTTCCAATAGGTGTAATTAGACCCATTGAAAAGTGGAGGTCGGTTTGTTGATTGCCCCTCGGCTAGAGAAGTTCCAACATGGGTTGCCATAGATCTTTGGCTCTTTGATTGTTAGATCAATGAAGGGCTAGAGCACCGGCTCTGATACCACTTGTTGCCCAGCTATGCAACCCAAGAGGGGGGGGTGAATTGGGTTTCTAAAAATTTTAAGCCCAACAGATAACTTATGAAGAACAAAACAATGGCTTTAAATCAATATTAATTACCTAAAGCAGTATTGCAAGGATATAATAAAGAAATAAGATAAAGCGATAAAGCACACCACAAACACAAGGATTTATAGTGGTTCGGTGCTAACCTTGCACCTACATCCACTCCCCAAGATCCCACTTGGGAATTTTAATCCACTATCCTTTGTATTCAACCCGAATACAAAACGTCGGAAACTCCGACATTAGCTATCCCAAGCTAGAACACTTGTTTCTCAGGTACAAGTAAACCCAAAACACTCCGATTTCAGGTTCGGATCAACCTTTCCTTATTTTGGAAATCCTCCAAACACAAGAACAAAAACTCACAAAGAGTTAGAAAATTTAGAGCACAGATTAATACAATAACAGCTCCTTAAATGAGCAAATATAACAATAAAAGCTTTACTCAAATGAAGAACCCCTTTTTCAGATTTTCTCAAAGTGGATGAACGCTTGAATGCTTGAGAAGAGGTTGATTGTTGATTGAAGATCTCTTGAAAGCTTTGAACAATCTCTAGATCAAGGTTGAAACAATAGTCGTGAAGAATTCTCTCCTTGAAAGATCTTGCTTTTCTCTTTCACAATCTCTCTGCTATATTGTGGATCCTCTCTCTTTTTCTCTTTGGATTTTTCGTTGATCTCAGGCTTTTTCTTGCAAATTTCGGATCCTCTCTTCTATTCTTCTCTTCTTCTCTACTCCTCGTCTCTCTTGATTTCACGTTTGATCTGCTATTTAATCTGTAATTTCTTTCACCATTTAAAGCATTTTGTAGCATTAGAAGCAAGAGAAAATAATTTAGATAGATAAAGAGCCGTTAGAGGATTTTTAGGAAGCATAAATGGCAATTAAAATGGGTAAAAAAATAGCCGTTGCTGACAATTCCCATCGCAGGGGTCGACTCATGAGTCGACTCATGCTTCAGGGGTCGACTCATGAGTCGACCTCTGTTGCAAAAGAATGCGTTTCTGGAAATTCTTGGCTCAAATTAGCAGGGGTCGACTCATGAGTTGACTCATGCCTTGTGGGTCGACTCATGAGTCGACTCACAGGTCGTGCCAAGCCAGAAAACTAGCGTACCAAGGAGAATTTTTGCGTGCCAATCAGCTCACTGTGCCATGAGTTGACTCATGAGTCGACTCATGCACTTCAAACCTTCATAACTTCAAAAATATAAGTCCAAACACAATGAAATTTTCACCAATAGATTTCAAATCATTTGTTCTACCAAATGGTACTATCAAATCAGGATTTTAGTGAAATTATGATTTTGCCCTTGAAGAGCATAAGGACTTTTTTATTTTAAAATTATTTGTATCCCTTCAATCTGCTTTGTGATCATCAAAATCAATCTAGGAGCAACACTTCCAGCCAGGTTCAACTCCAATCCGAACTACTCCGGACTCCGCCAACGACTGAACTTCTCCAACGGTATATTCCTACAACTACCAGATTTCAGCCCAGACTCCTACGGGAGCCGGATCTCATCCCCGACCTCGACTGTGGAAAGGCTTCGCCCCGACTCCTACGGGAATCGGGCTCTGTCCTCGACCCCGATTGCTGGTAAATTTCGTTCGGACTCCTAAGGGAGCCGAACTTCACCCCTGACTTTGACTACAAGCAGACTCAGCCCGGAGGCCTACGGGAGCCGGATCTCATCCCCGATCTCGACTGTGGAAAGGCTTCGCCCGGACTCTTACGGGAGCCGAGCTCCGTCCCCGACCTCGACTGCAGAAAGGCTTCGCCCGGACTCTTACGGGAGCCGGGCTCTGCCCTCGACCCCGATTGCTGGTAAACTTCGTCCGGACTCCTAAGGGAGCCAGACTTCATCCCTGACTTTGACTGCAGGTAGGCTCAGCCCGGACTCCTACGGGAGCCGGATCTCATCCCCGACCTCGACTGTGGAAAGGCTTCGCCCGGACTCCTATGGAAACTGGGCTCTGTCCTCGACCCTGATTGCTGGTAAATTTCGTCCAGACTCCTAAGGGAGCCAGACTTCACCCTTGATTTTGACTGCAGGCAGACTCAGCCCGGACTCCTATCGGAGCCGGATCTCATCCCCGACCTCGACTGTGGAAAGGCTTCGCCCGGACTCTTACGGGAGCCGAGCTCCGTCCCCGACCTCGACTGCGGAAAGGCTTCGCCCGGACTCTTACGGGAGCCAGGCTCCACCCTCGACCCCGATTGCTGGTAAACTTCATCCGGACTCCTAAGGGAGCCGGACTTCATCCCTGACTTTGACTGCAGGTAGGCTTAGCCCGGACTCCTATGGGAGCCAGATCCCCTCCCCGACCTTGACTGCGGAAAGGCTTCGCCCGGACTCTTACGGGAGCCGGGCTCCGCCCTCGACCCCGATTGCTGGTAAACTTCATCTGGACTCCTAAGGGAGCCTGACTTCATCCCTGACTTTGACTGCAGGTAGGCTCAGCCCGGACTCCTAAGGAGCCGGATCTCGTCCCTGACCTCGACTGCGGAAAGGCTTCACCCGGACTCTTACGGGAGCTGGGCTCCATCCCCGACCTCGACTGTGGAAAGGCTTCGCCCGGACTCTTACGGGAGCCGGGCTCCACCCTCGACCCCGATTGCTGGTAAACTTCATCCGGACTCCTAAGGGAATCGGACTTCATCACTGACTTTGACTGCAGGTATGCTCAGCCCAGACTCCTATGGGAGCCAGATCCCGTCCCCGACCTCGACTTTGGAAAGGCTTCGCCCGGACTCTTACGGGAGCCGGGCTCCGCCCTCGACCCCGATTGCTGGTAAACTTCGTCCGGACTCCTAAGGGAGCCGAACTTCATCCCTGACTTTGACTGCAGGTAGGCTTAGCCCGGACTCCTACAGGAGCCGGATCTCATCCACGACCTCGACTGCGGAAAGGCTTCGCCCGGACTCCTACGGGAACCGGGCTCTGTCCTCGACCCCGATTGCTGGTAAATTTCATCCGTACTCCTAAGGGAGCCAGACTTCACCCCTGACTTTGACTGCAGGCAGACTTAGCCCGGACTCCTACGAAAGTCGGATCTCGTCCCCGACCTCGACTGTGGAAAGGCTTCGCCCGGACTCTTACGGGAGCCAGGCTCCGTCCCCGACCTCGACTGTGGAAAGGCTTCGCCCGAACTCCTACGGGAATCGGGCTCCGTCTTCGACCCCAATTGCTGGTAAATTTCATCCGAACTCCTAAGGGAGCCGAACTTCACCCCTGACTTTGACTGCAGGCAGACTCAGCCCGGACTCCTACAGGAGCCGGATCTCGTCCCCGACCTCGACTACGGAACGGCTTCGCCCGGACTCTTATGGGAGCCGGGCTCCATCCCCGACCTCGACTGCGGAAAGGCTTCACCCAGACTCTTACGGGAGCCGGGCTCTGCCCTCGACCCCGATTGCTGGTAAATTTCGTTCGGACTCCTAAGGGAGCCGGACTTCACCCCTGACTTTGACTGCAGGCAGACTCAGCCCGGACTCCTACAGGAGCCGGATCTCATCCCCGACCTCGACTGCAGAAAGGCTTCGCCCAGACTCTTACGGGAGCCGGGCTCCATCCCCGACCTCGACTGTGGAAAGGCTTCGCCCGGACTCTTACGGGAGCCGGGCTCCGCCCTCGACCCTGATTGCTGGTAAACTTCGTCCGGACTCCTAAGGGAGCTGGACTTCATCCCTGACTTTGACTACTGGTAGGCTCAGCCCAGACTCCTACGGGAGTCGGATCTCATCCCCGACCTCGACTACGGAAAGGCTTCGCTCGGACTCCCACGGGAACCGGGCTCCGTCCTCGACCCCGATTGCTGGTAAATTTCATCTGGACTCCTAAGGGAGCCAGACTTCACCTCTGACTTTGACTGCAGGTAGACTTCGCCCGAGCTCCTACAGGAGCTAGACCTCGACTCCAGCTCCAGCTGCTGGAAGACCCCATCCGGACTCCTGTGGGAGTCGGACCTCGTCCCTGACTTCAACTGAAGGAAGACTCCATCCGGACTCCTGCAAGAGCCGGACTCCAAGCTCCTCTCGGACGGATGGCTGGCCACCTCTCTCCGCCAGACACCCCAGTCGAACTTCGACCGATAGGCCCAGACCCCCTGGCAGGCCGCGGCAACAGCCACGACTCTGCTCCACCTCCTGCGATGGATTTCATGCGGCTCCATCGCTTCCTGACAGGCCGCGGCAACAGCCATGACTCTGCTCCACCTCCTGCGATGGATTCCATGCGGCTCCATCACTCCCTGGTAGGTCATAATAATGGCCACGATCCTACTCCACTTCCTGCGATGGATACCGTGCGATTCTTCTATTCTCTGGCAAGTCGCGACAACGGACGTCGCTCCGCTCCCCGTGGCAGACTCCACGTGGCACGCCCCAGTGATAACCATGGGTCCACTCCACTACTCTCTGCAACAAACTCCTCCTGACTCTGGGTGGCTCACTGCCAGACGGTTACAGACATCGCTATTAGTTTATTGCCCCCTCCGCCTATAAAAGGGGGACCCCAGATACGTTATTCTCTAAGCACTCATTTCTACCTAGAAACTCTGCTAAAATTTTCATTCGAGCACTCCATTCTTGTTGAGGTAAAGAACTAACTTGAGCATCGGAGGGTCTTGCCGGAGCAACCCCACCTCCGGTTTAGACTTCTTTTGCAGGTCTCGACGGCGACCGTGACTCCCTCGACTCCAGCTTCTCCAGTGCAAGTGGATTTTCGCACCAACATCATCCAAGAAGATGTCCTCTCAAATTTAAGTAATTTTGTATTCTCAATCCAAAGATTCAAGTTTTGAAAGTAAAGAATCTGAGTTCTGCACGAAAAGAATTTGATAAAGGAAAGTTCAATCTAGAAAGATATCTCAACAAGTCCATCTATTCAAAAATTAAGTTTGAGAAGATAAGACTAGTCTAAAATATATTTGAATAAAGAAAGTTACTCAAAAATAAAAAAAATCAATTTTGACATGCTTGACATACTTTTGAGTCGATCAAGAAAGAAGCTTAGCCAACCCAGTCTCAATTCAAGGGAAAAAAAGAAATGAAATTCGGATAATTTTTCTTAACTGACCAAGCTTTTATATGAGCTGACCAAGATAGGATCCTAGCCAACTCATCCATATGGATAGTCGATTCAGTCTCAGACTCAGGATGAAGATAGATGATTGAAGATTTCAGAGATTCTCTTGAGCCAACCATAAAAACAATATAGTCGATCAAGATCGGATTTTAGCCAACTCATAGGAATGGGATAGTTGACTCAATCTCAGAGGCAAAAAAGATAAAAAGTAGTGAAAGATTGCAAGTTCTTTAAGCTAACTCAAAAGATCAATTAGCCAACCAAGTTATGAATTTAGCTGACTAAGAAGAAAATTTTGAGCCAACCCAATCTCTAATAGACAGAATAGACAGAAAGCAAATAAATTTGCATCTGTTCCTGAGCCATCTTAGAATTTTATTTAGCCAACTTAGGACTTTAGGTTAGCCGACTAAGAGCTTGGGTGAGCCAACTCACAGATTTCTAATAGAATAATAATGGCTGGTTTTTCAGATTATTTCAAATGACCATATTTTATTTGTAATGGCTCTTTTTGAGCTTTCAATGGTTAGAGCATTAATTATAGATATTTTTTAGGACATAAAAGTGAAGAATTCAAATGGAGAACCAAGTATTGAAGGCTATTGAATTTTATTAAGAAAATACACAAGCTTCTTAAGTGGAACAAAAAGGAAGAGAGGAAGAAAATTAAAAGTACTTTCAATTCTAACCTTCCCACATTTACTTAACTAAAAAGAGAAGAAGAATGCATTGAATTAAGCTAACAACCATCGAGCAAGAGCATACAAGTCTTTATCAATCCTTTCTCAACCATTCAAGGAAGAAGTCTAAAACAATTCAAGAGCTCAACCACTTCAACTTCTTTAAGAGTCTAAAGAGTTTGTTGTTTATGTTTTAAGTGCTTGTATATCTTTTTTTGAATTATTGTGATAAGTTTCTTAAGGAAAAAACTTAGGTTATTAAGGGTTGGTCTAAGCCATAATTGGATGGTGTATAGTTTTGGTTGGTGAGCCGATGAAAAGCAACTAGATTGATTGTGAGCATGAACAAATACTTAATTATAAGATTTTAGTTGGTGAGTCAAAAAAAACTAATTTGATTGGATTATGAATCTATGAAAATATTTAAACTATAATCTTGTTGGATTAAAGTTGGAATTTTCAAGTGGGTTGACTTGGTGAGTGGATGTAGGTGCTGAGTTGAGCAGCGAACCACTATAAATTTCTTATGTTGTGGTTGCATGATTGCATTTACTTTTATTCTTTTATTATATTTTTAATTACTACTAAGCACTACACAAATATTTTTTAAATTTACTTTTGGGTACAAATATTTCAAATAATTTTAAAAAATCCTAATTCATCCCCTCTTGGGTTGCCACCTTTAGGAAACACCTGCTACCATTCCAAGGTGAAGCTCTAGTTCTTTTACTTGATGGGCTAGTATGCAGAATCCATATTCAGTCGATACACCATCGCTTTGAAATCTCCGCCTGGCATGTTGGCAACCGACCAAGCAAAGATGTCGGTATTTTTTTGCAAAAAGATAACAAGATGATGTTTTGTTATCTTGTCTAGGTTTGACTTAACCTGAATTAATAGTTCCTTGTTGCCATCTTCAAGGAGGACCGTGATAAGGTCTTCCATAGGTTCTCCATGTTGGTCAGATGATTCGTTGTAAGCATCCAAACCATCAATAGGGAGATCCTTAGGGGTGCTACTCCTCGAAGAGTTATCACATAACAATGTAATGCTAAGACTTGGCTCCTTGGAGTTTGCAGATCCCATGCTTTATCAAAAGTTTTACCATCAAGTGGTATGTTGAGATAATGGCTTAGAGCACATTTACACTTGGTCATTCGAGGATGGCATTATACATCGAGGGGATTTTTACCACTAAAAAATTGAGCTGCACAATGGTTTGTCTAGATGCCCGACCTACTGTAACTGGTAATATGATTACAGAAAGAATAGTGCCCTACAAGCCAATCATATGAACAATGCGATAGAATTTTTCTGTATTATCTTCCTGCTCATTTGCATGATATTGGTTATTTTATTTGTGAGGCCTTATATTTTATTATTTTTTATATCATATTTTATTTATGATTATGAGGAACCTCATAGATCAGGGCAATGATTTTAAGGCCATGATGAGATCATATCAGTGAGACCTAAAATCTTGATAGCCTTAGTCTAAAATATTTTCAATCATTGGATCATCGAGTCAGGGATCGATAATACTGGTAAGACTGGTACATCCTATGTATGCTCGATGGAGAAGATGATTGATCTCACAATCACTTATGTGGTCATACTAATACAAAGATATGGTGCTCATTAGAGAATGAGTTCACTGAACTGATCCATAGGGAGAACATCTGATGGAGCCTTACAGCATGTCGATAGATGGTTCTCCAGTGAGAGTGGTGCAAATGATCTTCTGATCTGAGATCACCATGGTACCTTATATATATAGATCCCTAATTTGGTTCATTCTCTAGTATGCCATTTTGAGACATGTGTGGGATGTTGTGGGTTTAGTAAAGTGTGCATGGAGGTTATGAGTGGTCAACAAAAAATTGATTACTCCTTATAAAAGGAGAGAACATCCAATGTGATCTCATAGGATGATGACTCAGAGAGTCTCTAGCTAGAGCAAGGATAAATAGTAGAAAATATTTCTACTAGTTCATCAATCGAGTCGTTATTATCGGATTGAGATACATATGGATAGGTATTTGGGCTTAACATAATTCCATGCCCATGATCTGTCTGGGATATTGTGTGATCGAATGATTGAATTGTACCGTAACTCACCACGAAATGATAATTTTGATATTTTCATCAAATTTTATAACTTTCGAATAGTCATGATATGTTGCTAGCATCAATTTTCATTTATGGACTCGTTAAAATTAAAAGAATCTAATTCAAAAATTAATTAAAAGATATTCTGATTAATTAATGTATTTGGACTGATCTAATCGAATTAGATCATGAGCCTTAGTCCACTGCTGGCTAAATATAGAATCTAATAGGTCACACACAATAAAAATTTAATCTTGATCTAATCTGTTCAGATTTATTATAAATTTTAAGACTTAATTTGATATGTTAGCACATTGTATTAACCCAAGTTCCCAATTAGGTTAGTTCAAAGGAGTTTGAGCTGAACCTAACCTGTTGCCTTGAATCTAATTGGATTATGTTAGTTTCTTACCTAACATGGAAGAGTTCTATATAAGAAAGGAGTCTTCCACACCACCTTTCATATCTCCATGCCAAAATAATTAGGCATCATTTATTTTGTTGCAAGAAAGAAGGAAGAGTCCTCTGTTAAGTCTCTTAACAACCTTTCCTTATTTCCATGCGCTGCTTTATTCCACATGCCATATAATGGTTTCTGGGAATATGTGGGTGCAAAAGAGGAAGTGTTCTTCTTCATAAAGAGTCTTACACAGTGAATTTAATTTGGGACACCCCATTTAGTTGGCATTTAAAAAGGAAAGTCCTTGTTTAAGACTCTTAACTTCTTCCTTATCTTCCCATTAATTCCATGCCTTTTTCCCATGGAATGCACCATCAGATGGTGCTTGGAATTTGTACATAGAGGAGTCCTTTTGCATCTTAAATTCCTAACCAATCTTAATTGGTGAATTAAATCACAGGTGAATATAAGGAGCCAAGAGTTGGCATCCCTTGAATGGATAAGACGCCCCTTCCTTTCTTATTTAAGGGGGCCATTCCATCACATTGGTAGCCCTTTTTTTGCTGGTTGTTAGGCGTAGGTTAAGAGAGTAAAAGATAGGAAAAGGTCAGAAAAAAAGATAAGAAAAATGGGAAAGAAAAATAAAAAAAGATAAAAGTGAAAAAAGGAAAGCAAGGGTTGCTTGTCCTAGGGCTGAGAATATCCAAAGTGTTGGATCTCTAAATCACTCTTGGGTGGTGAGATCTTGTAAGAAAATATTTCTAGTGTGGTTTTTGTGAAAGATTCGAATGCATACAGGTAGTGGTGCTAACGATTTCTTGAGAAGAATTTCAGCAGTGGTCTTGTGGAGATGGCTGTAGCACTACAAGTTAAGAAGGATCCTGATCTGTCTCGTGTGGATCACCATTGGAGGGCTTCTATTTTAGAGTCTTGTGAAGATCACTCTATTACTTGAACCTCATCTTCAAAAAGATATAATTCTTGCCTTATTGCATGCTTGAGTTATTTGATTATAATCATAAAGGAGTTCCTAAGATTTGTGTTTCGATAGTCATATTTTAATTATTAAAACTTATTTTCAAATAGTTAAATGCATGGTAAAATTTTTGAAAACTATATTCCACTATACCACTGGAACTCAACAATTATATCAAAGCCATTCTTGATTGATTCAATCAAATAAGATGTCATTGTTGTGATATGGATTAGATCCAATTCATATTACATCAAAATTTGATTTTTCAAGATATTTAATTAATGTTTTGATGCATCTTTTGTTAAGGATAAATGTTATCAATTCATAATCGAATCTTGGTATGAAATTTCATGGCCTTAATACTTGTGTGACAAGTTTAGGTTAGATTCTACGATCTAATTTTTTCATGAAATTGTAAGTCTTGTGCATGCGATGCATGGAGTCTTGGAATGATATATGTGATGTACATTGCCAAGAGTTAGGACTCTTGCATATGATGCATTCACCCAAGATCCAAGGGCTGGCCACCATAGAATTAGGCATTCATCATGGTGGGTCTTCCATCATGGTTGTTGTCCTAGATATGTGTGGGGCCGAAAAATCTGATCATGGAAGAGATACTTCAGACATAGATTAGGATTTTTACCAATGGGTTTGATTTAACTATAATTCATTGATCTAATGTGATTAGGGTTTATGATTGTAGATTAAATCAGATTCATAGTTCTAATTTGATTAAAAATTATGTTTAATTAAGGTTGATCAAATTATCATTGACCTAATTTGATTAAGACTTGAGTCATAATTGACTGGACCTTTGCTAACCTAATTGGATTAGGATCTGTTGGGTATAAAATACCCCCCAGCCGAAGTTCGTGACGGGAGTGACCCTCTAGAGATCCAACTGACTTTCGACCTCCAACAACGTCTCTTCAAACCTCCCAGGCGGCCGAGCCTCCACCACACTCCCAAGTTTTGCCGACGGGCAGGACCCCGCCAACGTCGATCGGATTCTTCGCGGCGTCCGGACTCCTACGGGAGCCGGGCCTCGCCCCTGACTTTAATTGTAGGTGGACTTCATCCGGACTCCTACGGGAGCCGGACTTCACCCCCGACTTCAACTGCAAGAAGGCTTCGTCCGGACTCCTACGGGAGCTGGGCTTCATCCCCGACCTCGACTGATGGTAAACTTCATCCGGACTCTTACGGGAGCCAGACTTCGCCCCTGACTTTAATCACAGGTGGACTTCATCCAGACTCCTACGGGAGCTGGACTTCGCCCCTGACTTTAATTGCAGGTGGACTTCATCCGGACTCCTATGGGAGCCGGACTTCGCCCCTGACTTCAACCGTAAGAAGGCTCCACCTGGACTCCTACGGGAGCTGGACTCCGAGCTCCTCTCAAATGGGTGGCTAGCCACCTCTCTCCACCAGACACTCCAGCCAAACTCTGACCGACAAGCTTGGACCCCCTGGCAGGCCGCAGCAACAGCCACGACTCTGCTCCACCTCCTGCAACAGATTCTGTGCGGCTCCATCACTCCCTGGCAGGCCGCAGTAACGACCACAGCACTGCTCCACTTCCTGTGATGAATTCCATGCGGCTCCATCACTCCCTGGCAGGCCACAATAATGGCCATGATCCTGCTCCACTTCCTGCGACGGATACCGCGCAATTCTTGAAGGAACCAGATCTAGGGTTTCAGGGTTAGATCTTGAAACTTTTTCAAGATCATACAGCGGAAGACTAAAATAAATTAAAATTTATTTTCTAAAATTAGAAAATTCCTAGATCTAAGATCCTATTACATGATTATTACATAGGATTAAATCAGAAATTAAAATATATATAAATATAGTATGAACTACATGTTGATCATATCAACATGTTTCTATACTAGCTACATCTAATGTATGTATTAAACAATAGATCAGATCTATTACCTTGCAAGTTAGATGTTCTAACCTTATTGATCTGGGCTTGAGGATGATGTTGCAAGCCGCACACGCGTCCGGCCTCTAGGAGTCATCCACACGAGCCCACGAATCTCGATCAGAAGTCCTGCTTCAGGAAATCAGCACAGTATGCTAGTACTGCGCTGATCCTTCTTTGATGGTTGATCAGGTGCCTCCTTCTTCTTGATTTGGACTCTTCCAAAGATGGAAAGTAAAAGGAGGAGTTTCAGATCTGAGACACTCTCAGGAAACTCAAGATGGATGGAGGAAAGATATGAAAACAAA
The DNA here is from genome assembly GCF_000442705.2 of Elaeis guineensis. Taxonomy (NCBI): domain Eukaryota; kingdom Viridiplantae; phylum Streptophyta; class Magnoliopsida; order Arecales; family Arecaceae; genus Elaeis; species Elaeis guineensis. The sequence goes on along the minus strand of NC_026001.2, from coordinate 43,159,178 downwards.
AACCCAAGAAGAAGACCCTCTTCTTCTTCACGTTTTTCTCTCTAGACACCCAAAATTGCATCTTTTATATCTCTAAGACCCAAAGGTATTTCTCTCTGATTTTTGGAAGGAACAAAGGGCTCTCAAATCTCTAATTTTTTCTAAAATTTCACAAAGAAACTCATCTTATATAGAGAGATATGATAGAGTCCTTGTCTAGGTCAAACACCTAGTCAAGGCTTATCCAAACATGGCAAGTTAAGGGACGCCCAACTCTTGAGCATCTCCTTCATATTTTCATGTATGGATCAACAGAAAAGGATGCACAATATATACCCTAAAAGTCACGAAAATTCTAAAAAAAATTTGGATAAATTCGGTGCAAAATTGAAAGAGTTTTGGATTTCTAAAACTCTATCTCATAGAATTCGAAATCCAAACTTATTCCTTTTAGATTTGATCCAAACCACCTTCCATGTAAGAAAGAAGAGAGGAGACCTTTTGTGAACGTGGGAGAGATCTGAGAGAGGGCTTTTGTAACACAAAATAAGTGGAGATTGGCGTTGAATAAGAGAGAGGGCGTGGAGAAGGCTTATGTGGCGCAAGGTGGAATCCTAGTCTTACTAGGATTCTGTCTTATGACTTGTTTTAATTTGGTTTCCCAAATCAAATCAAATCAAAATTAGATCAACCCAATTAAAATAGATCTTAACCCAATTAAGAACCTAATTTAATCAGATTAAATTAAATTTAAATCTGATTTAATTTTCTAATCAAATTAGAAATTAGATTGACCCAAGTCCTAGTTGAACTAGGACTAGTTTTTCCTTGCACTTGGCTTATCCAATAAATCAATTGGACTTGATCCAATCAAGCCCAAAATAAATCTAATTAAATCATATTTAATTAGACTTAATCTCAGCCCATTGGCTTAATCAAATTAATCCAATTAGCAATCGAATTGCTAATCGATCCTCCTGCAACACTTGCACTGGGTTAAATGTCAATCGTATTGATCATTTAACCCTAGAACGATTCTTAATCGTTGATCAACCATCTGATCGGATCATGAACTCTAATGTGTGTGACCTCATAGGTCCGAACCTAAGCCGATAGCATAAGAATAAATTCCTATACCAATCGAAGTGACCATCTAGCAATGGTACCCGACGACCGGATAGGTCGAATGTGTAGAACAACATCCTTAGAACCCATGCGGATATAGTTTTCATATAATTCATCCCCTTGACCAAAATGATCATAGGACACCCCAGAGCTCAACTGTCAACTCTGATCAGGTTGTCCACATTGTATTTCAAAATATCAAATCCATTTGATGGATTACCCTGGCCAAGGTTTTGCTAAATTGAAATACAGCGACTCATTCTTCTCCAACTCTTGGAGTGGTCAATCCCATCTCGATCACACTCTGACTTCGCAAGTACTTGACTGTGCCCAGAAGCCTTCCGTCCCTGAATTAGAAATTCAGTTAGTCCAGTACCAAAGCACAGTGAGTTGCTTGCAAGTCACTGAGGCGATCTCAGGTCTAAGGGACACTTATACCTATATCCCATCAGAGATATTCTCGACAGTAGAATACTCTGGAGTTGGTCACGTTCAATGATGATGTACCCTTACATCTCACCTGTATGCCATACCAGTGTCTCCACACTCCTTGGTTAAGAGGATAACCAACCCATATGGCCTACAGCGACCTATCATTTGGTCATGAACAGTTTTAAGGACTAATCGATAAATCCTCTCTTTATCGAACCTAAATAGTCCTAAGGACTTCATCATAACAATGGAGTTCATTAGAAGATGAAAGCTTATGATAAAGATGCCAAATATATTTTATTTATTAACAAATCAATTACAATACTTGGTTGCTCAACTGTCAACAGCTTGATGATTGGCTTTTGGGACACATTTCCCAACAACTCCCACTTGTCCTAAAGCCACTCGGCACAGTATCTAATACCCATCTTCGAGTTGTGGTTGTCAAACTCCTTTATTGCCAGGGCTTTAGTGAAGGGGTCGGCTAGGTTCTCCTTTCCGTCGATCTTCTGAAGGTCGACGTCACCTCGATCCACGATCTCTCGGATCAGGTGGAAGCGGTGCAAGATGTGTTTCATCCACTGATGTGCTTTGGGTTCCTTCACCTGAGCTATGGCACCAGTGCTGTCACAGTAGAGCAGGACTGGACCATCGAGGGAGGGTGCTACTTCGAGCTCAGTGATGGATTTCTTTAGCCACACAGCTTCCTTTGCAGCATCCGATGCTGCGATGTACTCCGCTTTACAAACAGAGTCCGCCACAGTATGCTGCTTGGAACTCTTCCAGCAAATGGCTCCATCATTCAGAGTAAAGATATAACCCGACACGCTCCTGCTGTTATCATGGTCAGATTGAAAGCTAGAGTCTGTGAACCCCACAAGTTTCAGATCTGACTTGCCATAAACCAACCATTGGTCCTTAGTATTTCTCAAATACTTAAGGATGGCTTTAAACACTTTCCAGTGATTCTCTCCAGGATCAGATTGGTATCTACTCACTACTCCTAGTGAGTATGCCACATCTGGTCTTGTACATGTCATGGCATACATGATAGATCCCACGGCTGAAGCATATGAGACTCTACTCATACGCTCTCTCTCTTCAGGAGTTGTCGGACAATCCTTCTTAGAGAGAGAAATTCCTTGGCCTATCGGTAGATAGCCCTTCTTAGAATTCTCCATGCTGAACCTCTTCAGCACAGTGTCTATGTACATGGACTGGGATAACCCAAGCATCCTTTTAGATCTATCCCTATAGATCTTCATTCCTAGGATGTAAGATGCTTCACCCAAGTCCTTCATGGAGAACTGTGATGACAACCAAACTTTTATTCCCTGTAGTGTGGGGATGTCATTCCCGATTAAGAGAATGTCATCCACGTACAAGATAAGGAATACCACAATTAGACCATTTGCCCATTTATAGATGCAGGGCTCTTCTCCATTCTTAATGAAGCCATATGTTTTGATCACCTTATCAAAATGCATGTTCCAACTCTGAGAAGCTTGCTTCAGTCCATAAATGGATCTCTGAAGCTTGCACACCTTGGACTCATCTATGGATGTACACCCTTCAGGTTGTATCATATACACCTCTTCAGTCAGCTCTCCATTCAGGAAAGCTATTGTTGCTCCTAGATTAATTTTGATGATTACAAATCAGATTGAAGGGATTCAAATAATTTTAAAATGAAAAAGTCCTTATGATCTTCAAGGGCAAAATTGTAATTTCACTCAAATCTTGATTTGATAGTATCATTTGGTAGAACAAATGATTTGAAATCTATTGGTGAAAATTTTATTGTGTTTGGACTTATATTTTTGAAGTTATGAAGGTTTGAAGTGCATGAGTCGACTCATGAGTCAACTCATGGCACTGTGAGCTGATTGGCATGCAAAAATTCTCCTTGGCACGCTAGTTTTCTGGCTTGGCACGATCTGTGAGTCGACTCATGAGTCGACCCACAAGGCATGAGTCGACTCATGAGTCGACCCCTGCTAATTTGAGCCAAAAATTCTAGAAAAGCATTCTCTGGTTTTTGCAACAGAGGTCGACTCATGAGTCGACCCTGAAGCATGAGTCGACTCATGAGTCGACCCCTGCGACGGGAAACGTCAGCAACGGCTATTTTTTTGCCCATTTTAATTGCCATTTATGCTTCCTAAAAATCCTCTAACGGCTCTTTATCTGTCTAAATTATTTTCTCTTGCTTCTAATGCTACAAAATGCTTAATTTGATGAAAGAAATTACAGATTAAATAGCGGATCAAACGTGAAATCAAAAAGAAGAGAAGAAGAAGAAAAAGACGAGAAAGAGAGAAGAATAGAAGAGAGGATCTGTAATTTGCAAGAATAAGCCTGAGATCAACGAAATATTCATAGAGAAAAAGAGAGAGGATCCACAATATACCAGAGAGATTGTGAAAGAGAAAAGCTAGATCTTTCAAGGAGAGAATTCTTCACGCCTATCGTTTCAACCTTGATCTAGAGATGTTCTAAGCTTTCAAGAGATCTTCAATCAACGATCAACCTCTTCTCAAGCATTCGTTCAACCGTTCATTCATCTTGAGAAAATCTGAAAAAGGGGTTTTTCATTTGAGTAAAGCTTTTATTGTTATATTTGCTCATAAAAGGAGCTGTTATTGTATTAATCTGTGCTCTAAATATTCTTACTCTTTGTGAGTTTTGCTCTTGTGTTTGGAGGATTTCCAAAACAAGGAAAGGTTGATCCGAACCTGAAATCGGAGTGTTTTGGGTTTGCTTGTACCCGGGAAACAAGTGATCTAGCTTGGGATAGCTAGTGTCGGAGTTTCCGACATTTTGTATTCGGGTTGAATACAAAGGATAGTGGATTGAAATTTCCAAGTGGGATCTTGGAGAGTGGATGTAGGTGCAAGGTTAGCACCGAACCACTATAAATCCTTGTGTTTGTGGTGTGCTTTATCGCTTTATCTTATTTCTTTATTATATCCTTGCAATACTGCTTTAGGTAATTAATATTGTTTTAAGCCTTTGTTTTGTTCTTCATAAGTTATCTGTTGGGCTTAAAATTTTTAGAAACCCAATTCACCCCCCCTCTTGGGTTGCATAGCTGGGCAACAAGTGGTATCAGAGCCAGTGCTCTAGCCCTTC
>NC_026001.2:43053641-43154410 GCF_000442705.2 Elaeis guineensis | reverse complement strand
GACGGTGTCGCGGGCATTGCCGATCGTGATCCAAGGGTCCAGAGAGGATTTTGGGCACTGTTAGGAGACTGTATCCTACTTTTTTACCTTTTTAAGCTATTAAAAGGCCTTGTTCACAAACAGAGAGGGGCGGCATGCGATTTTCCTTGATAGAGAACCCAGAGAGAGAGAGAGAGAGAGCTGAGGTGAGGTGTTGCTCCTAGATTGATTTTGATGATTACAAATCAGATTGAAGGGATTCAAATAATTTTAAAATGAAAAAGTCCTTATGATCTTCAAGGGCAAAATCATAATTTCACTCAAATCTTGATTTGATAGTATCATTTGGTAGAACAAATGATTTAAAATCTATTGGTGAAAATTTTATTTTGTTTGGACTTATATTTTTGAAGTTATGAAGGTTTGAAGTGCATGAGTCGACTCATGAGTCAACTCATGGCACTGTGAGCTGATTGGCACGCAAAAATTCTCTTTGGCACGCTAGTTTTCTGGCTTGGCACGACCTGTGAGTCGACTCATGAGTCGACCCACAAGGCATGAGTCGACCCCTGCTAATTTGAGCCAAGAAATTCCAGAAAAGCATTCTCTGATTTTTGCAACAGAGATCGACTCATGAGTCGACCCCTGAAGCATGAGTCGACTCATGAGTCGACCCCTGCGACGGAAATGTCAGCAACGGCTATTTTTTTGCCCATTTTAATTGCCATTTATGCTTCCTAAAAATCCTCTAACGGCTCTTTATCTGCCTAAATTGTTTTCTCTTGCTTCTAATGCTACAAAATGCTTAATTTGATGAAAGAAATTGCAGATTAAATAGCGGATCAAACGTGAAATCAAAAAGAAGAGAAGAAGAAGAGAAAGACGAGAAAGAAAGAAGAATAGAAGAGAGGATCCGTAATTTGCAAGAATAAGCCTGAGATCAACGAAATATCCATAGAGAAAAAGAGAGAGGATCCACAATATACCAAAGAGATTGTGAAAGAGAAAAGCTAGATCTTTCAAGGAGAGAATTCTTCACGCCTATCATTTCAACCTTGATCTAGAGATCGTTCAAAGCTTTCAAGAGATCTTCAATCAACGATCAACCTCTTCTCAAGCATTCGTTCAACCGTTCATTCATCTTGAGAAAATCTGAAAAAGGGGTTCTTCATTTGAGTAAAGCTTTTATTGTTATATTTGCTCATAAAAGGAGCTGTTATTTTATTAATCTGTGCTCTAAACATTCTTACTCTTTGTGAGTTTTTGCTCTTGTTTTTGGAGGATTTCCAAAACAAGGAAAGGTTGATCCGAACCTGAAATCGGAGTGTTTTGGGTTTACTTGTACCCGAAAATAAGTGTTCTAGCTTGGGATAGCTAGTGTCGGAGTTTCCGACGTTTTGTATTCGGGTTGAATACAAAGGATAGTGGATAAAATTCCCAAGTGGGATCTTGGGGAGTGGATGTAGGTGCAAGGTTAGCACCGAACCACTATAAATCCTTGTGTTTGTGGTGTGCTTTATCGCTTTATCTTATTTCTTTATTATATCCTTGCAATACTGCTTTAGGTAATTAATATTGTTTAAGCCATTGTTTTGTTCTTCATAAGTTATCTGTTGGGCTTAAAATTTTTTAGAAACCCAATTCACCCCCCTCTTGGGTTGCATAGCTGGGCAACAAGTGGTATCAGAGCCAGTGCTCTAGCCCTTCTTTGATCTAACAATCAAAGAGCCAAAGATCTATGGCAACCCATGTTGGAACTTCTCTAGCCGAGGGGCAATCAACAAACCGACCTCCACTTTTCAATGGGTCTAATTACACCTATTGGAAAGCTCGGATGAAGATTTTCATACAAGCACTCGACTATGATATGTGGAGTATCATAGTGAATGGTCCTCACACACCCACCAAGATTATAGATGGTGAGGAGTCAACCAAACCCGAGAAAGAATGGGATGAGGTTGACAAGAAATTGGCACAATTAAATGCCAAAGCTATGAATGTTCTTTATTGTGCACTAGATGCTAATGAATTTAATCGCATTTCTACTTGTGCATCTGCTAAAGAAATATGGAATAGGTTAGAAGTCACCCATGAGGGAACAAATCAAGTAAAAGAGTCTAAAATAAACATGCTTGTACATAAATATGAATTGTTCAAAATAGAGCATGATGAGTCCATAACTGCTATGTTTACTCGTTTTACTGATATAATCAATGGTTTAAAGAGTCTTGGCAAATCTTATACTAACAGTGAACTTGTAAGGAAGATTCTCAGGTCACTGCCAAGAACTTGGGAAGCCAAGGTGACTGCCATCCAAGAAGCAAAGGACTTGAACACTCTACCTCTAGAAGAGCTTCTTGGATCCTTGATGACTCATGAACTTAGCATGAAGCAACATCAAGAGGATGAAGTCAAAAAGAAAAGAACCATTGCCCTCAAATCCACAACTTCGCCTGATTATGAAACGGATGACTCTGAAGATGAAGATCAGGATGAAGAGATGGCTCTCATCACCCGAAAATTTAAGAAGTTTCTAAGAAAAAGGAAATAGGGGATGAGAAAGAAATTCACAAAAGGGGATCAAAGCAAAGAAAAGGAGAAAGATCAAACCCCTATATGCTACGAGTGCAAGAAGCCAGGACATTTCAGATCCGAATGTCCACAATTGAAGAAAGGTCCAAAGAATTTAAAAAGAAGGCAATGATGGCGACCTGGAGTGCGAGTGATGACTCAAGCTCCGACGAGGAAACCTCAACAGAACAAGCCAATCTGTGCCTGATGGCACATGAAAATGAGGTAACTTCTGAATCCACTAGTGAATTTACTTTTGAAGAATTGCATGAAGCATTCTATGATTCAATTGATGAATTAAAGAAACTAGGGAAGAAAAACAAAGAGCTGAAATTGGAAAATCAGTCCTTAGTGAAACAAGCTGAAAATCTTTCAATTGAAAAATTCACCTTGATTCAAGAAAATCAAAACTTAAAGGATGAAATGAACAAGCTGAAATCTATAGTAGATAAGTTCACCTTAAGTTCAAACAAGCTAAATATGATCCTTGATAATCAGAAAGCTATATATGATAAGGCTGGACTTGGTTATAAACCCCTGAAGAAACAAAAATTTCTGAAGGATATTTATGCAAATTATTCAAGCAAAAAGTCTACAAATATTACTTGTTTTAAATGTGAAGAATAGGACATAAATCATACACATGTCTTATTAACAAATATGCAAACACAAAAAAATATGGGTTCCAAAAGGAACCATTCTGACTAACCTGAAAGGACCCAAGAAAGCTTGGGTACCTAAGACAGAAACTTGATCTTTGCTTGCAGGTGTGTCTAGCATCCCAAGAAGGAAACAGGAAATGGTATCTTGACAGCGGATGCTCGAGACACATGACTGGTGATGAATCACAATTCATCACGCTTGATGCTAAGGATGGAGGGATGGTCACCTTTGGAGATAATGGCAAAGGAAAGATCATCGGGATAGGTAACATTGGTATCACTCCCTCCAAATACATTGAGAATGTTTTATTAGTTAAAGGTTTAAAGCATAACTTACTTAGCATTAGTCAATTCTGTGATAAAGGGTATAAAGTAAGTTTTGAATCATCTGTTTGCATTGTGACGAGTCCTATTAACGATGGCATTAAATTTATAGGACATAGGCATGGCAATGTTTATATGGTAGACTTGAATGATTTAACTAAATTAGACATGCAATGCCTAGTTTCCTTAAATGCTAAAATAAATGAGACTAGTTGGCTGTGGCATCGTAGACTTGCACATATTAGCATGCATTCTCTTTCAAAATTAATCAAAAAGGATTTAGTTCTCGGTTTGCCAAAATTGAATTTTGAAAAGGATAGAATTTGTGATGCATGCCAATTAGGTAAACAAACTAGAGTATCATTTAAATCCAAAAACACTGTTTCAACTTCTAGACCTTTAGAGCTCTTACATATGGATTTATTTGGACCAACAAGAACCACTAGTCTAGGAGGAAAACGATATGGATTTGTAATAATAGATGATTACTCTCGTTTTACTTGGGTTTTCTTTTTAGCTCACAAAAATGAAACTTTTCAAATTTTCACTAAATTTCATCGAAAAGTCACTAATGAAAAAGGGTTTTCAATTCAAAATATTAGAAGTGATCATGGAACAGAATTTGAAAATCATGACTTTGAAAATTTTTGTGATGAAAATGGAATTGGCCATAACTTCTCTGCTCCTAGGACACCCCAACAGAATGGGGTAGTTGAAAGGAAAAATAGAACCTTAGAAGAAATGGCCCGTACCATGCTTTGTGAAAGCAACCTTCCAAGATATTTTTGGGCGGAAGCTATTAACACAGCATGTTACATTTTAAATCGTGCTTTAATAAGACAATTTTTAAAGAAAACCCCCTATGAACTTTGGAAAGGAAGAAAACCAAATATTGCCTATTTTCATGTTTTTGGTTGCCGATGTTTTGTATTAAATAATGGCAAAGAAAAACTTGGTAAATTTGATGCAAAATCAGATGAAGCAATCCTTCTAGGTTACTCCTCCACTAGTAAAGCATTTAGAGTGTTCAACAAAAGAACCTTAGTAGTTGAGGAGTCCATACATGTTGTCTTTGATGAATCTAACGATCTTCCTTCAAGGAAGAATGAGGGTGTTGATGATGCAGATCCACTAATAGAAGGTATGAAGGAGATCACTCTGAAAGATTCAGCAACTCCAGAAGACAAGGATCAAGAAGATGAACAAAATGAGAAAGGTGAAGAAATTCAAGAACAACCTCAAGGTACAAATGACTTACCCAAGGAATGGAGGTATGTTCACAACCACCCTAAGGAATTAATTATCGGTGATCCTATGCATGGGGTAAAAACACGTTCTTCACTTAGAGATGTACTTAATCATTGTGCTTTTGTATCTCAACTTGAACCTAAAACTTTTGAAGAGGCTGAAAATGATCATAACTGGATTAATGCTATGCAAGAGGAACTTAATCAATTTGAAAGAAATAATGTTTGGACCTTAGTAAAAAGACCTAAAGATTATTCAATAATTGGCACAAAATGGGTCTTTAGAAACAAATTAGATGAGCATGGAAATGTAATTAGAAATAAAGCAAGACTGGTTGCTAAGGGATATAATCAAGAAGAAGGAATTGATTTTGATGAAACCTTTGCACCTGTTGCTAGATTAGAAGCTATTAGACTTCTACTTGCATATGCTTGCTTTATGAATTTCAAGTTATTTCAAATGGATGTTAAAAGTGTATTTTTAAATGGATATATTTCTGAAGAAGTATATGTAGAACAACCCCCTGGATTTGAAAATCATGCTTTTCCCAATCATGTCTTTAGATTAAATAAAGCTTTATATGGTCTAAAACAAGCACCTAGAGCATGGTATGAAAGGCTAAGCAAATTTCTACTAAATAATGGTTTCTCAAGAGGCAATGTAGATACAACCCTATTTATTAAAAGAAACCAAAATGATATGCTAATTATACAAATTTATGTTGATGACATAATTTTTGGGTCTACTAATGAATCCCTTTGTCAAGACTTTGCTAAGCTTATGCAGGGAGAGTTCGAGATGAGCATGATGGGAGAACTCACTTTCTTTCTCGGACTCCAAATCAAACAATCAAAAGAGGAATCTCCATCACCCAAAGCAAGTACACCAAGGAACTACTCAAAAGATTTGGAATGGAGAACTGCAAACCAATTGGCACACCAATGAGTCCCTCAAGTAAGCTTGACAAGGATGATGAAGGTAAAAGCGTAGACTTAAAATACTACAGAGGTATGATTGGCTCATTATTATATCTAACTGCAAGTAGGCCTGATATCATGTTTAGTGTTTGCTTATGTGCAAGATATCAATCTAATCCTAAGGAATCTCATTTGAATGCTGTTAAAAGAATCCTTAGATACTTAAATGGTACACAAACTATAGGGTTATGGTACTCTAAGGACTCACAAATTAATTTGTTAGGATATTCTGATGCTGATTTTGCTGGATGTAAATTAGATAGAAAAAGCACAAGTGGAACTTGCCAATTTCTTGGAGTTAACCTAATCTCATGGTTTAGCAAGAAACAAAATTCGGTGGCACTGTCTACGGCTGAGGCCGAATACATTGCAGCCGGAAGTTGTTGTGCTCAAATCTTGTGGATTAAGCAACAACTCGAAGATTTTGGAATCAAACTTAATGAAACTCCAATAAAATGTGATAATACAAGTGCCATAAATCTATCTAAAAATCCAATACAACACTCAAGATCCAAACATATTGAAATAAGACATCATTTTATAAGAGAACATGTTCAAAACAAAAATGTAATTCTTGAATATGTTTGCACTGAAAATCAATTAGCCGATATCTTTACAAAGGCCCTTAGTGAGGATAGATTCTGTGAAATTAGGAGAAATCTAGGAATTCTAGATCCATTTGCCTAAACTTCTCTTAATTAATATCAAATATTCTTAGAGCTCAATTTCCAACAACTATCCTGGTTCCAAAAGCTCAGATTTATCACTCTAAAAACTTATCATTGAGCAAAATTCCTTCTCCCAAAATTTTGAATTTTTCTGGAATTTATTTGCATTTTTCCTGATTTTCTGAACTTCATGAGTCGACCCCCATGAGTCGACTCAATGGCAAACTTGTAAATCCCACCAACTTCCATCGGGTTCATTGTTTTTAAAACGGGAAACCCTGTTTATGAGACGACTCATCTTCTCGTCGTCTTCCTTCCGAAAGCCTCCTCTCCAACTCTTTTTGCTCCAAATCCAAGGATCAATTCTGAGGCAATTCTCCCTCCTTCTCTCCACCAAAAATTGCCTCCTTGAAAAGGACTTTTCTGTGCTTTCTCGCAGTGATTGGCGCGGGTGGAACGTGCCCTAGAACTTCACCGTTCATTCAAAATCCACTTCTTTTCTCCACCAAAATTCTTCTTTACTCTTTGTGATCCCTCCTCCACTGAATTCAAGTCTTCTTGTCTGCTATTTTTTGGATATGGCTCCAAAGATGAAACTTCCCCAAAGAAGGAAATCAATCCGAGAGCCTGAGGAAATTGTCCGAAAGAAAAGGCATGCTCAGTCTTCCAGTATTCCCGATCCAGTTTCAGTACCTACTCAAGGTCTCTCTCAATCCTCCATAAGCCCCAGTGTAAATCCTCTTTCTGATAGAAAATTAGAAACCGGGAAAAACATAGATTTTCGGTTCTTTGAGAAAGAAGGCTTTACTTTTGCTACCAAGATCAAAAATCAAGGATGGGAACTTTATTGCTCTCTTAAGGAAGTCACCTATGTTGATCTAGTCAGAGAGTTCTACCAGAACCTAAATTATGGAAACGGGTCTGTGACTTCAACTGTAAAGGGGATTGACATCTGTTTGGATTCTAGGATATTGGGAGAAATACTTCAGTTGCCTAGTGAAGGATACTCATATAAGGAACTCCCAATTAAAGAAGAAGGGATCAGAATTATCTTAGGAGAAACTTTTTCAGAAAGTTTAAACAAATTGGAAGCAAAGCTATTATCCATTGAGATGAGGGTCCTGCATCAGATTGTAACGAAACTCTTCTTTCCTAGGAGTGGTAGACATGACTTACTATCTGGCAGAGATGTATGTGTCATGTTTCATATCATCACTCAGACCCCCCTAAACCTCCCTGCACTTATGATAGAGGCCATGAGAGAAACTTTGAACAGATCCAAGGCACACTTGCCTTATGGTATGGCCCTTACTAGAGTTTTTAGGAGGTTTGGAGTTAGCTGTGAGGGGGAGACACCTACCAAGCTCTCACATGTGGACACTTTCAACCAACACAGCCTGCACCGAATGGGAATTATAAAGACTGTTGGTGGTTGGATCAAGGGCTCTGAAGAAAGAGCTGAGGAGAGAGCTGAGGAAAGAGCTGAAGACAGAACTGAAGGCAGAGTAGAAGAAGAAGGTCCATCTTCTCCTATACATGACTTCAGGGCAGCTTCATCAGATACCCAGTTCATTCTTGATACTGAGGCTGGCCCTTCTGAGTTTACTAGGATGCCCACACCAGTGTATCAGCCAGAGAGCAGAGCACCTCCATCAGAGTTCAGACTGGCTGACGATCAGATCGAGCATATTTCACAGCGTGTGGCTTCTTTGCTGTCTAGCCAGTGGAGTAGTACTTCTTTTGCACCTGGAGCTACTTCTTCTGATCAGACCTATTACTCCCCACATCTCCACTGTATTTCAGATGATTTCAGATTAGTCCGTCAGGATACAGCAGCTTGAGGATACAGTCTGGAGACTTACTGGCAGAGTTCTTGACTTGCAGGGGCAAGTCCTTGCATTGGCCCATCCCCAGCCACAGGAGTCTACTATTAGGTCACAGACCTCACTGCAGAGGCTGGCAGGCTCAGAGAAGCATTAGAAGGTGGATATGAGCTACTGAGGAAAGAGATCAGAGGATCGAGTGAGCATGCTACCACCCAGTTCACTGCTCTACTTCAATCTATTTCCAGAGCACTGAACGTACTTGATTCTATCAGACTCACCCTTTCTGTTCAGTCCCTAGCATCTCAGCGTTCTCAGCCACCCAGTTCATCTCGTTCTCCTACTCGGGCAGAGGCAGATGGGGTAGAGGACGCACTTCTGATCCATCATCTCCTCACCCTATATCTGATGACTCTGATCATTGACTTATCTAGATCCTAGGAGTTAGTATCTTGTTCTAGGATCTATACCTTGGGGCCATGTATTAACATTTAGCTGGTTGAATTTTATGTATTGAAATAATTATGATATTAATGGAATCATCTTTTACCTATATTTCTACCTCTTTGTAATGATTATATTTTGGTTATATTTCAATCTCTGATACATCTGTTGAAATATTATCTTCTCCTTGTTGTTGTTTGCTGTTGATAATTGCTATATTAAGGGGGAGCAAACATCTGTAAAAAAAAAAAAAAAAAAAAAAAGCTCTAAAGAGGAAGAAATTAAAGAATATTTCAGAAAAAGAAAAGAAAGAGTTAACTATGTTTGATGATGTCAAAAAGGGGGAGAAATTAAACTAAAACAAAAATTGAAATTAGACAAAAAGCAAAACCCTAAATTATGAGAAAAAGGGGGAGAAATTAAACAAAAACAGAGATTGGAAGATTAAAACAAATATTGGAGAAATTAAACAAAAACAAGGATTGAAAGATTAAACAAAACTTTGAGAAATTTGGTATCAAAATTTGGTATCAGACAGAACTTTAACAAAAAGTCATCCATCAAAAGCAAAATCATGAGTACAATGCAAATAAGTATTTTTTTATATAAGCTCTGATATTCAAACTTGCTTTTGAAATTTTACTCACCTTGATACATCAATAAGAAATTTGTTTTACTCTGATACATCCTACAATTTCTTTTAACTTGATCTGATACATGATAACATTTGATCCGATACAGTGTGAAGGTTTCTCTAATATATTATAACATTTGCTCTGATACAGTGTGAAATTTTCTCTGACATTTGCTCTAATACAGTATGAAATTTTCTCTGATACATTATAAAATTTTCTTGCTCTGATACATTATAAAATCTTTTCTGATATCATTGTAAAAATTATTTTTGCTCTGATACATAGAAAAAGTTATTTATCTTCTCTTGCTCTGATATATCTTGAACTCAAAATGATCTAATACCCTTTTCAAATCTTTAAGAAAATGGACAAACTATTTTTGCATTTATATTACATGCCAAAAGAATCATACTCTTTTCAAGCATATACACCTATAATGGATTCTTTTGAAATTAATGCATTAACATAAATATTTTTGTTCAAATATTTTGTCATCATCAAAAAGGGGGAGATTGTTGCTCCTAGATTGATTTTGATGATTACAAATCAGATTGAAGGGATTCAAATAATTTTAAAATGAAAAAGTCCTTATGATCTTCAAGGGCAAAATCATAATTTCACTCAAATCTTGATTTGATAGTATCATTTGGTAGAACAAATGATTTGAAATCTATTGGTGAAAATTTCATTGTGTTTGGACTTATATTTTTGAAGTTATGAAGGTTTGAAGTGCATGAGTCGACTCATGAGTCAACTCATGGCACTGTGAGCTGATTGGCACGCAAAAATTCTCCTTGGCACGCTAGTTTTCTGGCTTGGCACGATCTGTGAGTCGACTCATGAGTCGACCCACAAGGCATGAGTCGACTCATGAGTCGACCCCTGCTAATTTGAGCCAAGAAATTCCAGAAAAGCATTCTCTGGTTTTTGCAACAGAGGTCGACTCATGAGTCGACCCCTGAAGCATGAGTCGACTCATGAGTCGACCCCTGCGACGGGAAATGTCAGCAACGGCTATTTTTTTGCTCGTTTTAATTACCATTTATGCTTCCTAAAAATCCTCTAACGGCTCTTTATCTGCCTAAATTGTTTTCTCTTGCTTCTAATGCTACAAAATGCTTAATTTGATGAAAAAAATTACAGATTAAATAGCGGATCAAACATGAAATCAAAAAGAAGAGAAGAAGAAGAAAAAGACGAGAAAGAGAGAAGAATAGAAGAGAGGATCCGTAATTTGCAAGAATAAGCCTGAGATCAACGAAATATCCATAGAGAAAAAGAGAGAGGATCCACAATATACCAGAGAGATTGTGAAAGAGAAAAGCTAGATCTTTCAAGGAGAGAATTCTTCACGCCTATCGTTTCAACCTTGATCTAGAGATCGTTCAAAGCTTTCAAGAGATCTTCAATCAACGATCAACCTCTTCTCAAGCATTCGTTCAACCGTTCATTCATCTTGAGAAAATCTGAAAAAGGGGTTCTTCATTTGAGTAAAGCTTTTATTGTTATATTTGCTCATAAAAGGAGCTGTTATTGTATTAATCTGTGCTCTAAATATTCTTACTCTTTGTGAGTTTTTACTTTTGTGTTTGGAGGATTTCCAAAATAAGGAAAGGTTGATCCGAACCTGAAATCGGAGTGTTTTGGGTTTGCTTGTACCCGGGAAACAAGTGATCTAGCTTGGGATAGCTAGTGTCGGAGTTTCCGACATTTTGTATTCGGGTTGAATACAAAGGATAGTGGATTGAAATTCCCAAGTGAGATCTTGGGGAGTTGATGTAGGTGCAAGGTTAGCACCGAACCACTATAAATCCTTGTGTTTGTGGTGTGCTTTATCGCTTTATCTTATTTCTTTATTATATCCTTGCAATACTGCTTTAGGTAATTAATATTGTTTTAAGCCTTTGTTTTGTTCTTCATAAGTTATCTGTTGGGCTTAAAATTTTTAGAAACCCAATTCACCCCCCCTCTTGGGTTGCATAGCTGGGCAACAGCTGTCTTTACATCCATCTGCCAGATCTCATAATCCAGATGGGAAGCTATTGCAAGCAATATCCGAATAGATTTGAGCATTGCCACAGAAGAAAACATCTCGTCATAGTCAATACCATAACGTTGATGATACCCCTTGGCAACCAGACGGGCTTTATAGGTCTCCACCTTTCCGTCTACGTCCCTCTTCCTTTTGAAGACCCATTTACACCCAATGGGTTTAACCCCTTCAGGTGGGTCAACCAATGTCCATACATCATTGACCTTCATGGACTCCATTTCAGATTTCATGGCTTCAAGCCATTTCTCGAAATCAGGTCTCTGCATAGCATCCATATAGGTGATCGGATCCTCATTATTCTCATCAAGTTCGATGGGATCACTGTCCCGGACCAAGAAACCATAGTATCTGTCCGGCTGATGCGGTACTCTATCGGATCACCTTAATGGTACAGATATATTGGGCTCCAGATCTGATCTAATCATATCCGACTCAGGTTCAGCTATTGGTGTCGGTCCTTCTACCTGTTGAACTTCATCAAGTTCAACCTTAGAGGCAATGGTTCCTTCACCAAGGAACTCCTTTTCTAAAAAGATTGCCTTAAGACTGACGAACACCTTTTGTTCATCAGCATGGTAGAAAAAATATCCTTTTGTCTCTTTGGGGTATCCTATGAATGAGCATTTGTCAGACCTAGGTCCAAGTTTGTCTGTGACTAATCGTTTGACATAGGTCGGGCACCCCCAGACCCTAAGGTGTGAAAGTACTGGCTTACGTCCTGTCCATATCTCATATGGAGTCTTAATTACAGACTTACATGGAATCCTATTTAACAGATAACAGGCCGATTCGAGTGCATATCCCCAGAAGGATATCAGCAAGCTAGCAAAAACCCATCATTGATCGGACCATGTCTAACAAAGTCTGATTCCTCCTTTCAAACACACCATTATGCTGTGGTGTTCCTAGAGGAGTCCATTGGGAGAGAATCCCATTCTCTCCTAGATATGTGAGAAACTCACTAGAAAGGTATTCTCCTCCTCGATCAGATCGAAGAGTTTTAATACTCTTCCCAGTTTATTTTTCTACTTCACTTCAGAATCGTTTGAACATTTCAAATGAATCCGACTTATGTTTCATCAGATAGACATATCCATATCGGGATAGGTCATCCGTGAAAGTTATGAAGTAGAAATATCCACCTCTAGCACTGGTGCTCATGGGCCCACATACATCAGTATGTACTAGGCTCAAGAGCTCAGTAGCTCTCTCACCTTTTTCAGTAAAAGGTGACTTGGTCATTTTACCAAGAAGACAGGACTCACAGGTTGGAAGTGATTCACAATCACTAACTTCGAGGATTCCCTCTTGAGTCAACCTGTTTATTCTGTTCTTGTTTATATGACCTAGCCTACAGTGCCATAAGTAGATATCTGACACACTATCTAATCTAGGGTGCTTGCCAGTAGAATAGACTCTTATCAGGCTTGACCTTTTTGGTCTGGCTCTACACTGATGTCCTAGCCTGAACTTGCACCTTCTTTACTTTCTTCTTCTTGTTCTTCTTCCCTTTCTTAAAAGGTTGAGAACCAGAAGATGAACCTCCCACTAAATTCACCGACTCCTTGTGAAGTTGGTGATCCTTCTCAAAGTTCTGAAGCAACCCCAGTAACCCATGGTAGTTCTCTTCAGGCTTTGTCATTTTATAATGAGTGAGGAATGGGAGATAAGACTTGGACAGCGAGTTCAGTATTGCATCTTTCCCAAGCTGCTCATGCAAGGAAAAGTCGAGCTTGCTCAATCATTCCATCAGCTCGATCATGTACAATACATGATCAGTGACAGAGGCACCATCCCGCATTTTGGCGTTGAAGATGGCACAACTAGTCTTGTGCCTCTCCATGTCATCGGGTGTGCCAAAGACATCCTCCAACACTTGAAGCTTGTCCTTTGGCTGAGCCGTCTCGAATCTGCGACTGAACTCGTCGCTCATGATAGCCAGCATGATACAGCGCACCGTGGTCCGATCACTGAGCCACTTCTGGTAAGTGTCTCTGATTGTTCCACGTGCATTGACAGCTGGCTCCTCAGGTGCAGGATCTATTATCACATATAGGATCCGTTCATGCTCCAGGACTATCTTCAACTTTCGGTACCAGCTACCGAAGTTGGGTCCCACCAA
Source organism: Elaeis guineensis (assembly GCF_000442705.2). NCBI lineage: Eukaryota > Viridiplantae > Streptophyta > Magnoliopsida > Arecales > Arecaceae > Elaeis > Elaeis guineensis. The sequence goes on along the minus strand of NC_026001.2, from coordinate 43,140,904 downwards.
CTTATCATTGTCCAACAATGATCGGAGCGATAGGGAAGTGGCCATATTTGCACAAAGGAGAACCATAACCTAATTAGTAATTGATTCATTAAACCTAAAGATTTGGACTTTAATCAAAAGGTTTCTCCCACTATTTTATTCGAATTGGTAGCCTCTACCTCCAACTCGAGAAATTACCCTAATTCTTTAGCGGGTACTAGAATCCACTTAGACTGCACACAAGCCCAACTTTGGTTGGTCAACCCATGTACATCTAAGGGTAGGTTCATAACCAATTGTTTCTCTAAATAATTTCTAGTAATTTTAATTTTGCCCCAGAAACCTAATCAGTAGGCTTTGGCCTCCACTGTAAGGATCCGGTTAGGTCCAACCATTAACATGATCATACTTGGTGTATCTAACCAACGAATGATTAAGCCCAACTTTGGTTGGCTCACCTAACCACCATTAGAGAGACACTTCCAAGTCATCATATGATGAGTGATAATTCTATTAGTCAACAAGCACCAGGCCTTTGGGTCTGCAATGATTATTGAGTTAATGGACTCATTATCAAACACCTTAATGGGAGGCTATGACTCAGTTATCTCCATAACTTTGTCATTTTAAGGACCTAATAATTTTAGAGGATTTAAATAATTTAGAGGATGAGGTCAGATGAACCAGCTTATCATGATCCTCCCACTAGCTTCACCAAGTCAGCTTAAGGGAGATCAGGGCTGGTCTAGGAGCACCTAAATCAGTCACACTGATTTACCTAGCTGACATGGGTCAGCTCGAATAGTCAAGTGATTCGATCAAAACATAATTTCACCAAGAGGCCAGGTAAGTTCGATCAGTGGGAGGGTCTGCCAAAGCTTGCCTTAGACACCATCAGAAATGGCCAGGTAAGCGGGCTCCCAATTAAAAACCACCGGTCTGGTTTACCTTAGACACCAACTGGTTTAATTAGTTTCGATTAGATCAACCTAACAATTCGTGCTATACCGCTTAGCCAAGAATCAAGTCCATTTGGTTCTCGTTAAAGACATAGACTTGACCAACTACAACTATTGTAATTGATCTAGAAAATCCTTGACCTAATCTAAGACAACAATTGATTAGATTTAGTCAATTCTCTAATTAAGTCCATCTTTAATCTAACCATAGGTCTAACCTAATTAATGGACCTAATTCTCACTAACCCATTAACCCAATGTGTTATGATTTGTGTCTTAGGTTCTTCAATTCACAATCCTAGAACCTAATCAAACAACTTCTTAATTCTTAATTAAGTTTTGGGCTGAGGGTTGGGTTCGACTTTTCAAAAAATAATTTTTATATTTGTAAAATAATTTTACAATATGATTCTACCAACCATATTGCATGTTTGATTCATAATCAAGATGCAAGTGAAATAAACATGAAACTACTTTAGATCTAATCTAAACAGGTTCATGTAATTGAAACAATTTCAACTTTAAACAATTTCTTTGCACAAAGATTATTAACAAAGAGATTTTATTTCAGATTTAAACATCTTTTAAATTTAATAAATCATAAATTTAATCTAGATCATATCTAATAAATTTATGATTAAAGATAGATCTACACAAACTAGGACAACCTTTGCACTGTAAGGGGTAAACCTTACAGCAGGACAACCTTGCAGTTTGTGATTGATCTAAAATTTTAATTTTAGATTTAATAATCAGATTATAAATTAGATCTAATCTAAAAAATAATCTAAGCATGTATAAATAATCATGTAATAAAGAACCTAGGCTCTGATACCAATTGAAGGAACCAGATCTAGGGTTTCAGGGTTAGATCTTGAAACTTTTTCAAGATCATACAGCGGAAGACTAAAATAAATCAAAATTTATTTTCTAAAATCAAAAAATTCCTAGATCTAAGATCCTATTACATGATTATTACATAGGATTAAATCAAAAATTAAAATATATATAAATATAGTATGAACTACATGTTGATCATATCAACATGTTTCTATACTAGCTACATCTAATGTATGTATTAAACAATAGATCAGATCTATTACCTTGCAAGTTAGATGTTCTAACCTTGTTGATCTGGGCTTGAGGATGATGTTGCAAGCCGCACACGCGTCTGGCCTCTAGGAGTCATCCACACGAGCCCACGAATCTCGATCAGAAATCCTGCTTCAGGAAATCAGCACAGTATGCTAGTACTGCGCTGATCCTTCTTTGATGGTTGATCAGGTGCCTCCTTCTTCTTGATTTGGACTCTTCCAAAGATGGAAAGTAAAAGGAAGAGTTTCAGATCTGAGACACTCTCAGGAAACTCAAGATGGAGGGAGGAAAGATATGAAAACAAAAACCCAAGAAGAAGACCCTCTTCTTCTTCACATTTTTCTCTCTAGACATCCAAAATTGTATCTTTTATATCTCCATGACACAAAGGTATTTCTCTCTGATTTTTGGATGGCATAAAGGTCTCTCAAATATCTAATTTATCCTAAAATTTCATGAAGAAACTCATCATATATAGAGAGATATGATAGAGTCCTTGTCTAGATCAAACACCTAGTCAAGGCTTATCCAAACATGGCAAGTTAAGGGACGCCCAACTCTTGAGCATCTCCTTCATATTTTCATATATGGATCAACAGAAAAGGGTGCACAATGTATACCCTAAAAGCCACAAAAATTCCAAAAAAATTTGGATAAATTCAGTGCAAAATTGAAAGAGTTTTGGATTTCTAAAACTCTATCTCATAGAATTTGAAATCCAAACTTATTCCTTTTAGATTTGATCCAAACCACCTTCCATGTGAGAAAGAAGAGAGGAGACCTTTTGTGAACGTGGGAGAGATCTGAGAGAGGGCTTTTGTCGCATAAAATAAGTAGAGATTGGCGTTGAATAAGAGAGAGGGCGTGGAGAAGGCTTATGTGGCGCAAGGTGGAATCCTAGTCTTACTAGGATTCTGTCTTATGACTTGTTTTAATTTGGTTTCCCAAACCAAATCAAATTAAAATTAGATCAACCCAATTAAAATAGATCTTAACCCAATTAAGAACTTAATTTAATCAGATTAAATTAGATTTAAATCTAATTTAATTTTCTAATCAAATTAGAAATTAGATTGACCCAAGTCCTAGTTGAACTAGGACTAGTTTTTCCTTGCACTTGGCTTATCCAATCAATCAATTGGACTTGATCCAATCAAGCCCAAAATAAATTTAATTAAATCATATTTAATTAAATTTAATCTCAACCCATTGGCTTAATCAAATTAAGTCAATTAGCAATCGAATTGCTAATCGATCCTCCTGCAACACTTGCACTGGGTTAAATGTCAATCGTATTGATCATTTAACCCTAGAATGATTCTTAATCGTTGATCAACCATCTGATCGGATCATGAACTCTAATGTGTGTGACCTCATAGGTCCGAACCTAAGCTGATAGCATAGGAATAAATTCCTATACCAATCGAAGTGACCATCTAGCAATGGTACCCGACGATCGGATAGGTCGAATGTGTAGAACAACATCCTTAGAACCCATACGGATATAGTTTTCATATAATTCATCCCCTTGACCAAAATGATCATAGGACACCCCAGAGCTCAACTGTCAACTCTGATCAGGTTGTCCACATTGTATTTCAAAATATCAAATCCATCTGATGGATTATCCTGGCCAAGGTTTTGCTAAATTGAAATACAGTGACTCATTCTTCTCCAACTCTTGGAGTGGTCAATCCCATCTCGATCACACTCTGACTTCGCAAGTACTTGACTGTGCCCAGAAGCCTTCCGTCCCTGAATTAGAAATTCAGTTAGTCCAGTACCAAAGCACAGTGAGTTGCTTGCAAGTCACTGAGGCGATCTCAGGTCTAAGGGACACTTATACCTATATCCCATCAGAGATATTCTCGACAGTAGAATACTCTGGAGTTGGTCACGTTCAATGATGATGTACCCTTATATCTCACCTGTATGCCATACCAGTGTCTCCACACTCCTTGGTTAAGAGGACAACCAACCCATATGGCCTACAGCGACCTATGCTCGATAGAAGCTGTCGTCCTTATTAACAGCCTATCATTTGGTCGTGAACAGTTTTAAGGACTAATCGATAAATCCTCTCTTTATCGAACCTAAATAGTCCTAAGGACTTCATCATAACAATGGAGTTCATTAGAAGATGAAAGCTTATGATGAAGATGCCAAATATATTTTATTTATTAACAAATCAATTACAATACTTGGTTGCTCAACCGTCAATAGCTTGACGATTGGCTTTTTGGGACACATTTCCCAATAATTCTTCCATCCTCTGGCAAGTCGCGACAACGGACGCCACTCCACTCCCCACGGTAGACTCCACATGGCACGCCCCGATGATAGCCATGAGTCCACTCCACTACTCTTCGCAACAAACTCCTCCTGACCATGGGCAGCCCACTGCCAGACAGTTACAAACATCGCTATCAGTTTGTTGCTCCCTCCGTCTATAAAAGGGGGACCCCAGATACGTTACTCTCTAAGCTCTATTTTCTATCCCAAAACTCTGCTAAAATTTTTATTCGAGCACTCCATTCTTGTTGAGGCAGAGAACTGACTTGAGCATCGGAGGGTCTTGCTGGAGCAACCCCACCTCCAGTTTAGACTTCCTTTGCAGGTCCCGGCGGCGACCGCGACTCCCTCGACTCCAGCTTCTCCGATGCAGACGGATTTTTGCACCAACAGGATTGACATTAGAGAAAGGGCCGTGTCTTCACAGTACCCTTGTTCTTAAAGGAGCGCTCAACGGGACCGCCTCGCCTCTGGTCATCTTCTCCGACATCCACTTTTCCTTCCCCCACTTGATCTTCGCCCGATGCCTCCCCGCAAAGCATCCACACGGTGATCCACGGCCTCCGCGGCCAGATCTTAGGCTCTGGCCTCACCTCCAGTCTCCCAGCCTCTACCTCCTCCTCCAGCAACAACGGTTGGCACAGAGCAATTCGACCTACTGGCGCAGCAGATCAGAGGCCTCACTGAAGTTGTGCAGGCCATGCAACAGTAGCAGCAGCCGCAGGCATCGGTGCAGCCAGAAAGAGCATCGCCAGAACTCCAAAATCCGATGGTGGGATGGGCCACTTGGGCCAGCCGCCCAGTCTTTCTTGGAAAGATGAATCCAAGGGTGGAAAGCCCCCAATCCGACCATGACTCCACCCCTGGAAGATCTCTACCCCCATTCTGCCAGAGGACCCTCGAGACCCGTAGTGCGAGGATTTTCTGGATCGGAGGCTCCAGGAGATGAACCAACGGATCGAAGAACTCCACCACGCTTCCCCCGCTTATAGTGACGATATTTGTACTGACCCCCCTTTTCTCAAATGATCATGCAGGAACCGATCCCGCCAAACTTCAAACTCCCCCAGTTTGAAAGCTACGACGGAACTTCGGATCCGATTGATCATCTGGAGGCCTTCCGGATGATGATGCTACTTCATGGCGCACCTGACGTCATTCTATGCCGAGCCTTCCCATCCACCTTAAAGGGAGCAGCGAGAAATTGGTACTCGGCACTGAAGCCGGGTACCATCTTTTCCTTTGATCAGATGAGCCACCAATTTGTGGCCCATTTTGTCAGCAGCCGGCACCCCCGGAAGGGTTCAGAGTCCCTCATCAATATTAAGCAGAGGGAGGGGGAGTCTATTCGAGCCTACATCAACCATTTTAATATCACCGTGCTGGAGGTCCGAAACTTGGACCAGTCGGTAGCAATGGCCGCTCTGAAGGGCGGCCTTCAAAAGAATGACCTTTTGTTCTCCCTGGAGAAGAATACCCAGGGATTTTGCTGATCTGTTGGCTCAGGCCGAAGGGTACGCCTGAGTGGAAGAAGCCTTCAAAATGAAGGATGAGGAGACTGTGAGAGAACGGCAAGGCGGGAGACTCGAGCAAACCCGTAGTCGAAAAAGGGTCGAGAGAAGCTCGGCCACGTTCTCGAACTCCTCCCAGGAACAAGCGTGTCCATACTCCTCCCCGGGTACATAGTAGAGAAGTTCGGACCGCGGAGTTCGGCGGGGTTCTCCATCGAGAAGATTTCGTAACTATGCCCCCCTCAATGCCTCGAAAATCCAAGTGCTGATGGAGGTCAGGGAGCAGCTGCCAAGGCCGGAAAGGATGCGCACACACCCTGGGAAGCGCAATCCTAATAAGTTCTGCCTCTACCATCATGACCACGGCCACGATACGGAGGAGTGCATTCAGCTCTGGGACGAGATCGAGGAGCTTATCAGACGAGGTTGGCTTGACAGGTTTATTCGACGCCGACCTGAAGGCAGAGAGGATCGGCCAAGGGCCCTGCCACAACCTGAACCGCCAAGGAGGGAAGAGTAGCCCGGAGATCGGCCTCCAATTGGGACCATCAACTCCATCACTGGAGGACCTCAAGGAGGAGTAGATCCTCCACGACCATGAGACTTGAAAAACCTGTAAATGTATTACTAACGACTTTGCTTTGAATCAAAATTCCTTTCGACTTTGCATGTCTTTCCCTTTTGGTATGGACTTGTTACAATTGGGGATAACCCCTTCAAACAATCAAAACAAGGTCATATTAGGAACAGGAGGAGAACCTCATCCTAACACGAGCAAAATGAAAGTTTGATTATTTTAAGATCGGATCGAAGGAGAGGCCAATATAACGGCCCTTAGGTGCCCCAATGGCCATGTTAGGAACAGGAGGAGAACCTCATCCTAACACGAGCAAAATGGAAGTCCGATTATTTTAAGATCGGATCGGGGGAGAGGCCCATATAACGGCCCTTAGGTGCCCCCACAGTCATGTTAGAAATAGGAGGAGAACCTCATCCTGACATGAGCAAAGTCAAAGACCCGATTCTTTTAGATCAGATGGGGGGAGAGGCCTTACAATGCCCTTATGCGCCCCCACAGCCATGTCAGGAACAGGAGAAGAACCTCGTCCTGACATGAGCAAAGTCGAAGGCCCGGTTCTTTTAGACCAGATGGGGGGAGAGGCCTTACAACGCCCTTATGCACCCCCACAGCCATGTCAGGAATAGGAGGAGAACCTCGTCCTGACATGAGCAAAGTCAAAGGCCCGGTTCTTTTAGACCGGATGGGGGGAGAGGCCTTACAACGCCCTTATGCGCCCCCACAGCCATGTTAGGGACAGGAGGAGAACCTCACCCTAACATGAGCAAAGTCGAAGGCCCGATTCTTTTAGACCGGATGGGAGGAAGGCCCTACAATGCCCTAATGTGCCCCCACAGCCATGTAAGGAATAGGAGGAGAACCTCATCCTGACATGAGCAAAATCGAAGGCCCGATTCTTTTAGACCAGATGGGGGGAGAGGCCCTTGCAACGACCCTTATGCGCCCCCACAGCCCCGTTGGGAACAGGAGGGGAACCTCATCCTAACCTGAGCTGAGATCGACTACGTCAAGAATAGAAGGAGAACCTCATCCCGACGATGATAAAAACTTGGCTGCCCAACAAAATTGGATAAAGAGAAAAGTCCCCTCAATGGCACCTCTACACTTCTACGCGACCCCACAAAAAGCAAGGGGAGGACCCTCGCTCGGAAAAGAGGAGAAAAATTAAAAAAGAAAGTGATGAATTACATCGGCTACAGATGAAAAATAAACCACACCAAAGACCTAGGGAGCCTCATCTCAATAAAGACGAGAAATTCCTACCAAACATCCCCGAACTCTAAGAAGTCTCTTGACACAGGTCAAGGAAATAACGACCCCTTCGAGGTAATACGGAGTTCGGACCACCGAGCTCGAGCCTACGGCCAGGGATGACAAGAAAAGCAAATCAGCATGGCGGCGACTGGGCACCTCCAAACGACGTTGACGTCGGACAAGTCAAAAGACAAAAGAAGTTCGATGGACAACAATTTGATACAATATGTGGATGAGGTAACACAAAATCTCCTTTTCATTTTATTTGCGAAATATACACCATGAAGCCCAGAAGGCTAAAGGAAGAAAAGCAAAACCACAAGAACAAAACAAAACAACAAAAGAGAAAATGTATGCATGGAAAGACGGAAGGCCAAAAAGAGCCCTAGAGAAGCTCTACTCCTTCCGACCTCGAATTATCTGCTTCACTCCTTATCAAGGACTGCCTCAGATTTTCGACTTCTTCTTCTAGCTCTCTCTTTTTTAGCAGTATGTCCTGGAACACCTGACGGAGTCGCTGGCTTTCGTTCTCTGCCTCTCGACGCCTCTTTCTCAGGACCTCGGATTCTGCCTCCGCATCCTTGACGGCCTGCTGCTCACATGCCAGCTGGACCTTCAATTGCTGCAGCTCAGCCGTCCTCCCCCCAAGGATGATAGAAAGCTCTTCTGCAGTTCTTCTCAGGGATTGGAGTTCGCTGGAATCCCGAGAGAAAGTGAGTTGAGCCCTGCCAGCCAGCTGCCCTTGAAGACGGGCAACTTCGTCGGTCGCCACCCTGAGTCTCCCTTTGTATTCATCCACCTGCCTGCGCCAGCCGGCCCGATGCACGTCGTAGCCCGCCTCAGCATCCTAAAGCTACTGCTGAAGGTCGGAGACCTTCTTCGACCACTCTCGATCACCGTCGACTCGAGCCAAGAGCCGGGATGAACTTCCCTCCAGCTGGCCAATCCTCTCCTGCGCAGCTGACAGTTCCACCCTGAGAGAACTGATCTTGGCAGCTTGAGCCCAAATTCGATCGCTGGCGTGCTTCTTGTGTTCCTCAAGCTCCTTCGTGAAGTTTGCCTTCCTCCGACTGTACTCCATGATCCCCTTCACGTGGAGATTTTGAAAGTGGGTGGCCTCCGCGATGGCTTCAGAGTGACCCTTCCTCAACCTGCGAAGCTCGCCTTCCATCTTCTTCGACCTTTTTGTCAAATGAAGAACTTCCTTCTTCAGCCGCTAGATCGTGGACTTCAGCGAAATCCCCTGGGGCAGGGAAAGTACTTCGGCAGGACACTGCCATCGGGAGACAAAAGCATCAAGGCACATCTCATTGCAGAAAGAAAAACAAAAAGGAGGAAGGAAGAAAGGAGAAGCCATCCACGATGAGAAATTCAACTTTATTGATTGAATATTTCTTAAAGACAAAAAGAAAAGGAAAAATTGCAGTAAGAGAAAACTAAAATGTCAGAGATCTCAGACCTCTGCAGTAGGAGTTGGGGAGCTCGGTGTCCCTGGAAGGGGGACTGCGGCAGCAGTAGCAGCAGGAGAGGGACCGGCCTCATCTTCAGACTCCTCGCCCAAGAAGTAGAGATCGAGCTCGGGAAATTTTCTGACCACCTTCTCCTGGCAGAGCTCGAAACCCTTGATGAATGCTTCTTGGCCGAATCGGACGTTCAGGCCCCTCATCTCCGCAGAGGCCTTGAACTCCTCCACCGCAAGAACCCTAGCCTCTGAGACCAGGATCGGGATCTGCTCCACCAAATTGGTGACCTCGGCCTCTGCCTTTTTTACCACCTCCTCCAGGTCTGCTTCTCTTCCTCCCGAGCCTATTTTTCTCTCTCCAGGGCCTCTTGGAGGGCGACTACCTCGGCTGCCTTCTCTTCGAGACGGGCGATTCTGGCCCAACGATGCTCCTCTGCCTGGATGGCGTCCCTCCTCGCCTGATTCGTCGCCTCGATATTGGCAAGGAGCTGGTGCCCAATCTGCAAGGATGACTAGGGGATCAGAACAAGGGTCGGAAAGCCAATTAAATGAAGATTTGTTTACCTCGAGAAAGGACCCTAGGGAGTCCCAAACTCGCTGCTTAGGATCGACGTGGTCAATCCTCTCGACGACTTCAGACAGAATGCAGCCGTCGATCAACCGCTTGATCAAGTCCCTGTCATTGAAGGGATTCTCCGGCTCTTCTTCGAAACTAAGAAACTCTTCAACGGTGGCTCAGCGGCTACTCACCCTACAGGCCACCGACTTCCTTCTCCTCCCCCTCTCGACTCCGGGCACCTCCGTGGAACGGACCCCTGAAATGGGAGCCCCAGTCGGCGGACTCCTTGAAGAAGCCTGGGGGGTCGATAGTTCGGCGTCCGAAGGAACGCCGACCATGGGAGCCACCTGGGCAGGCACGGTCGAGCTTGTCTCCTCCACTCTGGCCTTCTTTGCTGATCCGGAGGCCGTGCACCTTTCCTTTTGTGGGCCTTGAGGCCCCTGGCAAGCATCCGTGCTGCTTCGGCGTCCATTCCTGAAAAAAAAAAAATTAAAAATCAGCAATGGGGTGAAAAAGGAAGAAGTGACATGCAAAAAAAAAAAAAAAGAAGAAAAAGAAAGGAAAAAAAAAGGATGGAAGAAAAGAAGAGAAAAGAAAAGATGGAATACTCGCAGGATCCTGGGGGCTCAAGCCGATGTTGAACAAAAATTGCTCCTTCAGAAGATTGGGAAGGGAAGGAGCGAATAGTCAAGAAGCTTCCGGGTGGCCTGAAGATCGTCCTCCCCCAGGCTGGGAGCCCGACGGACAGAGTCCCTCAGAGAGCCCCAAGGGGGCAGGCCCAGCCTCAAAGTCGGGCAGTGGACGAAGAGGTATTTCCCCTTCCAGTTGTGGATTGAAGAGGGAGCACCTTTCAGCAACCCCTTCTTGCCAAACTGAGGGGAGAAATACCACCAGTCCTTCGCTGAAGGGTGACGCTTGAAGGTATAGAAATGCCTAAACAGAGAGAGGGATGGCTGAACCTCGACTACGTGGCAAAGGGAGAGGAACCCTATCAAAAACCTAAAAGAATTCGGAACGACTGAAGCTAAAGAAATATCCAAGAAGCGAAAAAGGGCGATGACAAAGGACAGAAGCAAAAATCGGAGTCCGGCATGGAAGGCCTCTTGATACAGGTAGAAACGACCGGGTGGGGGAGTGCTAGCCCGATCGGAGGGGCCAGGAAGCTCCAGGTCGTACTCTGGAGGAACTCCATACTGAACCCTTATCAGTAGGAGTTCATGCAGAGTCAGAGAGCAGGGAATGGCACCCGATGCAAAAACTGGGCGAAGCCCAGTCCCAGATGTGGGTTCGTCTACAGAGTGGGGGTCCTGGGGGGCTGAGGCGGAAGAACTCCGGAACCGCTGGAGGCGGAGGTGCCGGAAGACATTTCGAATGATTTCAAATGAAGACCCTAAAGATCCCAAAAAAATCAGACAGGACAAGGGATGAGGGGTTATGGGAGACCAAATCAGAGGAATGCGACAGAAGAAAATGGAGGAGAAAAGGCCCTTAAATGGCAAGAAGAAAAATGAAGGTTCCGGGACTAACCTAGATCGCTCTTAAGGATGCAAAGGGGCGAGGACAAGAATGACTCGAAGGATGCCTAGGGCCAAAGAAGACGCCAAGGAGGGTCAGGGCTCTCGAAGAAAAGGCGGATACCGATAAAACTTTCAAGCAAATAGGGCCCCTAAAGGTGGAAGGGCGGGTTTAAATAGACCCTGGGATCCGGCGCCATAATGATCGTGAATCCCCCCAGGCTGACCCACGCTCGACACGTGTCCCACTCACCACGGCAGGTGGCTAAAAGTGGCTGACAGCTGATGGAGCCATTACTGCACCGTACCTGGGCCAACGTACCAGCAGGAATTTTGAAAGGTCCCTTCGAATCGCCCCGATTCGAAAAGATTCCAGCACGCGTGCATTTAATGCCAAAATGTCTGGGGCGATCGTGCACAAGATTCAAGGAGACAACTTCGACTGCAAAAATTTCTCTGTACTCCCTTCATTCAAAATTCGAACTCGAAAATAAGGAGACTGGTGTTGGGTATAAAATACCCCCCAGTCGAAGTTCATGACGGGAGTGACCCTCCGGGGATCCAACTGACTTTCGACCTCCGACAACGTCTCTTCAAACCTCCCAGGCGGTCGAGCCTCCGTCACACTCCCAAGTTTTGCCGACGGGCAGGACCCCACCAACGTCGACCAGATTCTTCGTGGCATCCGGACTCCTACGGGAGTCGAGCCTCGCCCCTGACTTTAATTGCAGGTGGACTTCATCCGGACTCCTACGGGAGCCGGACTTCTCCCCCGACTTCAACCGTAAGAAGGCTTCGCCCGGACTCCTATGGGAGCTGGGCTTCATCCCCGACCTCGACTGATGGTAAACTTCATCCGGACTCCTACGGGAGCCGGACTTCGCCCCTGACTTTAATTGCAGGTGGACTTCATCCGGACTCCTACGGGAGCCGGACTTCACCCCTAACTTCAACCGCAAGAAGGCTCCACCCGGACTCCTACGGGAGCTGGGCTTCATCCCCGACCTCGACTGATGGTAAACTTCATCCGGACTCCTACGGGAGTCGGACTTCACCCCTGACTTTAATTGCAGGTGGACTTCATCCGGACTCCTACTAGAGCCGGACGTCACCCCCAACTTCAACCGCAAGAAGGCTCTGCCCGGACTCCTACGGGAGCTGGGCTTCATCCCCGACCTCGACTGATGGTAAACTTCATCCGGACTCCTACGGGAGTCGAACTTCGCCCCTGACTTTAATTGCAGGTGGACTTCATCCGGACTCCTACGGGAGCCGGACTTCGCCCCTGACTTTAATTGCAGGTGGACTTCATCCGGACTCCTATGGGAGCCATACTTTGCCCCAGACTTCAACCGCAAGAAGGCTTCGCCCGGACTCCTACGGGAGCTAGGCTTCATCCCCGACCTCGACTGATGGTAAACTTCATCCGGACTCCTACGGGAGCCGAACTTCGCCCTTGACTTTAATCGCAGGTGGACTTCATCCGGACTCCTACGGAAGTCGGACTTTGCCCCTGACTTTAATTGCAGGTGGACTTCATCTGGACTCCTACGGGAGCCGGACTTCGCCCCTGACTTCAACTACAAGAAGGCTCCGTCCGGACTCCTACGAGAGCTGGACTCCGAGCTCCTCTCAGACGGGTGGCTAGCCACCTCTCTCCGCCAGACACTCCAGTGGAACTCTGACCGACAAGCCTGGACCCCCTAGCAGGCCGTAGCAACAGCCACGACTCTGCTCCACCTCCTGCAACAGATTCTGTGTGGCTCCATCACTCCCTGGCAGGCCACAGTAACGACCACAGCACTGCTCTACTTCCTGCGATGGATTCCAAGTGGCTCCATCACTCCCTGGCAGGCCACAATAATGGCCACGATCCTGCTCCACTTCCTGCGACGGATACCGCATGATTCTTCCATCCTCTGGCAAGTCGCGACAACGGACGCCGCTCCACTCCCCGTGGCAGACTACACGTGGCATGCCCCGGTGATAGCCACGGGTCCACTCCACTACTCTTCGCAACAAACTCCTCCTGACCATGGGCAGCCCACTGCCAGACGGTTACAAACATCGCTATCAGTCTGTTGCTCCCTCCGCCTATAAAAGGGGACCCCAGATACGTTACTCTCTAAGCTCTATTTTCTATCCCAAAACTCTGCTAAAATTTTCGTTTGAGTACTCCATTCTTGTTGAGGCAGAGAACTGACTTGAGCGTCGGAGGGTCTTGCCGGAGCAACCCCACCTCCGATTTAGACTTCCTTTGCAGGTCCCGACGGCGACCGCGACTCCCTCGACTCCAGCTTCTCCGACGCAGGTGGATTTTTGCACCAACAGGATCTATTTAAGAATTTATCAACTCAACTCAAAAGGATGACATATAGTTGACTTAAAATTGAAATTGGATCAAAAGTTGAACCTGAATCAAAAATCTAGATGGGTCCTGTGCCCATGTATTTAAACATCTTAAGTGATATGATCATAAATGATATCAAAATTAGAATAGCATGGGTAGTTTATTTTCATGCTTTATATAATTGTTATAAAATGCATGATGAAAGGTTATAGACTTGATACACCTATGTGATGGATGTATGGAATGAATGTGTCTGTGTTTGCTGATTGCATAGATATATTTGCAATAGTTGCAAAAGGGGTTGGCTGCCCCTACTACATTATATTTTCAGCTGTACCTTTATATTCCTTCCTTTGTAATATTTCTAACTATTGATTAAAATTTTTACATATTGATGTAAAAATTAAGGATAAAAAATTTTATCTAAAAAATAGATAAAAATTATTTATTTTTATTTTTGGATATAGAAGAAAGATAGAGCATTTATAGAAGCCTTCATGGAGAAGAAGACTGGACTAGCAGATAACTGGAGAACAAAAGTGTATGTAGATCAACCATGAGATGGCTCAATCTTAATGCACCTAGGATTTGATCCATATTTCATCCAATGGCTCAGATGATTAGACAAGTCCATAACCATCCAATTTCTTTTATATGCTCTTACATGCTGGCAGTTAGAATTAAATATAATTGCATGTGATGCATTTGTATCTATTTTGGATATGCATGATGTTGGTGCAAAAATCCACCTGCGCTAGAGAAGCTGGAGTCAGAGGAGTCGCGGTCGCCACCGGGACCTGTAAAAGAAGTCTAAACGGAGGTGGGGTTGCTCCGGCAAGACCCTCTGATGCTCAAGTCAGTTCTCTGCCTCAACAAAATGGAGTGCTCGAATGAAAATTTTAGCAAAGTTTTGGGATAGAGATTAGAGCTTAGAGAATAACGTATCTGGGTCCCCCTTTTATAGGACGAGGGAGCAATGACTGATAGTGATGTTTGTAACCATCTGGCAGTGGGCTGCCCAGGGTCAGGAGGAGTTTGTTGCGAAGAGTAGTGGAGTGGAATTATGGCTATCACCGGGACATGCCATGTGGAGTCTGTCACGGGGAGTGGAGCGACGTCTGTTATCGCGACTTGCCAGAGGATGGAGGAATCGTGCAGTATCCATCGCAGAAAGTGGAGCAGGATCATGGCCATTATTGTGGTCTGCCAGGGAGTGATGGAGCCACATGGAATTCGTCGCAGAAAGTGGAGTAGAGTCATGGCCGTTACTGCAGCCCGTCATGAAGTGATGGAGCTGCACAGAATACGTCGTAGGAAGTGGAGCAGAGTCATGGCCATTGCTGCAGCCTGCTAGAGGGTCCAGGCCTGTCGACCGAAGTCCAGTTGGAGTATGGTCTCCGTAGAAGCCCGGACAGGGATCATTTGTCGAGGAGTCTTGGTCAGGGCCGGTCTATAAAGACATCTGAATGGAATTCATCCATAATGGAGTCTTGGGTGAAGGCCTACGGTGGGAATCCGGCATGGGCCGCTCGTAGTAGAAATTTGAAGTAGATCACTTGCAGCGAAAACTCAGAGTGGGTCGCTTGCGGTAGGAGCTCGGAGTTTGGCTCCCATAGGAGTCCGGATGAAGTCTTCCTGCAGTCGAAGTCGGGGACGAGATCTGGCTCCCGTAGGAGTCCGAACGAAGTCTACCTGTAATTGAAGCTGGGGGCGAAGTCCGGCTCTCATAGGAGTCCGGATGGAATCTACCTGTAATTGAAGTTGGGGGCGAAGTCTGGCTCCCGTAGGAGTCCGGACGAAGTCTACCTGCAATTGAAGCTCGGGGCGAAGTCCGACTATCGTAGGAGTCCGGATGGAATCTGCTTGTAATTGAAGTCGGAGGCGAAGTCGGCTCCCGTAGGAGTCCGGCGAAGTCTCCCTGCAGCCGAAGTCGAGGATGAGATCCGGCTCCCGAAGTCTGCCTGCAATTGGAGTTGCAGGTGGAGTCCGGCTCCCGTAGGAGTCCGGATGAGGTCTGCCTGCAATCGGAGTCGTGGGCGGAGACCGGATGAAGCCTGCCAGCAGCCGGAGTCATGGGTGGAGTCCGACTATCGTAGGAGTCCAGACGGAGTCTGCCTGCAGCCAGAGTCGGCGAAGTCCGATTCCCGTAGGAGTCCGGGCGAAGTCCTCTCACAGTCGAAGTCAGCGAAGTCCGTTCCCGTAGGAGTCCGATGAAGTCCTCATGCAGTCGAAGTCGGTGAAGTCCGCTCCCGTAGGAGTCTGGATGAAGTCCTCTCGCAGTCGAAGTCGGTGAAGTCCAGCTCCCGTAGGAGTTCGAACGAAGTCCTCACGCAGTCGAAGTCGGTGAAGTCCGACTTTGTAGGAGTCCGACGAAGTCCTCATGCAGTCGAAGTCGGCGAAGTCCGGCTCCCGTAGGAGTCCGGGCGAAGTCCTCTCACAGTCGAAGTCGGCGAAGTCCGGCTCCCATAAGAGTCCGGACGAAGTCCCCACGCAGTCGAAGTCGGGGAAGTCTGGCTCCCTAAGAGTCCGGACGAAGTCCTCATGCAGTCGAAGTCAGCAAAGTCTGGCTCCCGTAGGAGTCCGGGCAAAGTCCTCTCGCAGTCGAAGTCGGCGAAGTTCAGCTCCCGTAGGAGTTCGGACGAAGTCCTCACGCAGTCGAAGTCGGTGAAGTCCGCTCCCGTAGGAGTTCGGATGAAGTCTACCTGTAAGTGAAGCTGGGGGTGAAGTCCAGCTCCCGTGGGAGTCCGGACGATGTCTACCTGTAAGTGAAGTCGTGGGTGGAGTCTGGCTCCCGTAGGAGTCCGGGCGGAGTCTAGAAGATGGCCGATCATCATAGAAATTTGGGTGGAGTCCGTCCGTCATGAAGAATCCGGTTGACGCTGGTGGGGGCTTATCCACCAGTAAAACTTGGGAGTGTTGTGGAGGCTCGGCCACCTGGGAGGTTTGAAGAGACGTTGTTGGAGGTCGGAAGTCGGTTGGATCCCCGGAGGGTCACTCCTGTCATGACTTTGGCTGGGGGATATTTTATACCCAACATCAGTCCTCCTACTTTCGAGTTTGAATTTCGAATGAAGAAAGTATCGAGAAATTTCCGCAGCCGAAGTTGTCCCCTTGAATCCTGTGCGCGATCCCCCCCAGATATTTTGGCATTAAATGCCGCGTGCTGGAGTCTTTTCGAATCAGGGTGATTCGAAGGGACCTTTCAGAATTCTCGCTGGTACGTTGGCCCAGGTATGGTGCAGTAATGGCTCTATCAGCTGTCAGCCGCTTTTAACCATCTGCCGTGGTGAGTGGGACACGTGGCGAGCGTGGGTCGGCCTGGGAGATCTGCGATCATTATAGCACCGGATCCCAAGGTCTATTTAAACCCGCCTTTTCGCCTTTAGAGGCCTCATCCCGCCTGAAAGTTCCGTTGGTGTCTACCTTCTCTTCGAAAGCTCTGACCCCCTTTGGCGTCCACCTTGGCCCCCAGCGTTCTTCGAGTCATCCCTATCCTCGCCCCTCTGCATCCTTCAGAGCGATCTAGGTTAGTCTCGAAACCTTCATATTTCTTCTTGCCATTTAGGGGCCTTTTCTCCTCCATTTTTCTTCTGCCGCATTCTCCTGGTTTGATCCTCCGCAAACCTTTCGCCCATTGTCCCGCCTGATTTCTCTAGGATCTTTAGGGTCTTCATTTGAAATATCTTCCAGCACCTCCGTCTCTAGTGGTTTCGGGAGTTTGTCCGCGTCAGCCCCCTAGGACCCCCACACTGTAGACGAACCCACATCTGGGGCTGGGACTCACCCAGTTTTTGCATCGGGTGCCATTCCCTATTCTCTGTCTCTGGATGAACTCCTACTGATAAGTGTTCAGTATGGAGTTCTCTGGAGTACGATCTAGAGCTCTCCGATCCCGCCGACCGGGCTAGCACCCCCCTGCCTGGCTGCTTCAGCCTGTATCAGGAGGCCTTCCATGCCGGACTCTGGCTTCCGCTTCCGCCTTTCATTGTTGCCCTCTTCCATTTCTTAGATATTTCTTTAGCTTCAGTAGCGCCGAATTCCTTTAGGTTTTTGATAGGGTTCCTCTCCCTTTGCCATGTAGTCGAAGTTCAACCATCTCTTTCTTTGTTTAGGCACTTTAACACCTTCAAGCGTCACCCCTCGGCAAAGGACTGGTGGTATTTCTCCCTCCAGTTCGGCAAGAAGGGGTTGCTGAAAGGTGCTCCCTCTTCAATCCATAACTGGAAGGGGAAGTACCTCTTCGTCCAATGCTCGACCTTGAGGCTGGGATTGCCCCATTGGGGCTCCCTTAGGGACTCTGTCCGCTGGGCTCCTAGCCTGGGGGAGGACGACCTTCAGGCCGCCCGAAGGCTTCTTGGTTATTCGCTCCTTCCCTTCCCAACCTTCTGAAGGAGTAGTTTTTGTTCAACATCGGCTTGAGTCCCCTGGATCCTGCGAGTATCCCATCTTTCCTTCCTCCTTCTTTCTCTTTCTCTTTTTTTTTTTTTTTGCATACCACTTCTTTCTTTTTTACCCCATCACTAATTTTTCTTCTTTCTCTCTCTCTCTTTTTTTTTTTAAGGGATGGACGTCGAAGCAGCACGGATGCTCGCCAGGGGTCTCAAGGCCCACAAAAGAAAAGGCACCGCAACCTCCGGATCGACGAAGAAGGCCAGAACGGAGGAGACGACCTCAGCCACGCCTGCCCAGGCGGCCTTTGCAGTCAATGTTCCTTCGGATGCCAAACCTTCGGCTCCCTGGGCTTCTTCCAAGAGTCCCCCCACTGAGGTTCCCGTTCTGGGGGTCCGTTCCGCGGAGGCGCCTAGGGTCGAGAGGGGGAGGAGAAGAAAGTCGGTGGCCCGTAGGGCGAGTAGCCGTCGGGCCACCATCAAAGAGTCCCACAGTTCTGAAGAAGAGTCGGGGGAGAATCCCTTCAATGATAGGGACTTGATAAAGTGGCTGATTGATGGCTGCATCCTGCCCGAGGTCGTCCAGAGGATTGATCGTGCCGATCCCGAACAGCGGGTTTGGGACTCCCTTAGGTCCTTTCTTGAGGTAAACAGATTCACCTCCCTCCTTCCTTTCACACCTTTGTTTAATTAATTCTCCAACTCCTATTCTGACCTCCTGGCCGCCCTTGCAGATCGGGCACCAGCTCCTCACCAACATCGAGGCGACGAACCGGGCGAGAAGGGATGCCATCCAGGTGGAGGAGCATCGTCGGACCGAAGTCGCCCACCTCCAAGAAAAGGTTGCTGAGGTAGCCAACCTCCAAGAGGCCCTGGAGAAAGAGAAGCAGACCTCGGAGGAGACGGCGAGGAAGGCGGAGGCCGAGGTCACCAATTTGGCGGAGCAGATCCCGATCCTGATCTCGGAGGCCAGGGTTCTGGCAGTGGAGGAGTTCAAGGCCTCTGCAGAGATGAGGACCTGAACGTCAAGTTCGGCCAAGAGGCCTTCATTAAAGGATTCGAGCTCTGCCAGGAGAAGGTGATTCAGAGATTTCCCGAGCTCGACCTCAGCTTCTTGGGCGAGGCGTCTGAAGACGAAGCCGGTCCCTCTCCCACTGCTACCGCCATCGCAGCTCCTCTTCCGGGGACACCGAGCTCCCCAGCCCCTACTTCAGAGGTCTGAGACCTCTGACCTTGTATTCTTCTTTTACTACAAATTTTTTTTTTCTTTTTCCTCTTGTCCTTAAGAAACATTCAATCAATAAAATTGAATTTCTCCCTATGGAGGGCTTCTCCACTCTCCCTTCCTCCTCCTTTTTTGTTTTCTTTCTACAATGGGACGCGCCTCGACGCTTTTGTCTCCTGATGGTAGTGTCCTGCCGTAGCGCTTCCCCTACCATGGAGAATTCTGCTGAAGTCCACGATCCAACGTCTGAAGAAGGAAGTTCATCATTTGACAAAGAGGTCGAAGAAGATGGATGGTGAACTTCGCAGGTTGAGGGATAGCCACTCTGAAGCCACCGCGGAGGCCACCCGCTTTTGAAACCTCCACGTGAAGGGGATCATGGAGTACAGTCGGAGGAAGGCAAACTTCGAGAAGGAGCTCGAGGAGCACAAAAAGTGTGCCAGCGATCGATCTTGGGCTCAAGCTGCCAAGATCAGTTCTCTCAGAGTGGATCTGTCGGCTGCGCAGGAGAGGATTAGCCAGTTGGAAGGAAGTTCATCCCGGCTCTTGACTTGGGTCGATAGCGATCAGGAATGGTCAAAGAAGGTCTCCGACCTTCAGCAACAGCTCCAGGATGCCGAGGCGAGCTATGATGCATACCGGGCCAGCTGGCGCAAGCAGGTGGATGAATACAAGGGGAGGCTCGGGATGGCAACCGACGAGGTTGCCCGCCTTTAGAGGCAGCTAGCTGGAGGGGCTCAGCTTGCTCCCGCTCTAGATTCCAATGAACTCCAATCTCTGAGAAGAACCGTAGAAGAACTATCTGTCATCCTTGGGGAGGGGAAGGTCGAGCTGCAGTAATTAAAGATCCAGCTGGTATGCGAGCAGCAGGCCGTCAAAGATGCGGAGGCAGAATTCGAGGTCCTGAGAAAAAGACATCGAGAGGCAGAGAACGAAAGCCAACGATTTCACCAAAGATACATGGAGATACTAATGAGAGAGAGGGAATTGGAAGCAGAAGTCGAAAGTTTAAGGCGCTCCCTGACGAGGGTCGAAGCTGAAAGTTTGAGGTCAGAGGAAGCCGGGCCCTCTTAGGGCTCTTTTTGCCCTTTGTTCCTCTAAGTGTCTTCTTTCGTCGCTTGTCTGTTTGTCGTCGCCATTGTCGCTGTCATTGTTGTTTTTGTTATTTTTTCTTCTTCGGGCCTCCAGGCTCTGTAACGCATGTTTTGCCAATGAAATGAAAAGGTCTTTGCTATCTTACCCGTATGTCACGTTGAACTATCGTGTGCCGGACTTCTTTCATTTTTGTCCCGCGTGATGTCGATGTTGTTCGAGGATTCCTCGTTCGTCTGTGCATTAGGTCATCATTGCCGAGTTTCTGGCTCAACGTCGACATCGCTTGGAGGTTCCTGGTTATCACCGTGTTGGTTTGCCTTTCGTTTGCGACCGTAGATCTTACTTTCTCTTCCTCCCTCTTCATAGAGACGAGATCCTTTGTGCTTTTAGTGTAGTTCGGCCTCCATTTTTCATTGGGGTAGGGGGTCACGGTGGCGTAGAGGGGTTGTCACGAAAGTTTTCTTTTTCTTGTCGGGTCTCGAACGGCCAGACCTCAGTCGGCATCGCGACGAGGTTCTTCCCCTATTTCTGATGTGGTCGGTTTCAGCTCAGGTTAGAATGAGGTTCTCCTTTTATTTCTAACGGGACTGTGGGGGCACATGTGGGCACTGTTTGGCCTCTCCCCCCATCCGGTCTAAGAGAAATCGGGCCTTTGACTTTGCTCATGTTAGGGCGAGGTTCTCCTCCTGTCCCTAATATGGCTGTGGGGGTGCATATGGACGTTGTTTGGCCTCCCCCCCATCCGGTCTAAGAGGAACCGGACCTTCGACTTTGCTCATGTTAGGGTGAGGTTCTCCTCCTGTCCCTAACATGGCTGTGGGGGTGCTTATGGGGCTGTTTGGCCTCTCCCCCCATCCAGTCTAAGAGGAATCGGGCCTTCGACTTTGCTCATGTTAGGGCGAGGTTCTCCTCCTGTCCCTAACATGGCTGTGGGGGCGCTTATGGGTGCTGTTTGGCCTGTCCCCCCATCCGGTCTAAGGAGAATCGGGCCTTCGACTTTGCCCACATTAGGATTTATTTTTGTTGTCCGAAGGGGTCGTCCCCTGTCGTTACAAGTCCGTACCAAAAGGAAAAGATGTGCAGATCTGAAAGGAATCTTGATTTGAAATAGAGTCGTTCATTGTACATTTACAAGTTTTCAAATCCTAGCACTGTGGAAGGTCTGCTTCCTGTCGAGGTCCTCTGGAGGCGGAGTTGATGATCCCTATTGGAGGCCGATCTCCGGGCTGCTCTTCCCTCCTTGGCGGCTCAGGCTGCGGTAGGGCCCTTGGCCGATCTTCTCTACCCTCAGGCCGACGTCGAATGAATCTGTCGAGCCGACCTGTCGGATGAGCTCCTCGATCTCGTCTCGGAGTTGGATGCATTCCTCCGTGTCGTGGCCGTGGTCACGATGGTGAGGTAGAACTTGTTCGGATTGTGCTTCCCGAGGTGCGTGCGCATTCTCTCTGACCTAGGGAGCTACTCTCTGACCTCCATCAGCACTTGGATTTTCGATGCGTTGAGGGGGGCATAGTTGCGGAATCTTCCTGGGGAGAACCCCACCGAGCCCGACGATCCGGGCTTCCCTGCCTGTGTGCTCGAGGAGGAGTCTGGACGTGCTTGTGCTCGGGAGGAGTTCCATAACGTGGTCGAGCCTCTTTCGGCCCTTTTTTGACTGCGGGCTTATTCGGGTCTCCCACCTGTTACTCTCTCGCGGTCTCCTCGTCCTTCATTTTGAAGGCTTCTTCCGCTCGGACGTACCCTTCGGCCCAGCCAACAGGTCAGCAAAATCCCTGGGGTACTTCTTTTCCAGGGAGAATAAAAGGTCGTTCTTCTGAAGGCCGCCTTTCAAGGCGGCCATCGCTACCGATTGGTCCAAATTTCGGACCTCCAGCACGGTGACATTGAAACGATTGATGTAGGCCCGAATGGACTCCCCTCCCTCTGCTTGATGTTGATGAGGGACTCCGAACCCTTCTGGGGAGCCGACTGCTAACAAAATGGGCCATAAATTGGTGGCTCATCTGATCAAAGGAAAAGATGGTACCCGACTTCAGCATCGAGTATCAGTTTCTCGTCGCTCCCTTCAAGGTGGATGGGAAGGCTCGGAATAGAATGGCATCGAGCGTGCCATGAAGCAGCATCATTATCCGGAAGGCCTCCAGGTGGTCAATCAGGTCCAAAGTCTCGTCGTAGCTTTCGAATTAAGGGAGTTTGAAGTTCGACAGGATCGTTCCTACATGATCATTTGAGAAAAGGGAGGGTCAGTACAAATGTCCTCACCATAAGCGAGGGGAGCGTGGCGGAGCTCTTCGATCCACCTGTTCATCTCCTGGAGCCTCCAGTCCAGGAAATCCTCTCGACTGGGGTCTCGAGGGTCTTCTGGCAGAATGGAGGTAGAGATCTTTCAGGGGTGGAATCGTGGTCAGATTGAGGGCTCTCCAACCTTGGATTCATCTTTTTGAGAAAGATGGGGCGGCTGGCCCAAGTGGCCCATCCCACCGTTGGATTTTGGGGTTTCGATGACGCTCTTTCCAGTTGCACTGATGCCTGCGGTTGCTGCTGCTGTTGCATGGCCTGCACAGCTTCAGTGAGGCCTCTGACCTGCTGCACCAATAGGTTGAATTGCTCCATGCCAACCGCCATTGCCGGAGGAGGAGGAGGAGGCTGGGAAACTGAAGGTGAGGCCGGAGCCTAAGATCTGGCCATGGAGGCTGTGGATCGTCGCGTGGATGCTTTGCGGGGAGGCATCGGGCAAAGACCTAGTGGGGGAAGGAGGAGTAGATGTCGGAGAAGATGATCGGAGGCGTCCCATTGAGCGCTCCTTTAAGAACAAGGGTACCGCGAAGGTTCAGGCCCTTCCTCTAGCGTCAATCCTGTTGGTGCAAAAATCTGCCTGCCCGGAGAAGCTGGAGTCAGAGGAGTCACGGTCGCCCTGGGACCTGCAAAAGAAGTCTAAACCGAGGTGGGGTTACTCTGGCAAGACCCCTGATGCTCAAGTCAGTTCTCTGCCTCAACAAGAATGGAGTGCTCGAATGAAAATTTTAGCAGAGTTTTGGGATAGAGATTAGAGCTTAGAGAATAATGTATCTGGGGTCCCCCTTTTATAGGCAGAGGGAACAACAGACTGATAGTGATGTTTGTAACCATCTGGCAGTGGGCTGCCCAGGGTCAGGAGGAGTTTGTTGCGAAGAGTAGTGGAGTGGAATCGTGGCTATCATCGGGACATGCCATGTAGAGTCTGTCGTGGGGAGTGGAGCGGCGTCCGTTGTCATGACTTGCCAGAGGATGGAGAAATCGTACGGTATCCATCCAGGAAGTGGAGCAGGATCGTGGCCATTATTATGGTCTGTCAGGGAGTGATGGAGCCGCACGGAATCCATCACAGAAAGTGGAGCAGAGTCGTGGCCGTTACTGCAGCCCGCAGGGAGTGATGGAGCTGCATGGAATCCGTCGTAGGAAGTGGAGCAGAGTCGTGGCCATTGCTGCGGCCTGCTAGAGGGTTCAGGCCTGTCGATCGAAGTCGATTGGAGTACGGTCTCCGTAGAAGCCCGGACAGAGATCATTCGTCGAGGAGTCTCGGCCAGGGCCGGTCTACAACGGACATCTGAATGGAATTCATCCATAATGGAGGCTTGGGTGAAGGCCTACGGTGGGAATCCGGCACAGGCTGCTCGTGGTAGAAATTTGAAGTAGATCGCTTGCAGTGGAAACTCGGAGTGGGTCACTTGCGGTAGGAGCTCGGAGTCTGGCTCCCATAGGAGTCCGGATAAAATTTCCTGCAGTCGAAGTCGGGGATGAGATCCAGCTCCCGTAGGAGTCCAGACGAAGTCTACCTACAATTGAAGCTGGGGGCGAAGTCCGACTCTCGTAGGAGTCCGGACAAATCTACCTGTAATTGAAGTCGGGGGTGAAGTCTGGCTCCCATAGGAGTCTGAACGAAGTCTACCTGCAATTGAAGCTGGGGGCGAAGTCCGGCTCTCGTAGGAGTCCAGACGGAATCTACCTGTAATTGAAGTCGGGGGCGAAGTCTGGCTCCCGTAGGAGTTCGGGCGAAGTCTCCCTGCAGCCGGAGTCGGGGATGAGATCCGGCTCCCAAAGTCTGCCTGCAATTGGAGTTGGGGTAGAGTCTGGCTCTCGTAGGAGTCCGGACGAGGTCTGCCTGCAACCGAAGTCGTGGGTGGAGTCCGGCTCCCGTAGGAGTCCGACGAAGCTTACCAGTAGTCGGAGTCATGGGCGAGTCCGGCTCCGTAGGAGTTCAGACAGAGTCTACCTGCAGCCAGAGTCGGCGAAGTCTGGTTTCCGTAGGAGTCCGAGCGAAGTCTCTCGCAGTCGAATTGGTGAAGTCCGGCTCTCGTAGGAGTTCGGATGAAGTCCTCTCGCAGTCAAGTCGGCAAAGTCGACTCCCGTAGGAGTCCGGACGAAGTCCTCATGCAGTCGAAGTCGGTGAAGTCCAGCTCCCGTAGGAGTCCGGATGAAGTCCTCATGCAGTCGAAGTCGGCGAAGTCCGGCTCCCGTAGGAGTCCGGGCGAAGTCCTCTCGTAATCGAAGTCGGTGAAGTCCGGCTTCCGTAGGAGTCCAGACGAAGTCCCCACGCAGTCAAAGTTGATGAAGTCTGGCTCCCAGAGGAGTCCGGACGAAGTCCTCACGCAGTCGAAGTCGGCAAAGTTCGGCTCCCATAGGAGTCTGGGCGAAGTCCTCTCGTAGTCGAAGTCAGCGAAGTCCGGCTCCCGTAGGAGTCCGGACGAAGTCCTCATGCAGTCGAATCGGTGAAGTCTGGCTCCCGTAGGAGTCTGGACGAAGTCTACCTATAAGTGAAGCTGGGGGTGAAGTCCGGCTTCCGTGGGAGTCCGGACGAAGTCTACCTGTAAGTAAGTCGTGGGCGGAGTCCGGCTCCCGTAAGAGTCCGGCGGAGTCTAGAAGATGACCGATCATCATGGAAATTTGGGTGGAGTCCATCCGTCGTGAAGAATCCGGTCGATGCTGGTGGGGGCTTATCCGCCAGCAAAACTTGGGAGTGTTGCGGAGGCTCGACCGCCTGGGAGGTTTGAAGAGACGTCGTTGGAGGTCGGAAGTCAGTTGGATCCCCAGAGGGTCACTCCTGTCACGAACTTCGACTGGGAGATATTTTATACCCAACACATGAGATCTAAGTCTCTTATTTAAAAATAATATTAAGTCATAATGGCGAGGTGTTAAGAACACTACCCATGTCTTCCTTCATGCCAAGCCAGTATTATGCCAAGAACTATAGTAAGTTTGTTGTGCTATCAATAAGGCTTGCTATAAGGACTGATAAAATACTATCTTGGTACATAATGATGCTTATGATATTTAGCTCATACTAAATCAATAAAGTATGTCAAAACTTATAGTGAGTTTGTTGTGCTATTATAAGGTCTGTTATAGGATTTGATGTGATGTTGACTTAGTGATACTTATGGCATATTTGGATAATACTACCTTATTGTGCTATCCACAAGGATAGTATAATTTAGATATAACCATCTGGGAATGAAGGGTAAGACTTAGCTAAAATACTATAATTTATTGTACTATCCACAAAGCTATAAGTATTTTAGAGGCAAAAGTTATGTTGAGAGTTGCATGAGATGTAATTGGTAAAGAGTTATCTATCCTTGAACTTATAAAAGTTTGTTGTACTATCCACAAGACTTTTATGAAAGACTGAGATCTCAACCCCACTTAGAAATTTGATGACAAGGTTTTTCATTTTTTATACTAGAGGGCTATGGAATTCACTAAATAAGTGAGAGATATAGTTAGATAAAAGACCTCATCTAAATCATGCATGTCATCATAAGTAGTTCTTTTATATTATTGTCCTTATATATTCATCTATATCTTCACTATCACTGCATGGTATATCTGATACCTTTTTAAATTGATCGAACCTCATGGACTGGTTGAGAAATCTGAGAATAGTTCTCACTTTGAAGATAGTCTCATATTCTTCTGATCCTGATTCGATCGAAATTAATGCTAAAAAGAAGGAAAAACTACATATGAGATATGATGGGGTGATAGTGTGACCGTCAAGTATATTTTGATTAACTTAATTATGAAATTAGGTCAGTTAGATTCTTTTCATGAATGATGAGTTAAATCAGGATGTGATCCTGCAAACACTCCCTGATTCCTTCTATTTATAGATAGCATCTCTCAGAAGAAGAAGACAGAGAATATCTCTGCGAGAAGTACCTATTTTCATTGTATCAATGATTGGTATTAGAAAGAAAATTGCAAGAATTGTCTTGCAAGGGTAAAGTAGTAGCAGAATATAATAGTTGCATCTGCTGATAGTTTATATATAATATAAACTAATTTATCATTAAGTACTTCAACTTTAAATTCTTGGATATTAGATACCATTTGTAGGTCCCACATATGCAAAGCATTGCAGAGACAGTAAAGTTGAAGGGAAGGTGATTTCATATCATTTGGTGCTGGTGGATAGTCCATTCAGGCTAAAATTGGAGGAATCTGTTTGTAAGTGTTTCCTTCTGGCAGGGCTTTGAAACTAATAGACTGTTATTATATGCCTAAATTATCAAAAATATTATTTCAAATCCTTTGTTATTGTAACATGCTTTTGAAATTAATGTAAAGGGTAAAGGTTGTTCTCCTTCTAAAAATTTTTATGGCTATAGAAATAATGGTCTCATATTTCTATCACTCAGTGATATTGTTCTTCACGTTGATGAGAATAAGAAAAGATTATATGATGGTTACATATCTCTGGCATTACCAACTTGACTATTTTAGTGAGTCAAAGATGAACAAGTAATACAAAGAAAAGTTCTTTGATCCATATGATTTTGAATCATATAGAACTTATAAATCTTATCTCATAGGTAAAATGACCAAGATCCCATTTACTGGATATGAGAAAAAGGCAAGTGAGCGATTAGGTCTTGTACATATGGATGTTCGAAGGCTAACAACATCTTAACCCAGAGATGGACATCCCATATGAGATATGGTGTGTTCCTTAATATGCTTCACAGACCTTGTTATCTCATTCTGGGGATATGCCCAAGAAATTACTGCATATATTTTAAATTAGGTACCATCAAAATCTATTACTAGCACTCCATATGAGATATGAAAAGAAAAGATATAGGTTGTCTAGCTTATGTGAAAAGAATTGATGCACATAAGTTTTGTGCTAAATTAGATTGGTATAGGTTTATAGGTTATCCTAGAGTAGTACGTGATACTATTTCTATCATCCTATGGACAAAATATATTTTATTAGTAGGTATGTCACTTTTTGAAAAAAAAAATTTCAAGAGGGGTAGTGGGAGAATAATTGAACTTGAGAAGTTCAAGACCTATGAACTAAACCTGTGGAGAGTCCACAAGTTGATCCTTGATCAGATGTGCTTACTGATGAGGCACAATCACGACATGCACCTCCCCTCCAAAGGTCAAGTAGGATGAGTGATATATCACTCAATAATGGGTTTGTCATTGAGAATGACAATACATCAGACATCATTGAGAATGATGTTCTCATGATCTATTCGAAAGTAGTCATGAGTAGGGACTCTGACAGATGCCTTAAAGCCATAAAATTTGTAATGAACTTTCTGTATATCAACAAGTATGGATTTTGATTGAAGTACTTATGGGTATGACCCGATAGGTTGCTAACTAGAATGTCAATCCAGATTTTGCTTGCTATAGCGGCACACCATCTAGAGATTTTGTGTCTAATAGGAGGGCAAATCTATTTATGGATTAAAGCAGGTATCGAGGAGTTAGTATATCTATTTTTGATGAGATAGTCAAATTATTTGATTTTATCAAAACATGGATGAACCATATGTGTGCAAGAAGACAAGTGTGAGTTCCACTGACTTCTTAATTTTGTATGTGGATGACATACTACATATTGGGAAGGTTGTCCCGATGTTACACCCAATCAAAGACATGCTTATCACAAAAAAAAAATTATAGAAGACTTGGCTAAAATATCCATTATATTTGGTATAAAGATTTATTAGATAGATCTAAATGGATGCTAGATTTGTCTCAGTCTAGATACATAGATTTTGTATTGAAGGGTTCAACATAAATGGGTGTAAAGGTGTTTACTTAGCCATGTATGCAATGTATCAAGCTTGATATGGTTTATGCCTTGGGCATAACCATTGATTTCAGGCAGATCTATGATAGAATCATTGAAAAACTATGAAAAATATTCTCAGATACTTGAGAAGTACTAGAGTAGTGAATTGGAAGAATTCCAAACAGTAAACTATATTGGACTCAGTTAATTGTTGTTAATGAAGATTGCTAAGAAAAGTCACCTGATGAAAGAGTTCATCACTGAGTTGGATGTGGTCTCATCAGGAATCCATGCACATCCTAAGGCACTTTCACCTTATTCATGATGAGATCATAAAATGAGTTGATATAAAAAATTACATAATGGACTAGCTCACTAAGCCTTGACACAACAGCAGTGTATTCACTATCTTGATTGTATGGGCATCAGGTACAGGGACAATTGACTATAGTATAAGTGAGAGATTAAAAGAATAATGTCCTATAAGTTATCGCATGGATGATGCAATAAAATTTTTTTATATTATCTTCTTGCTCATCTGCATGATATTGATTATTTTATTTATGAGGCATTGTGTTTTGTCACGTGATACATCATATTTTATTTATGATTATGATGAATTTCATAGATTAGGATAATAATTTTAGGATTATGATGAGATCATGCCAATGAAATCTAAAATCTTGATAGCCCAGTCTAAAATATTTTCAATCGTTGACATCGAGTAGGGGATCGATGATGCTGGTAAGACTGGTGCATCCTATGTATGCTCGATGGAGAGGGTGATTGATCTCACAATCACTTATGTGGTGACACTAATATAAGGATGTAGATACTCATTAGAAAATGAGTTCACTAAACTGATCCACAGGAAGGACATTTGATGGAGCCTTACAGCATGTCGACAGATGATTCTCTAATGAAAATAGTGCAAGTGGACTTTGATCTGAGATCACCATGGTACCTTGTGTATATAGATCCTTACTTTTGTTCATTTTCTAGCATACTACTTTGAGACATGTGTAGGATATTCTGAGTTCGATGAAGTATGCATGAAGGTTGTGAGTGGTCAATAAAGAATCGATCACTCCTTATAAGATGAGAGAACATCCTATGTGATCTCATAGGATGATGACTCAGAGAATCTCTGACCAAAGCAGAGATGAACAGTAGAAAATATTTTATTAATTCATCAATTGAATCATCATTATCAGATCAAGATACATATAGATAGGTATTTGATTTAACATGATTCTATATTCATTGTCTGTCTAGAATGTTATGTGATCGAAGGATTGAATTGCATGGTAACTCACCATGGAAGGATAATTTTGATATTTTTATCAAATTTCATATCTTTTGATAGTTATGACATATTGCTAGACATTAATTTTGACTTGTGGACTCACAAGAATTAAAAAAATTTAATTCAAAAATTAATTAGAAGGTGTTCTGATTAATTGATGTATTTGGACTGACCTAATCGGATTAGATTATGAGTTTAAATCCACTGCTGGCTAGATACAGAACCCAGTGAGTCACACACAATAGGAATTTAATCTTGGTCTAATCTATTTTAATTTATTATAAATTCTAAGGGTTAATTTAATATGCAAGCATATTGTATTAACCCGAGTTTCCAATTAGGTTAGTTCAAAAGAGTTTGAGCTGAACCTAACTTGTTGCCTTGAACTTAATTGAATTAAGTTAGTTTCTTACCTAATATGGAAGAGTTTCATGTGAGAAAGGAGTCCTCCATGCCACCTTTCAGATCTCCATGCCAAAATAATTATGCATCATTTATTTTGGCACAAGAGAGAAGAAAGAGAACTTCCTTGTTAAGTCTCGTAAAAACCTTTTGGTGCAAGGGAGAAGGAAGAGTCCTTCTCTATTAAGTCTCTTAACAATCTTTCCTTATTTCCATGCGTTGCTTTATTCCACACACCATATAATGGTTTTTGGGAATATGTGGGCATAGAAGAGGAAGTGTTCTTCTTCATAAAGAGTCTTACATGCTGAATTTAATTTGGGATGCCCCATTTAGTTGGCGTTTAAGAAGGAAAGTCCTTGTTTAAGACTCTTATCTTCTTCCTTATCTTCCCATGAATTCCACACCTTTTTCCTATGGGACGCCCCACTAGATGGTGCTTTGGAATTTGCATGCAGAGGAGGAGTCCTTCTGCATATTAAATTCGTAACCAATCTTAATTGGTGAATTAAATCACAGATGAATATAAGGAGCCAAGAGTTGGCAACCCTTGAATGGATAAGATGCCTCTGTTGGGAATTATGTCCTAAAGCTAATCCTTTGACGATTGTGCTAATTATAATTATATATAAATTAATAAATAATAAAAAATATTTGATATTTTTTATCATAAGGTTGCATCTTTTAATGAACTCCTATATTGTGATGAAGTCCTTAGGACTACTTTGATCGATAAAGAAAGATTTATCACGTAGTCCTTAAACTGGTTCGCGACTAAACGATATGCTATTACTAGGATGATAGCGATATCAAGTATTGGTTATTGTGTGCCATATATGTTGGTTATCCTTATAACCAAATGGTATGGAGATACTAGTATGGCATGCAAGCGAGATGTAGGAGTACATCGTCAACTAAATGTGACCAATTACGGAGTAGTCTGCTGTCAAGAATAGCTCGCAAAGGGTATGGGTATAAGTGTCCCTCTGATCTGAGATCACCACGGTGACTTGCAAGCAACTCACTATACTTTAGTGCTGGATTAACTGAGTTTCTAATTCAGTGATGAAAAATTTTTGGATGCAGTCAAGTATCTGTCAAGTTGGTGCATGAGTCAAGATGGATTGATCCCTCCGAATTAGCAAGAGATATGCATCAGTGTATTTCAATTTAGCAAAATCTGGACCTGGATAATCCATGTGATAGATTTGAAAAATATTAAAATATAATGTAGATGACTTATCTAGGATTGACAGTTAAATTCTAGGTCATCCTCGAGCATTAAGATCAAAGGGATGAATTATACGGTATCTATATGCCAATAAGTTCTTGAATATTGCTTCACCTTCATTCGACCTATCCAGACATCGGGTCATCATTGCTAAATGGTTACATCGATTGATTCAAGAAGATATTTTTGTACTATCGACTTAGGTTCGAACCTATGGGGTCACACTCAAAAGAAGTTTCTGACTGATCAGATGGCTGATCAACGATTGAGAATCATTCAAGGGCTTAATCGCCAATTCAATTGATGATTAACCTTATACAAAAGTTGTAATAAATTAATTCACCAAGTATTAGTGATTTAATAGAAGATTAATTAATAATTAGATTATTGATTATCTCAATTTGATTGAGCAAAGAGGATTAAATAAAATCTAATTGAATTAGATTCAATTAGATTTGATTCGATTAGGTTATGAGATGATCTAATCGCTAAGGAAGAATTATCCCAGATTTGATCAGAACTTTGATTCAATCATTTTTAATTTGATTAAAAATTTATAAACCTAATTAGATTGAGTTTTATATATTTTATTTGGGCTAAACCAGATGTGATTTGGTTTGGATTCAAATAAGAAAACTTAGAGTCCTTATTGGAATAGGACTCTTCTCCCTATGTCAATCCAGTTTACACATTATATATCTTCATGCAAAAAATATTTTGTATGAGATTTTTTTACACCAAAAAGTTCTTTCCCCAATCTATCTCACAACCAAATCTAATTTGGTTTTGATAAAAAAAAGATTCTAAAATTAGATTTCAAAATATTCCTTATCAAGAGAATCTGTTCTCATCCAGATCAACCTCTCCACGCCAATAAAATTCTTTCTCCTTATATGTGTGACATTTTGAGGAGATTTTGTGGGAGATCAATTGGAGACTTATTTATCATGAAAATATATGGGAAGGGGTGTCCCATATTTTTTTGACATATTTTGGGGCATGAAATTGTGAAGGAAAGCAGAATCCTGTAAGAGTCCAGGATCACTAGGACTCTTCACTCTACCTTTTTACATGCCTATAAAAGGGGCTTTTATGATTTTTTTTATATGTGTAAGATATAGAAAAGAGCTCTTCATGTGGTGAAAGTTTGGGCATGGTTCATTGTTGCTCCATGAATTGATTTTGATGATTACAATAATTTGAGAGGTTACTAATGATTTTGACTTGAAAAAAGATTTATTGTATTTCAGGAGCAAAATCGTAATTTTATCAAGTTCTGATTTGAAAGCCTCAAGAGCAAGAACAGAAGATTTGTGATCTATTGGAGGTAATTTTATACTTTTTGGATGGATATGTTGAGAGAAATTCAAGTTTAATGAATTGAGTCAACCCTATGAGTCGACTCCTGTCAAAAGGGGCTGAATGGCATGCTATTTTTGGCTGGTACATCCAAAGAGATCGACCCTATGAGTTAACCTCTATTGCTGTGCAGGTCAAGGATATAGAATAGTAGTTTTTTGTTCTGTACACAGAGGTCGACCCCATGAGTCGACCCCTATGCAGAGGTCGACCCCATGAGTCGACCTCCTGTAACGGAAACTTCTGTAACGGCTAGTTTTCAGCTCTTTTTGGTAGCATTTAATGCTCTTTTAATGATCTTCAATGGCTCTATTTTAGTCTAGATTTATCTCTACCATCTATTGAAGCTATAAAGGCACTTAAAGGAGGGAAAAAGAAAAAAGATTGAAGAGATTTAAGTATTCATTTCAGCCCTGAGCAAATGATCTCTTCAAGCAAAAGAAGCTTTCAATTCAAGTTCATCAATTCCTCAAGAGCTCATTTAAGTCTTCAACCACCTTAAAAAAATCAGAAAAGCTTCTTTCTTATTGTGTAAAGTATATTTAAAATTTTATTTACTCATTAAAGGAGCTAAATTTATATTTTCGTATGATTAACTCACATACTCTGTTTTGTCTTAATCTTTAGTTTTGAAAGGGTTTTAAAACTTAGAAAGGTTGGTCCGAACCTTGAATCAGATTGTATTGGATTGGCTTATACTCAAAAATAAGTATTCTAGCTTGAGATAGTTAGAGTCGGAGGTACTGACGTTGTATTCTTATTGAATACAGTTTAGTGGATTTGAATTTCCAAGTAGGAGCTTGGGGAGTGGATGTAGGTGCAAGGTTGGCACCGAACCACTATAAATCTTATTTGTTTGTGTTGTGCTTACTTGCTCTCTTTTTAAATCTTCTTATCTTCTTGCATTCTTGCATCTAATTTCTACACCTTGCTTAAATCACTCTCTACATATATCCTACTCATTGTTATTTAATCCTATAGTTCTAAATTAACTTTAAAATTTTAAAAACCTAATTCATCCCTCCTCTTGGGTTGCATAGTTGGACAACAAGTGGTTCAGAGCTCGATGTTTTAGTTTTTTTTTATTTAACCATCAAAGAGCCAAAGATCTATGGCAACTCAAGTTGGTGCTTCATTAACCGAGGGGCAGTCCACAAATCGACCTCCACTTTCAATGGATCAAACTATACCTATTGAAAAGCTCGGATGAAAATCTTTATCCAAGCACTTGACTATGATATGTGGAGTATCATAGTTAATGGACCACACACACCCACTAAGATAATTGATGGTGTAGAATCAACCAAATCCGAAAGAGTATGGGATGAGGTTGACAAGAAAATGACTCAACTCAATGTTAAAGACATAAATATTTTATATTGTGCTTTAGATGCTAATGAGTTTAATCATATTTTAACATGCATGTCGACTAAAGAAATATGAGATTGATTAGAAGTAATGCATGAAGGCACTAATCAAGTTAAAGAATCAATAATTAATATGCTTGTGCACAAATATGAACTCTTTAAAATGGAGCATGATGAATCAATAACTAAAATATTACTCATTTTATGGATATTATTAATGATCTAAAAAATCTTGATAAGTCTTATTCTAACAGCGATCTTGTGAGAAAGATTCTTAAATCTTTACTGCAATCTAAGAAGCCAAAGATTTGAATGTTTTACCTTTGAAGGAGCTTCTAGGATCGCTAATGACACATGAGCTAAGCATGAAACAACATCAAGAAGAAGATATAAAAAAAAGAGGACAATCACCCTCAAGTCCACTGCTCAACTCGATGAGAAATTCAAAGAAACAGAAAATGAAGAGCAAGATGAAGAAATGGCCCTCATCACTAGAAAATTTAAAAAATTTTGAAGAAAAAAAAATAAGGGATAAGGAAGAGGCCACCTACAAAAGGGGAGCATAGCAAGGAGAAGGATAAGGAGCAACCCCTTATTTGTCATGAATGTAAGAAACTGAGATACTTTAGGTCTAAATATCTACAACTTAAGAAGGGCCTTAAGAAGTACAAGAAAAAGGCTATGGTGGCTAAATGGAGTGATAGTGATGAGTCAAGCTTCGAAGAAGAAGAGTCTCATGAACAAGCCAACTTGTGCCTTATGGCACGTAAATATGAGGTAAGTGCTGAAACTCCTAATGACTTTACTTTTGAAGAACTTCAAGAAGCATTTTATGATCTAGTTGATGATCTAAAAAAGGGATAAAGAACAAAGAATTAAAATCAAAGAATCAATCTTTACTAAAAAAAATAAAATTATTTCAAATAAAAAATCAATCTTGACATAAGAAAATCAAATCTTAAAAAATAAAATTGTTAAGTTAAAATCTATAGTAGAAAAGTTCACTCTAAGTTTAAATAAACTTTAAATGATACTTAAAAATTAAAAGGTTATTTATGATAAAGCCGATCTTGGCTACAACCCTTTAAAGAAATAAAAATTTTTAAAAAATATCTTTGTGAACTCATCAAGCAACAAGTTTCTAAATATCACTTGCTTTAAATATGGTAAAGTAGGACACAAATCCTATACATGTTTCTCTAACAAATCTGAAAATTCTAATGTAAAGAGAACATGGATTCCAAAAGGAACCATTGTAACTAACCAAAAAGGATCCAAGAAAACTTGGGTACCTAAAGTCAAAATCTGATTTTTGCATGTAAGTGTATCTTGCATCCCAAGGAACGAATCGAAAATGGTATCTTGATATCGGGTGCTCAAGAACATTACCGATGATGAATCCTAATTCATCACACTTGATGCAAAAGATGGAGGGATGGTCACCTTTGAGACAAAGCAAAGAAAAGATCATCGGTATATGTAACATTGGTATCACTTCCTCCAAATATATTAAAAATATTTTATTAATAGATGGTTTGAAACATAATCTACTAAGTATTAGTCAATTTTGTGACAAAGATACAAAGTTATTTTTGAATCTTCATTATGCATAGTAACTAGCCCAATGATGAAGGCATTAAATTTGTTGGGCATAGACATGGTAATATTTATATGATAATTTAAATGATCTTTCTAAGATAAACATGCAATGCCTAGTAGCCATGAATGCCAAAATTAATGAGACTAGTTGGATTTGGCACCGTAGGCTTGCACATATTAGCATGCATTCACTTTTAAAACTTATTAAAAAGGAATTGATTACCAGTTTACCTAAATTAAATTTTGAAAAGGATAAAATTTGTGATGCATGTCAACTAAGTAAACAAACAAAAGTATCATTCAAATCTAAAAATATTATTTTAACTTCTAGGCCATTAGAATTATTGCACATGAATTTATTTGGATCCACTAGAACTACTAGTTTAGGTGAAAAATGATATGGCTTTGTAATTATAGATGATTTCTCTCGTTTTACATAAGTTTTTTTTTTGGCACATAAGGATGAAACTTTTCATGTGTTCTCAAAATTTTATCAAAAAGTTACTAATGAAAAAAAAATTCAATTCAACATATTCAAAGTGATCATGGAACCGAATTTAAAAATCAAGATTTTGAAAAGTTTTGTGATGAAAAAGGCATTGACTATAACTTTTTAGCACCTAGGACATCCCAACAAAATGTGGTAGTAAAAAGAAAAAATAGAACCTTTAAAAAATGGCCCGTACCATGCTATGTGAAAGCAACCTCCCAAGATACTTTTGGGCGGAAGTAATTAACACGCATGTTACATATTAAATCATGCTTTAATTAGACCAATTCTAAAAAAAATATCCTATGAGCTTTGAAAAAGAAGAAAACCAAATATTATATTTTTTTATATTTTTGGTTGCTGATATTTTATTTTGAACAATGGTAAAGAGCGATTAGAAAAATTTGATGCAAAATCTGATGAAGCTATTTTTCTTGGTTACTCCTCTTCTAGCAAAGCTTTTAGAGTTTTCAACAAAAAAACTTTAGTAGTAGAGGAGTCAATACATGTTGTTTTTGATGAGACTAATGATCTTCTTTCAAAGAAGTATGAATGTATTGATGATGCAGATCCTCTTATAGAAGGAATGAAGGAGCTCACCCTAAAAGACTCAACAATTCAAAATGAAGAAGAACATGAAAACAAACAAGATGATAAAGGTGAAGAACAACAAGAGCAACCTCAAGGTACAAATGATCTACCCAAAGAATGGAGGTATGATCACAATCACCCCAAAGAATTAATCATTGGTGATCCTACACATGGAGTAAAAACTCATTCTTTACTTAGAGATGCATACAATCATTTTGCATTTGTTTTTCATTTTAAACCTAAAACTATAGATGAAGCTGAAAAAGATTATAATTAGATAAATGCAATGCAAGAAGAACTTAATCAATTTGAAAAAAATAATGTATAGACTTTAGTATCAAGACCTATAAATTATCCAGTAATTAGCACAAAATGGATATATAAGAATAAATTGGATGAACATGAAAATATAATTAGAAATAAAGCTATATTGGTTGCAAAGGATTATAATCAAGAAGAAAAAATTGATTTTGATGAGACCTTTGCACCTGTTGCTAGATTAGAAGCAATTAGACTTTTACTTGCATATGCATGCTTTATGAATTTTAAGTTATTCCAAATGGATGTCAAAAGTACTTTTCTAAATGATTATATTGCTGAAGAAGTATACGAAGAACAACCCTCTAATTTTGAAAATCATGCTTTTTCTAATCATGTTTTCAAATTAAATAAAACTTTATATGGTTTAAAACAAGTACCTAGAGCTTGATATGAAAGGTTAAGTAAATTCTTGCTTAATAATGGTTTTTCAAAAGAAAATATAGATACAACTCTTTTCATTAAAAAAATCATGATGATATCTTACTTGTACAAATATACGTTGATGATATTATATTTGGGTCTACTAATGAAACTCTTTGTTAAGATTTTGCTAAGCTCATGCAGGGAGAGTTTGAGATGAGCATGATGGGAGAACTTACATTCTTCCTCGGATTCCAAATCAAACAAATAAAGAAAGAGATCTCCATCATCCAAAGCAAGTACACAAGAGAACTACTTAAAAGATTTGAAATAGAGAGCTCCAAAATAATTGGTATACCCATGAGCCCATCATGTAAGCTTGACAAGCATGAAGGAGGTAAAAATGTAGACTCAAAATTTATAGAGGCATGATTGGTTCTTTATTGTATATAATTGCTAATAGACCAAATATTATATTTAGTGTTTGTTTATGTGCATGCTTTTAATCAAATTCAAAAGAATCACACTTAAATATAGTTAAAAAAATTCTTAAATATTTAAAAGGTACACAAACTCTAAGATTATGGTATTCTAAAGACTCATCAATTGACTTAATAGGATACTCAGATGCCGATTTTGCTGGATGTAAATTAGATAGAAAAAGTACTAGTGAAACTTGTCAATTTTTTGGAGTTAATTTAATCTCTTGATTTAGTAAGAAGTAAAACTCAATGGCACTGTCTACGACCAAGGCCGAATATATTACAGTCGGAAGTTGCTGTACTCAAATCCTGTAGATTAAGCAATAACTTGATGACTTTGGCATCAAACTCAATGAAACTACCATAAGATGTGATAACACTAGTGCTATTAATCTAACTAAAAATTTAATTCAGCACTCTAGATCAAAATATATCAAAATTAGGTATCATTTCATAAGAGAATATGTCCAAAATAAAGATATAATTCTTGATTATGTATGTACTGAAAAATAATTAGCTGACATCTTTACCAAGGCCTTAAGTGAAGATAGATTTTGTGAAATTAGGAGAGAATTAAGAATCTTTAATCCTTCAGCTTGAGTATCTTTCTGATTCTAAGTTTAATTTGCCAAAAATTTATTGAATCAATTTATTTTTAAGCTAATTTCACATCTCTCCTTTAAAAGCTCAAAACTATCCTTCATTTGATTAATCTCTCAAATGGACACCCTTCCCTCAAATTTCAAGCTTTTTCAAAATTTTTTCATCATCTTTTTTAAATTTTTCTTACCATGAGTCGACCCCTAGGGTTGACCCTAGGGTAAACTTGCAATTTTTTTATTAAAATCCATCGGGCTCTGTTTTAGTGAGATTTCACTGATTACAAAGAGCCGACCCCTTTGCCGTTCATCTTCCCCATTCCACGAACAAGATCACCTCCCTCTCCACTCTCATCTCAAAATCCCTCTTCCCACCAAATTTTCCTCTTTAAATTGCTCCTTTAGGATTTAAATCTCTCTTCTCTTTCTTCTTCGTTTGGGTGGTTCGAGCTTACCCTAGCTTCAAACCCTTTTCTCCAAACTGACGGTCTATCTCCCCAAAATCATTGCTTTTTTCTAAAAATCTCTTTCACTCTACCACTCACAACTCTCCTAAGCTATTTGTAAGTCTCTTCTTTCCAAAATGGCTCCCAAATCAAAGCTACCACAGAGAAAAAAATTTGTTCGAGGGTTAGAGGAAGATATGCATAGAAAAAGAATGACTGTCGAGCCCTCTTCTGCTCCAACTTCAGTTTCAGGTCCTGCTCCAGCTTCTTCATAATCTCCACTCAGTCCAAGCAAGGTACCTCTCTCTAATCAAAAAGTAGAATCCGAAAAGAATATAGATTTTAAGCTTTTTGAAAAAAAAGAGTTCTCTATTGGATCAAAGATTAAAAATCAATGATGGGAATTTTACTGTTTATTAAAAGAAAATACGTATGTTGATTTGATCAGAGAATTCTACTTAAATTTGAGTTACTGCAATGGAACAGTAAAATCTTTGGTGAAAGGGGTTAACATAGTTCTTGATCCATTGCACTTAGGATAAATCTTACACTTGCCTTATGAAAGCTATACTCATATGGAACTCCCAATCAAAGAAGAAGGATTAAGTGCTATCTTAGGGAGGGTATTTACTGAAAACTTGAATAAATTAGAAGCAAAAATTCTTTCGATTGAGATGAGGCTTTTACATCACATAGTAACCAAACTGTTTGTCCCTAGGAGTGGCAGATATGACCTCTTATCTGGTAGGAACATATGCATCATGTACCATGTGATCATCGAGATCCCCTTAAACCTTCCTGCTTTGATGTTTGAGGCCATGAGGGAGATCCTGAATAGGTCTAAGGCTCACTTGCCTTATGGTATGGCACTCACCCTGATCTTTAGGAGGTTTGAAGCCTGTTTTGAGGGGGAAACAGTCACCAAATTGTCACACTCTGACACCATCAACCACCACACACTGCACCGCATGGGTTTCTCAAAGATTGATGGTGGTTGGTCGAAGGGTGTTGAGGAGAGAGCTGAGGAGAGAGCAGAGGAGGAAGGACCGTCTTCATCTCTTTGTGATCACAGAGCATTTCCTGATATTCAGTTCGTATCTGATCATGAAGCTGATCCCTCAGAGTCAGTGAGGAGGCATGCTTCAATTCCACAGTCAAAGAGTAAGGTACATCCTTCAGTGTTCATACTTGCAGATGATCAGATTGAGTTGATGTCCCAGCGTGTTGCCTCCATTTTATCTCAGTAGTTTGTCACCTCAGTCTTTGCTCAAAGATCGACATCTTAGGCTGACTCAGATCATACTTTGATCCCTCATATCTCTACTATCTTTCAGATGCTCACAACTCAGTCCGTATGACTTGAGAAGCTTGAAGGATGTATTCTGAGACTGACAGGCAGAGTTCTAGATTTGAAGAAGTAGATATTAGCCTTAGCCCATCTCCAGCTGCATGAGGACATCACAGAGGTCTCCAACTTGTCTGCAGAGGTAGCTAGACTTTGAAGAGTTTTAGAGGGTGGATTTGATTTTTTGAGGAGAAGATCAAGGGCTCTAGTGAGACTGTCTCTATTCAGATTGGTGCATTGATGCAGTTCATAACGAGAGCTTTGGAACAATTGGACACCATCAATTTTCTCTCCTAGCACAGTCCATAACTTCCCAGGATCCAGGATCTTCTCTCCCTTCTGCTTGTGTCGGTACTTCTACTTGTGGTTGAGGCAGACGAGGTTGAGGATGTACCCATGGCTTTGATCCTGAGACTCCTCATCATATCTCTGACTCTTCTGATTCTAACCCTTCTAGTCATGATATTTATTAGATCTAGCATAGTTAGCCTTTTATGTCTAGGATCTTACTTATGGCCTTTGTATATGTTGGCTGATTGGCTCATGGACAGTTGTATTTTCTATTATCCATGACTTTTGTATGGCCTATGTACTTTGACTTGGCTCGTATGTATTATGACACTTATGTCACATTTTGGATATATACATATATATACTTTTAACTTCTATGAATATCTTTGGATTGATTTTTATGAATGGCACTAATTGAAATATCTTAATATGATATGAAAAATACCTCATATATGTGTTATGAAATATTATGAATGGCAATATCTTCTATATGAGCAAATTGAAATATCCTTTATGATTGCTATAGTGAGGGGGAGTCTCTTTCATTTTTTTCTTAAAAGCGGGAGTAATGATCTTAATTGACGTTGTCAAAAAGGAGAGTAGAGGAATAAAATCGAGCAATAAGCAAAATTATCTAAAATTGAATAATAAGCAAAATTATCTAAAATCAAGCAATAAGTAAAATTATCTAAAATCGAGTAATAAGCAAAATTATTAAAGCAAATTTGTCAAAAGAAAATAATCTTATAAGCTATCTTAACACTAATCTTCAAACTACTCATGATGCATTTTATTTAAATAATTGGCTATAATGTTTAAGTGATGCATCTTCATAAATTTGAAATTCTTGTTTAATGCTTTATATATGTTATATTTTGCTTTTGCTCAAGTATTTTATCATCACCAAAATGGGAGAGATTATTGCTCTATGAATTGATTTTGATGATTACAATACATTTGAGGGGTTACTAATGATTTTAGCTTGAAAAAAGATTTATTGTATTTCAGGAGCAAAATCATAATTTTATCAAGTTCTAAATTGAAAGCCTCAAGAGCAAGAATAGAAGATTTTGATCTATTGGAGGTAATTTCATACTTTTTGAATGGATATGTTGAGAGAAATTCAATTTTAAAGAATTGGATCAACCCTATGAGTCGATTCCTATCAAAAAAGACTGAATGGTACATTATTTTTGGCTGGCACACAAAGAGATCGACCTTATGAGTCAACCTCTGTTACTGTGCAGGCCAAAGATACAGAACAGTGATTTTCTGTTCTATGCCATAGAGATCGACCCCATGAGACAACCCCTGGGATGGAAACTTCCGTAACGACTAGTTTTTAGCTCTTTTTGGCAGTATTTAATGCTCTTTTAATGATCTCCAACGGCTCTATTTCAGCCCAGATTTATCTCTACCATCTATTAAGCTATAAAGGCACTTAAAGGAGGAAAAAAAAAAAAGATTGAAGAGATTCAAGCATTCATTTTAGCCCTAAGCAAAAAGATCTCTTCAAGCAAAAGAAACTTTCAATTCAAATTCACCAACCCCTCAAGAGCTCATTCAAGTCTTCAACCACCTTGAGAAAAATCAGAAAAGCTTCCTTCTTATTATGTAAAGTGTATTTAAAATTTTACTTGCTCATTAAAGGAGCTAAATTTGTATTTTTATGTGATTAACTCACATACTCTATTTTGTCTTGATCTTTAGTTTTGAAAGGATTCTAAAACTTAGAAAGGTTGGTCCGAACCTTGAATTGAATTGTATTGGGTTGGCTTATACCCGAAAAATAAGTATTCTAGCTTGAGATAGCTAGAGTCGGAGGTACCGATGTTGTATTCTTGTTGAATATGGTTTAGTGAATTTGAATTCTCAAATAGGAGCTTGGAGAGTGGCTGTAGGTGCAAGATTGGCACTGAACTACTATAAATCTTGTTTGTT
This sequence comes from Elaeis guineensis, assembly GCF_000442705.2. Classification (NCBI taxonomy): domain Eukaryota; kingdom Viridiplantae; phylum Streptophyta; class Magnoliopsida; order Arecales; family Arecaceae; genus Elaeis; species Elaeis guineensis. Next base: position 43,098,437 of record NC_026001.2, on the reverse strand, counting down.
TATGTTGTGCTTACTTGCTCTCTTTCTAAATTTTCTTATCTTCTTGCATTCTTGCATCCAATTTCTACACCTTGCTTAAATCACTCTCTACATATATCCTGCTCATTGTTATTTAATCCTCGTAGTTCTAAATTAACTTTAAAATTTTAAAAACCCAATTCACCCCCCCTCTTGGTTTGCGTAGCTGGGCAACATTCATGATGTAAAAAATAGAGAGGAGGGTCCTCTCTCTTGGAGTGTGCGCAAAAATCTGAATTTTAAATTTTTGATTCTAAGAATTTAGGAAGAGAAAATAAATTAAAAAAAAATTATTTTCATCTTTATCTTTCTTTCACATCTTCATCTTCTCTAGAAGTTCATCTTCAACTCCTAAAAAGTTCTAAAGATTTAAAAAAAAGATCCTGATTAGCCAAGAAGAAGGTCTTCGTGCGAGCTAGCATTCTTAAGAAGACCGATCAGATCAGAGCTTCGAGTGGATTTTTTATAGAGGCAGATGTGTGTGTGGCTGCAATCAACCAACAAGGATCCTCTCCACCATGCCTTTCAATAGTGGAGATCATCGACCCATGATCAGGTATAAAATTTTGAACTCAGATTCAAAGTAGATGTGATCTACTACTTATACGCATGCATACTGATTTTATCTTCAGATTATTTTAGATTTTATATGCAACATAACATATTATAGATCCTAAAGTAGGTTGATTTGATGATTAGATCATATGCATGTTAGATTAATTTGATTAATCTAATTATCTTTCACTGTAATTTTTTTGAAAAAATTTTGAAATGCATGTATGAAATCGCCTACGCATCCCAACAGTGATATCAAAGCCTAGGTTCTACATGACATGATTTATATGCATATTAAATCTGAAATTTAATTTTACTTAGATATGATATGTGATATTTTGATCTAAATTTAATTAATGATGGATCGCATAAACTAACATATGGTTATCCGACTGTAGGGTTTATCCCTTATAGTGAAAAGATTGTCATAGTTTGTACTGATCAATAATAAAATTTGATTTTATATATGCATGTGATATTTATGATCTGATTTAGATGTGATCTAAGATTATAATTAGATCTAATATAATTTAGATTAGATCTAAATTCAAACATATATGATATGTTATTAGATTAGATGATCTGATTAGTAAGTACTTAGATTGGGTTGATCATCAGGCCGTCTGGTCATAAGAGCAAGAAGGGTTTAAAGGTCCTCTCTTCTCATTCAATGGGATGCTCTTATGACATGTAGGGGTGCCATGTGATTAAATCCCATGAAGAAGAATGTGAAAAGAAGAACTTACTTTTCTACAAAATCCTAGATTTTTAAATCCCAGATTTGTTGTATGTGATACAAAGTTGTATGAAAAATAAGATATCTAATCTATATAATTAAAATTATTTTAATTATGATAAAATAAAATCTTGAATCATAAAAGTTTTAGATATAATCTAAAAATATTATGATTGATTTTATTTTAATGTTATGCAAGATATTTCAGATCTGAAACTCCTTGAATCATACTCACATAATTACTGAGCTCATCCAATTTTGAACTAAGTCGACCCAGTCTCTATATGTAGCTGGCTCAATGTTGATTGAGTCGACCCAATTTTAGAATAGAAAATCTTTGCATAATATTTATTATAAATTATTTATAAAATAAAAGGTTGAAGTTATTTCAAACCATAATCTAAACCCATGTTGATGCTGAACTTAATTGAGAATTAAGTGTAGAATCGATTAAATCTAGAATTATGAATTAAAGATCTAATATCGTTCGCATAAAATATGGAGGCATGGATTAGCTTAAATTAGATCTTTTTAATTGGGTTAGACCTAAGGTTAGAATCAAAGAGTTAATAGACTAACTAGAGAAATTAATTAAATCTAATCAAATATTGAATTAGATTAAATCAAAGTTTTTTTAGAACCAATATAATAGTTATAGATGGTCAAGTCCATATCTTTGATTAGACCAAATGGATCTTGATTGTGGCTCAGTAGCTGAATCTAAATCATTAGATTGGTCAAATCAAAACTAATTAACCAATTGATGTCTAAGATAAATTTGGCATTTTGATCGGTGGTTTTTAATTGGGAGCAGCTTATCTAGCTATTTCGATGGTCTCTAAGGCAAGCTTAGCAGATCCTCCCACTGATCTCACTTACCTAGCCAATTTGATAAATTATGTCTTGATTAGACTGCTAAGTGATTCGAGTTGATCCATGTCATTAAGGTTGATAGTGTGACTGATCTAGATGCCATTTCAACTAGTATGATCCTGATCCAATTCAATGACTTAGTGAAGTCAGTGAGAAGATTATGGTTTACTGGTTGATCTCTTCTCATCTCTTTTCTAAATTGATTCTTAAATCTTTTAAATTATTAGGTTCATAAAATGAGCTAGTTATAAAGATAACTAGATCATTAGCTCTTATTAAGGTGAATGATAATGGATCTATTATTTTTAATTGACATTACAGGTGCCATCCATCTGGTGTTCTTTCTGAATGATAGAATTATCATTCATCATATGATAACTCTATTATACTATCTGATAATGGTTGGGTTGATCAAGCCATCTTCGGATCTAATCATTCATTAATTAGAAATACTGAGTAGGTTCATGTTAATGGTTTGATCTAATCAAAACTTTCAATGGAGACCCATCACCTACTGAAATAAAACTGGGATAAAATTAATTACTAAAAATTATTTGAAAAAAAAATTAATTAAAATCTATCCATAGATGCATATGGATTGATCGAGCCATCCTCGATCTTGTATGCAGTCTGTGTGGATTCTAGTACCCACTAAAGAATTAAGGTAATTCCTTGGATTGGAGGTAGAGGCTACCAATTTGACTAAAATAGTGGGGAAACCTTTAGACTAAAGTCTAAATCTTTAAGCTTAATCAATTCATAGATATAGAGGTCTTATATTTTGTTTTCAGTTATGGCTAGATGTACGTTGCTCCATCACTGTTTGACGTGATAAACTTATAAGATCCAACTTCGATAGATGGTATCAAAAATTATAAATAGTTCTAGAGCACGAATGGATCCTAAATATGATTATGGATCCAGCACCTGAAGTTCTCATATCCAACATATATGATGCGATCAAAGGTACTTATCAAAAGTGGTCAAATGATCATATCACTGTGTGGTGTTATTGAGAGCAGCAAATAACACAAATTTAGTTGTAAATTCGATGATGCTCAGTGGGAGAAAATTCTTCAAATGTTAAAAGAGTTTTTTCACACCTCTAAAGATGTGTCTTCAGTATGATAATAATTCTTTGAGAAAGAAAAAGAAAAAGAAGGTGCAAAAGAGTTGTGCTTGGGCTAATGAGTCTGAACTGATAAAAGAATCTAAGATTAACCCAATCTGGCAGAGTCTCTTGACCCGAACAGGCTAAGAAATTGGCAAAAGATTGTTGAACAAGATGCTTATATGATAATACCTTATAATTTCTCTATCTGTGACACTACTATCTAGATATTCGATATCGAAAGTTCATATAAATTGTTGCAATGATTTATATTAGTAGAAAATTTGAAAATAATAAGAGATTTTTGAACGTTGGAGTTGGAAGTCATATTCCAATCTAAGTTTTAAAAATCATCGAGCTTATTTTCAATTCTAATAATATCATTTTAGTGATTGTCACTATTGTCTAATAATTTTTGTGATATCATTATAAATATTATCAAAATTATGTGGATAACTGAGAAATGATATTTATGAATAGTCACAGCCTGTTAGTGTATTGTACACAATCTAACAAACTCCCTTAAGTAGAAATGTCACAAATGTCTATCTTTAGCAATTTAGGCTCGGTCATATAAATAAGAATAGGATCAATAGATGATAATTCTTGAGGTCAATGATTGTGAATCATTGTCAACCTGTCAATCCTATCTCCTTAGTAAGATGACCAAGTCACCTTTTGCTGAAAAAGATGAACGAGCCAATGATGCTCTGAATCTGATACATACTGATGTATTGGATCTACGAATATATTTATCATAAATTTAGATTATTTGAAATATTCAAATAATTTAATAATAAGGTAGAGAAATAAATTGAGAAGAACATTGAAACTCTTCGATCAAATCAAAGAGGAGAATGCCCTTTCGGTGAGTTTTTTGACATATTTAGAAGAGAATAGGATTTTTTCTTATTGGAATCAACTTTGTTAGACATAGTTCAATCCATGATGGGGTTTATAAGTTTGTCAGTCTCTTTTTAGAGTTATGCTCTTAAGACTGCTTGTTATATTCTAAACTGAATTTCAAATTAATCACTTGCAAAGACTCCATATGAGATATGGACTAGGCATAAGCCGATATTTCTTACCTTGGGGTTTGGGAGTATTTATTTTATGTCAAGCATTTACAGACAGATTAGCTTGGATCTTGATCCTATATATATATTATTTTGTAAGATAACCCCAAAGGATATAGGGGATATAACTTCTACCATGCTAAAGAACAAGAGTTGTTCAACATTTCTTTCAGAAAAAGGAGTATCTTGATGAAGGTACTAATGCGTTTAATGTAAAACTTATGAAATTTGATAGATAGAAGAACCGACACAATCTAGTGAATCCATAGATCAGATTTGATCAGATCAAATTCGAAACCCATTGTAGAGGTATCATTAAGAAGATTTGGTAGAGTACCACATCCGTCAGATAGATACTTCGGTATCTGGATTCCAAAATATGATCCAGTTGAACTCCATGAGAACAACAAGGATTTGATCATCTACATGGATGCCATGTAGAGGTTCAACTCCGATTAATGGCTTGGAGCCATAGGTCCAAAATGGAGTCCATGAAGGTCAACGGTGTATGGACACTCGTTGATCCACTTGAAAAGGTAAAACCTATAGAGTGTAAATGGATCTCCAATAGGATTAGAGTAGCACAGACGAGAAGGTGGAGATCTACAAAGCTCATCTAGTTAGCTAAGAATATTGTCAACATTATGGTATTGACCATAACGAGATATTTTCTCTTGTGGCAATGCTAAATATTTTGGAGTTAGAATGTGCATTTTGATAGGTGATCAAAATGCATGACTTCGTTGAGAATGAAGAAGAATCCTGTGAATATAAATGGGTTAATAGTTCTATGAGTGTATTTCTTATTTTGTATGTAAATAAAATTTTTTTAATCAAGAATAACATTTCTTACATTACAGAGAATAAAGATTTCACTATTATTATTGTTCTCCATAAAGAACTTAGAAAAAATATCTCTTATCCTAGGGACGAAGATCTATAGAGATAGATCTAAAAGGCTGCTTAAGTTTTTTCATCTATTATACATAGGGTTTTTATGAGTAGAATTTATTCTATCATTACACCATGTATGAGATCGGATATGGTATACTCACTAGGATAGTGAGTGGATACTTACAAGATTCGGATGAGAATCATTGGAAGGTCAGCCTTAAGTATTTGGAAAATACTAAAGATCGATGACTTGATTATGGAGAATCTAACTTAAAATTTATAAAATTTAATTTTAATTTTTAGTTGGATATAATAATAGTAAAAATGTGTTGGAATGCATCCTTACCTTAAATAATTGAGTAATCTGCTGGAAAGGTTCCAAGCAAAAAAATATAGTCAAATTCAAATTATGAGACAGAATGTATTGCAGTATTCGATGCTTGCAAGAAAGCTATGTGATTGTATAGATTCACTAGCAAGCTAGGAGTGGCACCCTTCGATGATGGTCCTACTATATTGTACAGCACCGAAGCCATAGCTCATGCTACGGAGCTGAAGTTCCATTAGCTTACTAGGTATTTTGCATTGCTACCATTTTTTTTGAAAAATATGTTAAGGTGACGTCAATCTTTAGAAGATCGATGGAAAGGAGAACTTGACCAACTCATTTACTAAAGCCTCAGTATTTAGGAGTTCTGAGATGATAAATTGAAGATGGATATATGATACTATACTGATTGGCTTTAGTCCAAGTGGGAGTTGCTAAGAATTGTGTCCTAAAGCCAATCGTATGATGATTGTGCTAATTATAATTATATATAAATTGATAAATAATAAAAATTATTTGATATTTTTCATCATAAGATTATATCTTCTAACAAATTTCTATATTGTGATGAAGTCCTTAGAACTATTTTGATCGATAAAGAAGGATTTATCGCATAGTCCTTAAACTGGTTCGCGATCAAATGATACGCTATTACTAGGATGATAGCGATATCAAGTATAGGTTATTGTGTGCCATATGCATTGGTTGTCCTTGTAACCAAATGATATGAAGATACTGGTATGGCATGCAGGTGAGATGTAAGAGTACATCATCACTGAACGTGACCAACTGCGGAGCACTCTGCTGTCAAGAGTAGCTCACGAAGGGTATGGGTATAAATGTCTCTCTGACCGGAGATCATCATGGTGATTTGCAAGCAACTCACTGTATTTTAGTGCCAAACTAACTGAGTTTCTAATTCAGTGATGGAAGATTTTTGGGTGCAGTCAAGTACTTATCAAGTCGGTGTGTGAGTCAAGATGGGATTGACCTCTCTGAATTAGTAAGAGATATGCATCAGTATATTTCAATTTAGCAAAACTTGAGCCCGGATAATCTATGTGATGAATTTAAAAAAGACTGAAATACCATATGGATGACTTGTTTAGGATTGATAGTTAAATTCTAGGTCATCCTCGAGCATTAGGATCAAAGAGATAAATTATACGGTAACCATACGCCAATAGGTTCTTGAATATTGCTTCACTTTCATTCGACCTATCCAGATGTTAGGTCATCATTGCAAGATGATTACATCGATTGGTTCAGAAAAGTATTCCTATGCTACTGGCTTAGGTTCGAACCTATGGGATCACACTTAAAAAAAATTTCTAACTGATCATGTGGTTGATCAATGATTAAGAATCGTTCAAGGGCTTAATCATCAATTTGATTGATGATTAACCTTATGCAAAAGTTACAATAAATTAATTCACCAAGTATTAGTAAATTAATAAAAAATTAATGAGTAATTAGATTTTTGATTAACTCAATTTGATTGAGCAAATAGGATTAAATAAAATCTAATTGAATTAGATTCAATTAGGTTTGACCCAATTAGGTTATGAGAAGATCTAATCGCTAAGAGAGAGTTGTCCCTGATTTGATTAGGACTTTGATTCAATCAATTCTTAATTTGATTAAAATTTGATTAAAAATTTATGAACCTAATTGGATTGAGTTTTATATATTTTATTTGGACTAAACTAGATGTGATTTGATTTGGATTCAAATAAAAAAACTTAGAGTCCTTTTTGAAATAGGACTCTTCTCTCTGTGCCAACCCAATTTGCATGTCATATATCTCTATGCACAAAATTATTTTGTATGAGATTTTTTCACACCAAAGAGCTCTTTTCCTTATCTATCTCACACCTAAATCTGATTTAGTTTTAATAAAAAGAAGGTTCTAAAATTAGATTTTAAAATATTCTTTATTAGGAGAATCTATTCTCATCCAGATCAACCTCTCCATGTCAATAAATTTCTTTCTCTTTATATGTGTAATATTTTGAGGAAATTTTTTACAAAACATTATTTAGAGAACTGATTTATTGTATAAAAATATGAAAAAGGATGTCCCATATTTTTTTAGTATGTTTTGGGATATGGAATTGTGAAGGGAAGTAGAATCCTGTCAAAGTTCAGGATCACTAGGACTCTTCATCCTACCTTTTTACATGCCTATAAAAGGGCTTTTGTAGTTTCTTTTATGTGTGTAAGATACTAGAAGAGAGCTCTTCATGTGGGGGAAGTTTGGGTATGGTTCATAGTATAAAAATTAGAGAGGAGGGTCCTCTCTCCTGGGGTGTGCACAAAAATCTGAATTTCAGATTTTTGATTCTAACAGTTTGGAAAGAGAGAATAAATTAGAAAAAAAATTATTTTCTTTTTCATCTTTTTTTTATCTCTTCATCTCCTCTAGAAATTCATCTTCAATCTCTAAAAAAATTTTAAAGATTTAAAGAAAAGATTCATATCAGCCAAGAAGTAGGTCTTCGCACGAGCTAGCACTCCTGAGAAGACCGATCAGATCGGAGCTTCAAGTGGACTTCTCATAGAGGTCGGATGCGTGTGCGGCTATGAGCAATCAGTAAGGATCCTCGCCAACATATCTTTCAGCAGTGGAGATTGTTGATCCATAACCAACTATGAAGTTCTGAAGTCAGATTAGAAGTAGATGTGATCTACTGCTCATATGTATGCATGCTGATTTTATCTTCAGATTATTTCAGATTTTATATGCAACATAACATATCATAGATCCTAGAGTTGGTTGATTTGATGATTAGATCATATGCATATTAAATTAATTTGATTAATCTAATTATCTTTCACTGTAATTTTTTTGAAAAAATTTTAAAATACATGCATGAAATTGCCTATACATTCCAATAGCCCCTTCCTTTCTTATTTAAGGGGGTGTTCCATCACACTAGTAGTCCTTTTTTTGCTGGTTGTTAGGCATGGGATAAGAGAGAAAAAGATAGGAAAAAGTCAGAAAAAAAGACAAGAAAAATGAGAGAGAAAAATGGAACGAGACAAGAGTGAAAAAGGAAAGCAAGGGTTGGTTGTCCTAGGGCTTAGAATATTCAAAGTGTTGGGTTTCTAAATCACTCTTAGGTGGTGAGATCTTGTAAGAAAATATTTCTAGTGTGGTTTTGGTGGAGGATTCGAAGGCACATAGTTGGTGGTGCTATCGATTTCTTGAGATGAAATTCTGTAATGATCTTATTAAGATGGCTGTAGCATTACAAGTAGGGAAGGACCCTAATCTGTCCCATGTGGATTATCGTTGGAGGGCTTCTACTTTAGTGTCTTATGGAGCCTACTCTGTTACTTGATCCTCATCTTCAAGAAGGTATAATTGTTGCTTTATTACATATCTGAGTTGTTTGATTGTAATCATCAAGGAGTTCCTAGGGTTTGTGTTTCGGTAGTCATATTTTAATTGTTAAAACTTATTTTCAAATGGTTAAATGCATGGTCAAATTTTTGAAAATTATATTTTCTATGCCATAGGAATCTAAGAATTATCCCTTTAACAAATATGATATTTTCAAAAAAAATTGACTAATGCCGAGTCGAGCCTTCCCAATCGATCTAAGGTAAAATCTATCTGAAATAATACATCATAAAATAATACATCAGCTAAACTTTCATTATCAACTAAAACACGATATGCATCATAATTTATGATATTAAGGACTATAACTATCATATCATTATGTGGAGATTGGACTCTTGGAGCATCCTTCTTGGAGAATGTAATTACTTCCTCACTCTTCTGTCTCTTAGTTGGAGCTACTGATCCTCCTGCCATGCCGCCGACCTATGCCCTAGTGATGTATTTATTATTCTGACGGTAGCTTGGTTCTCCATAGTTTCTTCTTGCCGAGGTGGTTCAAGTAAATGAACTCTGGTGGAGCTTCACGTTGCCCTTTTCGATGCTTCAAGAATCTATCTAGTCATCCATGCTGGATGAACTCTTAGATTTTATCCTATAATTGAATACATTTCTTGATGTTGTGATCATGATCCCAATGATATAGGGAATATTTGTTTGGGTCATGTTGGGTCGGCGAGGCTCGCATCCTCCTTGCCCTCGATAGTTTTTTTTTATTTCTATCAATATTTGCACCCAAGAGGCATTTGGAGGAGCGTAATTGGTGAACCTTCTTAGTGGTGTTGCATTCCACTAATCTCTTGGAGGAGTCCACTAGTGTCGGTTTTGAGGTGGGGTTCTGGATTGTCAATCTAAAGGCAGAATCCAAGATCATCAAGAAGTCTGATGATCCTCTCATCTCGATGAGCCCCTCCTATCTTCATGCTCTCTTCTCCTTTGACTTTCACTTCGGTTGGAGTGCCATATAACTCATAAGCCTCTTCGGATACCTCTTCTTGAGCGAGAAGAGGAACTGGTACTTCTAAAATCCACCTTTCAAGGCAGATATTATGACTAACTGATCAAGATTGAGTACCTCAAGAGTGGCTGCATTGAAGTGGCTTACGTAAGTGATAAGTGTATAAATTTATTCATGGAAGCATTAATTTATGGATCAAATTATCTTTATTCTTTTAAAATTGATGCTTCTTCATATATTTTACAGAAAAGAGGTGCTGCGTGGAGTAAAAAGGAGGAAGCTCTATAGAAGAAGACGGTGAGAAGAGGTCCTAGTTAGAATCTTCACATGACATCAGGCAACAGTACATGGTTTGAAGTGGAAATTGACACGGACTCAAATGTCAAAATCAAGTGGAATTTTCAAGGAGATGTCAACCTATGAATAATTAATCATAAAAAATTATTCATAAATCAATCAGCAATTCTCAAAAAAATAGCAACCGGATATCTGTATTTTTATGGTCATTAAGTCTAAAAGCTCAAAACTTTTAATGGCTCTTGTGGCTTTTAATGGGTGAGAGGAGTTGGCTAGCTATGTGTTTACATGAACGTGGAACATGAAGGCTTTTGACATGAGGCGTTGGCTTGAAGAAGGCTTTAGTGGGTGGAAATCAAGAATTACATAATGAGACTCATGGTTCATAAGAGAGAGAAGTTGCTGTGATGTGAGTTTTTGTTGGAAGAGCATTAAAATTCGTGAGGGGCTCATGGTGCAATTAATACATAACAGAGAGAAGTGCTTGGGTGTTGCTGGTTTGGAGTGGAGTGGGTGCTGGATGCATCGACGGCCTGTAAGGATTTAAATGGGCGCTGGAACGAGGCGTGGATGAAGGAAAAATCATCTTTTTCCTTGTAAGATCTTCCAGATTTCATCAAATCTGGAGCGAAATAATTTTTAAAAAAATTTATCCTATATTTATTTTAGATCTAAATCTCTATATCTAATTTTATTATCTGATATTAATTCTAAAATAAATCTAAAAGCATGAAGAAACATGAAATACCTCAAGGGTAATCTGATTACCCTGTAGATGATCGCAGCAAGCCTGAGGTTCTGATTTAGCCACACAATCCCTGGCCTCTACCAGTATCCACTCAGGTAGGACCTAGATTGTCTTCTCTTTGTGACTCTCTACTCCAAAAATCAAAACTCAATTTGATTAGGAAGATCTTCAAAAGTCTTCCTGAAGTTGGAGCAGCAGCTTGTCGAAAAACTCCTGCAGCCCTTTGTTCAATGCGTCACCACGCCTTGATCCTTCACCAGATGGATGCCCAACCTTTTGGGCGTGAAGAGAGGAGAGGGAGCACCAGGGAGGATGTGGAGAAGAGAAGGGGTGGCTAGATTTTGCTGGGTAGGGAGTAGAATCACTTAAACCCTAGGCACAGACAGGGTTTATATAGACCCTCCTGCGCTGTGCAGTGCCACATCATTCGACCAATCAAAAAATTTTATTTAATCCAGAAAAATTTGATTGATGGAGTGATATCATCTAATCACATCAGATAAGAACCTCCACCCTCTCTCCTATGTTGATGCCAACATTGGATAAGCACAAGGGAGATGGCGCCCAAGAGTTTATGTTGATCAAGACTCCTCTTGATCTTTATCCACTTGGGGCGCAAGCCTTGTTCAATTGTGGTGCCCACTTTGGTGCTTATTTTTGGTAGATGGACACTCCACAAAAAACCTCCAATAATCTCTTGCCAAGTGGCCTTCAGTTTAAGACCCATATGTCAACATTTGACAGATGTCCTAAAATAAAAATGGCAGGTGTCAGGAATTAGCAGGTGTTGTCTTTAATTCATCTCATGAATTAAGACAAACCTTTTCTGAGTTGGACTGGCTCCAGTTAGACTGAGAGAAATCTTCTCAAGATTCTCTGGGTGAGTCAAAACATATTTAACTCAATGGAGATAGAAAAGATTGCATGAGGAGAAAGTTAGGCTCAATCATGTGCTAGCATGATTTTCTTGAACCTAATTGGATCTAATCCAAATCAATTGGACTAGCCCAATTGATGACATCCAAATCCTAACCCTTGTTAGTATGATCCAGTTAGATTCAATTCTGTATGGTAATGAGACATATCATGATCTCATCATCGACATCATCGAAACTCTTTTCGATGGATCAGAACTCTTCTGATTCAGACAATTAGAATGATCGATCATCAAGATCATTCTAATTGCTTCCAAAATCCATCAGTGACACCTATGTTGGGAAATGTGTCCCAAAAAACCAATCGTCAAGTTTTGACGGTTGAGCAACCAAGTATTGTAATTGATTTGTTAATAAATAAAATATATATTTGGCATCTTCATCATAAGCTTTCATCTTCTAATGAACTCCGTTGTTATGATGAAGTCCTTAGGACTATTTAAGTTCGATAAAGAGAGGATTTATCGATTAGTCCTTAAAACTGTTCACGACCAAATGATAAGCTGTTAATAAGGACGACAGCTTCTATCGAGCATAGGTCACTGTAGGCCATATGGGTTGGTTGTCCTCTTAACCAAGGAGTGTGGAGATACTGGTATGGCATACAGGTGAGATGTAAGGGTACATCATCATTGAACGTGATCAACTCCAGAGTATTCTGCTGTCGAGAATGTCTCTGATGGGATATAGGTATAAGTGTCCCTTAGACTTGAGATCGCCTCAGTGACTTGCAAGCAACTCACTGTGCTTTGGTACTGGACTAACTGAATTTCTAATTCAGGGACGGAAGGCTTCTGGGCACAGTCAAGTACTTGCGAAGTCAGAGTGTGATCGAGATGGGATTGACCACTCCAAGAGTTGGAGAAGAATGAGTCGCTGTATTTCAATTTAGCAAAACCTTGGCCAGGATAATCCATCAGATGGATTTGATATTTTGAAATACAATGTGGACAACCTGATCAGAGTTGACAGTTGAACTCTGGGGTGTCCTATGATCATTTTGGTCAAAGGGATGAATTATATGAAAACTATATCCGCAAGGGTTCTAAGGATGTTGTTCTACACATTCGACCTATCCGGTCGTCGGGTACCATTGCTAGATGGTCACTTCGATTGGTATAGGAATTTATTCCTGTGCTACCAGCTTAGGTTCGGACCTATGAGTCACACACATTAGAGTTCATGATCCAATCGGATGGTTGATCAACGATTAAGAATCGTTCTAAGGTTAAATGATCAATACGATTGACATTTAACCCAGTACAAGTGTTGCAGGAGGATCGATTAGCAATTTGATTGCTAATTGGCTTAATTTGATTAAACCAATGGGCTGAGATTAAGTCTAATTAAATATGATTTAATTAGATTTAGTTTGGGCTTGATTGGATCAAGTCCAATTGGTTTATTGGATAAGCCAAGTACAAGGAAAAACTAGTCCTAGTTCAACTAGGACTTGGGTCAATCTAATTTCTAATTTGATTAAAAAATTAAATCAGATTTAAATCTAATTTAATCTGATTAAATTAGATTCTTAATTGGGTTAAGACTATTTTAATTGGGTTGATCTAATTTTGATTTGATTTGGTTGGGAAACCAAATTAAAACAAGTCATAAGACAGAATCCTAGTAGGACTAGGATTCCACCTTGCGCTACATAATCCTTCTCCACGCCCTCTCTCTTATTCAACGCCAATCTCCACTTATTTTGTGTGACAAAAGCCCTCTCCCAGATCTCTTCCACGTTCACAAAAGGTCTCCTCTCTTCTTTCTTACATGGAAGGTGGTTTGGATCAAATCTAAAAGGAATAAGTTTGGATTTCGAATTCTATGAGATAGAGTTTTAGAAATCCAAAACTCTTTCAATTTTGCACCGAATTTATCCAAATTTTTTTTGAATTTTCATGGATTTTAGGGTATATATTGTGCACCCTTTTCTGTGATCCATACATGAAAATATGAAGGAGGTGCTCAAGAGTTGGGCGTCCCTTAACTTGCCATGTTTGGATAAGCCTTGACTAGGTGTTTGACCTAGACAAGGACTCTATCATATCTCTCTATATAAGATGAGTTTCTTCATTAAATTTTAAAGAAAGTCAGAGATTTGAGAGACCTTTGTGCCATCCAAAAATTAGAGAGAAATACCTTTGGGTCGTGGAGATATAAAAGATGCAAGTTTGGGTGTCTAGAGAGAAAAATGTGAAGAAGAAGAGGGTCTTCTTCTAGGGTTTTTGTTTTCATATCTTTCCTCCCTCCATCTTGAGTTTCCTGAGAGTGTCTCAGATCTGAAACTCCTCCTTCTACTTTCCATCTTTGGAAGAGTCCAAATCAAGAAGAAGGAGGCACCTGATCAACTATCAAAGAAGGATCAGCGCAGTACTAGCATATTGTGCTGATTTCCTGAAGCAAGACTTCTGATCGAGATTCGTGGGCTCATGTGGATGACTCCTAGAGGCCGGACGTGTGTGCGGCTTGCAACATCATCCTCAAGCCCAGATCAACAAGGTTAGAACGTCTAACTTGCAAGGTAATAGATCTGATCTATTGTTTAATACATACATTAGATGTAGTATAGAAACATGTTGATATGATCAACATGTAGTTCATGCTATATTTATATATTTTAATTTTTGATTTAATGCTATGTAATAATCATGTAATAGGATCTTAGATCTAGAGATTTTCTAATTTTAGAAAATAAAATTTAATTTATTTTAGTCTTTCGCTGTATGATCTTGAAAAAGTTTCAAGATCTAACCCTGAAACCCTAGATCTGGTTCCAACAATTGGTATCAGAGCAAGGTTCTTTATTACATGATTATTGATATATGCTTAGATTATTTTTTAGATTAGATCTAATTTATAATCTGATTATTAAATCTAAAATTAAAATTTTAGATCAATCACAAACTGCAAGGTTGTCCTGCTGTAAGGTTTACCCCTTACAGTGCAAAGGTTGTCCTAGTTTGTTTAGATCTATCTTTAATCATAAATTTGTTAGATATGATCTAGATTAAATTTATGATTTATTAGATTTAAAAGATATTTAAATCTGAAATAAAATCTCTTTGTTAATAATTTTTGTGCAAAGAAATTGTTTAAAGTTGAAATTATTTCAATTACATGAACCTGTTTAGATTAGATCTAAAGTAGTTTCATGTTTATTTCACTTGCATCTTGATTATGAATCAAACATACAATATGATTGGTAGAATCATATTATAAAATTATTTTACAAATATGAAAATTATTTTTTGAAAAGCCAAACCCAACCCTCAGCCCAAAACTTAATTAAGAATTAAGAAGTTGTTTGAATAGGTTCTAGGATTGTGAATTGAAGAACCTAAGACACAAACCATAACACATTGGGTTAATGGGTTAGCGGAATTAGGTCCATTAATTGGGTTAGACCTATGGTTAGATTGAAGATGGACTTAATTAGAGAATTGACTAAATCTAATCAATTGTTGTCTTAGATTAGGTCAAGGATTCTCTAGATCAATTACAATAGTTGTAGTTGGTCAAGTCCATATCTTTAACGAGAACCAAATGATTTGATTCTTGGCTAAGCGGTCTAGCACGAACTGTTAGGTTGATCTAATCGAAATTAATTAAACTAGTTGGTGTCTAAGGTAAACCAGACCGGTGGTTTTTAATTGGGAGCCCGCTTACCTGACCATTTCTGATGGTGTCTAAGGCAAGCTTTGGCAGACCCTCCCACTGATCGAACTTACCTGGCCTCTTGGTGAAATTATGTTTTGATCGGATCACTTGACTATTCGAGCTGACCCATGTCAGCTAGGTAAATCAGTGTGACTGATTTAGGTGCTCCTAGACCAGCCCTGGTCTCCCTTAAGCTGACTTGGTGAAGCCAGTGGGAGGATCATGATAAGCTGGTTCATCTGACTTCATCCTCTATATTATTTAAATCCTCTAAAATTATTAGGTCCTTAAAATGATAAAGTTATGGAGATAACTGAATCATAGCCTCCCATTAAGGTGTTTGATAATGAGTCCATTAGCTCAATAATCATTGCAGACCCAAAGGCCTGGTGCTTGTTAACTAATGGAATTATCACTCATCATATGACGACTTGGAAGTGTCTCTCTAATGGTGGTTAGGTGAGCCAACCAAAGTTGGGCTTAATCATTCGTTGGTTAGATACACCAAGTATGATCATGTTAATGGTTGGACCTAACCGGATCCTTACAGTGGAGGCCAAAGCCTACTGATTAGGTTTCTTGGGCAAAATTAAAATTACTAGAAATTGTTTAGAGATACAATTGGTTATGAACCTATCCTTAGATGTACATGGGTTGACCAACCAAAGTTGGGCTTGTGTGTAGTCTAAGTGGATTCTAGTACCCGCTAAGGAATTAGGGTAATTTCTCGAATTGGAGGTAGAGGCTACCAATTCGAATAAAATAGTGGGAGAAACCTTTTGATTAAAGTCCAAATCTTTAGGTTTAATGAATCAATTACTAATTAGGTTATGGTTCTCCTTTGTGCAAATATGGCCACTTCCCTATCGCTCCGATCATTGTTGGACAATGATAAGTTGGTGGGACCCAATTTCGGTAGCTGGTACCGAAAGTTGAAGATAGTCCTAGAGCATGAACGGATCCTATATGTGATAATGGATCCTGCACCTGAGGAGCCAGCTGTCAATGCACGTGAAACAGTCAGAGACACTTACCAGAAGTGGCTCAGTGACCGGACCACGGTGCGCTGTATCATGCTGGCTGCTATGAGCGACGAGTTCAGTCGCAGATTCGAGACGGCTCAGCCAAAGGACATGCTTCAAGTGTTGGAGGATGCCTTTGGCACACCCGATGACGTGGAGAGGCACAAGACTAGTTGTGCCATCTTAAACGCCAAAATACGGGATGGTGCCTCTGTCACTGATCATGTATTGTACATGATCGAGCTGATGGAACGATTGAGCAAGCTCGGCTTTCCCTTGCATGAGCAGCTTGGGAAAGATGCAATACTGAACTCATTGTCCCATTCCTCACTCATTATAGAATGACAAAGCCTGAAGTAAACTACCATGGGTTACTGGGGTTGCTTCAGAACTTTGAGAAGGATCACCAACTCCTCAAGGAGTCGGTGAACTCAGTGGGAGGTTCATCTTCTGGTTCTCGACCCTTTAAGAAAGAGAAGAAGAACAAGAAGAAGAAAGTCAAGAAGGTGCAAGTTCAGGCTGGGACATCTGTGCAGAGCCAGACCAAAAAGATCAAGCCTGATAAGAGTCTATTCTACTGGCAAGCACCCTAGATTAGATAGTGCGTCAGATATCTACTTTTGGCACTGTAGGCTAGGTCATATAAACAAGAACAGAATAAACAGGTTGACTCAAGAGGGAATCCTCAAAGTTAGTGATTGTGAATCACTTCCAACCTGTGAGTCCTGTCTTCTTGGTAAAATGACCAAGTCACCTTTTACTGGAAAAGGTGAGAGAGCTACTGAGCTCTTGGGACTAATACATACTGATGTATGCGGGCCCATGAGCACCAGTGCTAGAGGTGGATATTTCTACTTCATAACTTTCACGGATGACCTATCCCAATATGGATATGTCTATCTGATGAAACATAAGTCGGATTCATTTGAAATGTTCAAACGATTCCGAAGTGAAGTAGAAAAACAAACTGGGAAGAGTATTAAAACTCTTCGATCTGATCGAGGAGGAGAATACCTTTCTAGTGAATTTCTCACATATCTAGGAGAGAATGGGATTCTCTCCCAATGGACTCCTCCAGGAACACCACAGCATAATGGTGTGTCTGAAAGGAGGAATCGGACTCTGTTAGACATGGTCCGATCCATGATGGGTTTTACTAGCTTGCCGATATCCTTCTGGGGATATGCACTCGAATCGGCCTGTTATCTGTTAAATAGGGTTCCAAGTAAGTTGTAATTAAGACTCCATATGAGATATGGATGGGATGTAAGCCAGCACTTTCACACCTTAGGGTCTGGGGGTGCCCGGCCTATGTCAAACGATTAGTCACAGACAAACTTGGACCTAGGTCTGACAAATGCTCATTCATAGGGTACCCCAAAGAGACAAAAGGATATTTTTTCTACCATGCTGATGAACAAAAGGTGTTCGTCAGCCTTAAGGCAATCTTTTTAGAAAAGGAGTTCCTTGGTGAAGGAACCGTTGCCTCTAAGGTTGAACTTGATGAAGTTCAACAGGTAGAAGGACCGACACCAATAGCTGAACCTGAGTTGGATATGATTAGATCAGATCCGGAGCCCAATATATCTGCACCATTAAGGCGATCCGGTAGAGTACCGCATCAGCCGGATAGATACTACGTTTCTTGGTCCGAGACGGTGATCCCATCGAATTTGATGAGAATAATGAGGATCAGATCACCTATATAGATGCAATGCAGAGACCTGATTCGAGAAATGGCTTGAAGCCATGAAATCCGAAATAGAGTCCATGAAGGTCAAGATGTATGGACATTGGTTGACCCACCTGAAGGGGTTAAACCCATTGGGTGTAAATGGGTCTTCAAAAGGAAGAGGGGCGCAGACGAAAAGGTGGAGACCTATAAAGCCCATCTGGTCGTCAAGGGGTATCGTCAACGTTATGGTATTGACTATGACGAGACGTTTTCCCCTGTGGCAATGCTCAAATCCATTCGGATAATGCTTGCAATAGCTGCCCATCTGATTATGAGATCTGGCATATGGATGTAAAGACAGCTTTCTTGAATGGAGAGCTAACCGAAGAGGTGTATATGATACAACCTGAGGGGTTTACATCCACAGATGAGTCCAAGGTGTGCAAGCTTCAGAGATCCATTTATGGACTGAAGCAAGCTTCTCGGAGTTGGAACATGCATTTTGATAAGGTGATCAAAACGTATGGCTTCATTAAGAATGGAGAAGAGCCCTGCATCTATAAATGGGCAAATGGTCCAGTTGTGGTATTCCTTGTCTTGTACGTGGATGACATTCTCTTAATCGGAATGACATCCCCGCACTACAGGAAATAAAAATTTGGTTGTCATCACAGTTCTCCATGAAGGACTTGGGTGAAGCATCCTACATCCTAGGGATGAAGATCTATAGGGATAGATCTAAAAAGATGCTTGGGTTATCCCAGTCCATGTACATAGACACTGTGCTGAAGAGGTTCAGCATGGAGAATTCCAAGAAGGGCTATCTACCGATAGGCCATGAAATTTCTCTCTCTAAGAAGGATTGTCCGACAACTCCTGAAGAGAGAGAGCGTATGAGTAGAGTCCCATATGCTTCAGCCGTGGGATCTATCATGTACGCCATGACATGTACAAGACCAGATGTGGCATACTCACTAGGAGTAGTGAGTAGATACCAATCTGATCCTGGAGAAAACCACTGGAAAGTGGTTAAAGCCATCCTTAAGTATTTGAGAAATACTAAGGACCAATGGTTGGTTTATGGCGAGTCAGATCTGAAACTTGTGGGGTTCACAGACTCCAGCTTCCAATCTGACCATGATGACAGTAGGAGTGTGTCGGGTTATATCTTTACTCTGAATGGTGGAGCCATCTGCTGGAAGAGTTCCAAGCAGCATACTATGGCAGACTCTGTTTGTGAAGCGGAGTACATCGCAGCATCGGATGCCGTGAAGGAAGCTGTGTGGCTGAGAAAATTCATCAATGAGCTCGGAGTAGCACCCTCCCTCGATGGTCCAGTCCTGCTCTACTGCGACAGCACTGGTGCCATAGCTCAGGTGAAGGAACCCAAAGCACATCAGCGGACGAAGCACATCTTGCGCCGCTTCCACTTGGTCGAGAGATCATGGATCGAGGTGACGTCGACCTTCAGAAGATCAACGGAAAGGAGAACCTAGCCGACCCCTTCACTAAAGCCCTGGCGATAAAGGAGTTCGACAACCACAAGTCAAAGATGGGTATTAGATACTGTGCCGAGTGGCTTTAGGACAAGTGGGAGTTGTTGGGAAATGTGTCCCAAAAAGCCAATCATCAAGCTGTTGACGGTTGAGTAACCAAGTATTGTAATTGATTTGTTAATAAATAAAATATATATTTGGCATCTTCATCATAAGCTTTCATCTTCTAATGAACTCCGTTGTTATGATGAAGTCCTTAGGACTATTTAAGTTCGATAAAGAAAAAATTTATCGATTAGTCCTTAAAACTGTTCACGACCAAATGATAAGCTGTTAATAAGGACGACAGCTTCTATCGAGTATAGGTCGCTGTAGGCCATATGGGTTGGTTGTTCTCTTAACCAAGGAGTGTGGAGACACTGGTATGGCATACAGGTGAGATGTAAGGGTACATCATCATTGAACGTGACCAACTTCAGAGTATTCTGCTGTCGAGAATATCTCTGATGGGATATAGGTATAAGTATCCCTTAGACTTGAGATCGCCTCAGTGACTTGCAAGCAACTCACTGTGCTTTGGTACTGGACTAACTGAATTTCTAATTCAGGGACGGAAGGCTTCTGGGCACAGTCAAGTACTTGCGAAGTCAGAGTGTGATCAAGATGGGATTGACCACTCCAAGAGTTGGAGAAGAATGAGTCGCTGTATTTCAATTTAGCAAAACCTTGGCCAGGGTAATCCATCAGATGGATTTGATATTTTGAAATACAATGTGGACAACCTGATCAGAGTTGACAGTTGAACTCTGGGGTGTCCTATGATCATTTTGGTCAAGGGGATGAATTATATGAAAACTATATCCGCATAGATTCTAAGGATGTTGTTCTACACATTCGACCTATCCGATCGTCGGGTACCATTGCTAGATGGTCACTTCGATTGGTATAAGAATTTGTTCCTATGCTACCGGCTTAGGTTCGGACCTATGAGGTCACACACATTAGAGTTCATGATCCGATCGGATGGTTGATCAACGATTAAGAATCGTTCTAGGGTTAAATGATCAATATGATTGACATTTAACCCAGTACAAGTGTTGCAGGAGGATCGATTAGCAATTTGATTGCTAATTGGCTTAATTTGATTAAACCAATGGGCTGAGATTAAGTCTAATTAAATATGATTTAATTAGATTTAGTTTGGGCTTGATTGGATCAAGTCCAATTGGTTTATTGGATAAGCCAAGTGCAAGGAAAAACTAGTCCTAGTTCAACTAGGACTTAGGTCAATCTAATTTCTAATTTGATTAAAAAATTAAATCAGATTTAAATCTAATTTAATCTGATTAAATTAGATTCTTAATTGGGTTAAGATCTATTTTAATTGGGTTGATCTAATTTTGATTTGATTTGGTTTGGAAAACCAAATTAAAACAAGTCATAAGACAGAATCCTAGTAGACTAGGATTCCACCTTGCGCTACATAATCCTTCTCCACGCCCTCTCTCTTATTCAACGCCAATCTCCACTTATTTTGTGCGACAAAAGCCCTCTCTCAGATCTCTTCCACATTCACAAAAGGTCTCCTCTCTTCTTTCTTACATGGAAGGTGGTTTGGATCAAATCTAAAAGGAATAAGTTTGGATTTCGAATTCTATGAGATAGAGTTTTAGAAATCCAAAACTCTTTCAATTTTGCACCGAATTTATCCAAATTTTTTTTGAAATTTTCATGGCTTTAAGGGTATACATTGTGCACCCTTTTCTGGTAATCCATGTACGAAAATATGAAGGAGGTGCTCAAGAGTTGGGCGTCCCTTAACTTGCCATGTTTGGATAAGCCTTGACTAGGTGTTTGACCTAGACAAGGACTCTATCATATCTCTCTATATAAGATGAGTTTCTTCATGAAATTTTAAGGAAAGTCAGAGATTTGAGAGACTTTGTGCCATCCAAAAATCAGAGAGAAATACCTTTGGGTCGTGGAGATATAAAAGATGCAAGTTTGGGTGTCTAGAGAGAAAAATGTGAAGAAGAAGAGGGTCTTCTTCTAGGGTTTTTGTTTTCATATCTTTCCTCCCTCCATCTTGAGTTTTCTGAGAGCATCTCAGATCTGAAACTCCTTCTACTTTCCATCTTTGGAAGAGTCCAAATCAAGAAGAAGGAGGCACCTGATCAACCATCAAAGAAGGATCAGCGCAGTACTAGCATACTGTGCTGATTTCCTGAAGCAGGACTTCTGATCGAGATTCGTGGGCTCGTGTGGATGACTCCTAGAGGTCGGATGCGTATGCGGCTTGCAACATCATCCTCAAGCCCAGATCAACAAGGTTAGAACGTCTAACTTGCAAGGTAATAGATCTGATCTATTGTTTAATACATACATTAGATGTAGTATAGAAACATGTTGATATGATCAACATGTAGTTCATGCTATATTTATATATTTTAATTTCTGATTTAATCTATATAATAATCATGTAATAGGATCTTAGATCTAGAGATTTTTTGATTTTAGAAAATAAATTTTGATTTATTTTAGTCTTCCGCTGTATGATCTTGAAAAAATTTCAAGATCTAACCCTGAAACCCTAGATCTGGTTCTAACAACCTAACAGTATATGGTGGCAACCCATCAGAACTGAAGATGAACCTCTTGATGCAGCTACTTGTGTGATTGAGTTTCTCTATCATCAGTCTCGACTAAATTAGGGTTAAGGTGAACTCGTCAAACCCAACATCAGTCATATGAATCAATTGATCGATCCAAGTCTGATGTGAAATCTTAATGAAAAACTCTTTTTCATTATTTCACTCTGCCATGGCCATGGACTTAAGGACTCAATCTTTCGATCACCATAGGACTACTCCTCTCATCTATCGAGGTTGATAGATCCCATCTTGGTGCGATCTGGTTTCTATAATGAATATGCTACAGCCAACATACACCTCAGAGTTTTGAATGGCTAAGAGATCGAGTTATGATGTAGTCAAACTATAACACACTCTAGGTGAACTGTCGATGCACCTCAGGTCAAAGAACAGACACACAACTGCAGCATCGAGCTAGTCATCGATGAGAAGGTAGACTTCCTTATGACTGCTCGATATGGTCACGCTCAGTACTCTCGTTCTCAATGAATACCTATACTCTCACTTCGGTGTCTCCACACCATAGACTTAAGACACATCTACCCTAAGGAAGTGATCGTACACCAACCTTCCAGATCGATCACCATCCTCGTGATGATCCTATGGTCAGGAGCTGTTTATGAGTTAGTTATGTAAATTCATGCCTTAAATTTTCAACTCTTAAAAATATGAATTGACATTCCTACTAACTCAAAGGATGTATCACAGACACAATGTACATAATGTGATAGAAGAATAACCCATTTATTGATTTATAGTCAAAATTATAAATTTGCCCTTAGATTTGTACAGAATATGTCAGCCAATCTGGCATCTAGGGACACATCTAACAAACTCCCACTTGACCTAATATCAATTGGCTATATATCTAAGTCCCATCTTCTCAAGGTGGGCTTCGATCTTTTACTGGCCTAATGGCTTTGTCAGCAAGTTTGCCACATTGTCTGTGGAGTCGACTATCTTAACCTCGACATAACTTTTTTCGAGATAATCACGGATCAGATGGAATCGTCGCTTAATATGCTTGGATTTCTGGCGAGATCTTGGCTCCTTAGCTAGGGCTATGGCATCATTATTGTCGCAGTAAAGAGGGATGGCATCCGATGACATCACTCCAAGCTCCATGGCAAACTTCTTGTACCAGAATACCTCCTTCGCAGCTTTCGATGCAGCAATATACTCTACCTCCATGGTGAAATCTGCAATCACCATCTGCTTGAAACTTTTTCAGCTAACTGCACCACCATTGCAAATGAACAGTCTCTCAGATGTTGACTTTTGATCATCTATATCAGACATAAAGTCTGATTTTGTATATCCCTGAATTTGGAGTTCTCCATTCCCAAAGACTAGAAACATATCCTTAGTCCTTCTCAAGTACTTAAGGATACATTTCACAGAAGTCCAGTGCTCTTCGCTTGGATTCGACTGATATCTGCTTATGACACTCACAGCATGGGCTATATCAGGTCATGTACATAGCATGACATACATGAGGCTCCCTATGCCGAAGCATAAGGGATTTTGCTCATGCATTCAATCTCCTCAGGTGTGCTAGGGCACATCTTCTTGGAGAGATGAATGCCATGTCTAAAAGGTACTAAATCTCTTTTGGAATTTTTCATGCTAAACCTTTTTAGCACCTCCTCTATGTACATCTTTTATGAAAGTCTCAGCATCCTATTTGGTCTATCTCTATAGACCTTAATACCCAGTATAAAGATGCCTCTCCTAGATCTTTCATAGAGAACTCCTTAGACAACCATACTTTGACTGAGGTCAACATGGGAATATCATTCCCAATTAGGAGGATGTCATCTACGTATAATACGAGGAAGACAACTACGCTCCCACTGACTTTTTTGAACACACATTATTCCTCCTCATTCTTGATGAAATCAAATATTTTGATCACATCATTGAAACGAGTATTCCAGCTTCGAGATGCTTGCTTAAGTCCATAAATGAACCTTTGCAGCTTGCAGACTTTATGATCATCATCACTGGATGTGAAACCAAGTGGCTGTTTCATATAGATATTGTTGGTGCAAAAATCCGCCTGCGTCGAGATGCTGGAGTCGAGGGAGTCACGGTCACCGTCGGGACCTGCAAAAGAAGTCTAAACCGGAGTTGGGGTTGCTCCGGCAAGACCCTCCGACGCTCAAGTCAGTTCTCTACCTCAACAAGAATGGAGTGCTCGAACAAAAATTTTAGCAGAGTTTTGGATAGAAATTAGAGCTTAGAGAATAACGTATCTGGGTCCCCTTTTTAAAGCAAGGGAGCAATGGATTGATAGCGACGTTTGTAACCGCCTAGTAGTGGGCCGCTCGGGGCCAGGAAGAGTTTATTATGAAGAGTAATGGGGGGAGTCATGGTTGTCACCATGGCTCGCCACGTGGAGTCAGTTGCGAAGAGTGGAGCGGCGTCCGTTATCGCGACTCGTCAGGGAGTGGTGGAGCCGCACAGAATCCATCGCAGGAGGTGGAGCAAAATTGTGGCCATTATTGTGGCCAGCTAGGGAGTGATGGAGCCGCACGAAATCTGTTGCAGGAAGTGGAGCAGAGTCGTGGCCGTTACTGCGGCCAGCCAGGGAGTCCAGGCCTGTCGGTCAAAGCTCGGTTGATGCGCCTGGTGGAAAGAGGCGGCTATCCCTCTGAAAGGAGCTCGGATGTTGCTGGCGGACCGTTTACCGTTGGGTGCCTTGAGCGTTAGTACTATAGGCGAGGGCTATTTACTGTAGGAGCCCAGTCAGAGACTTTCTGTAGACGAAGTTCGGTTTCTACAGGAGTCCGGACGAAGGCTTCCTGCAGTCGAAGTCGGGGACAAAGCCCGGCTCCCGTAGGAGTTCGAACGAAGTCTTCCAGTAGTCAAAGTCGGGGATGAAGCCGACTCCCGTAGGAGTCCAGATGAAGTCTTCCAGTAGTCGAAGTCGGAGACAAAGCCTGGCCCCCGTAGGAGTCCGGACGAAGTCTTCCAATAGTCGAAGTCGGGGATGAAGTCTGGCTCCCGTAGGAGTCCGAGCAAAGTCTTCCAGTAGCCGAAGTCGGGGACGAAGCCCGGCTCCCGTAGCAGTTCGGACGAAGTCTTCCAATAGTCAAAGTCGGGGATGAAGTCGACTCTCGTAGGAGTCCGGGCGAAGTCTTCTAGTAGTCGAAGTTGGGGATGAAGTCCGGCTCCCATAGGAGTCCGGACGAAGTCTTCCAGTAGCCGAAGTCGGGGACGAAGCCCGGCTCCCGTAGGAGTCCGGACGAAGTCTTCCTGTAGTCGAAGTCGGGGACGAAGCCCGACTCCCATAGGAGTCCGGACGAAGTCTTCCTGTAATCGACGTCGGGGATGAAGCCCGGCTCCCGTAGGAGTCCGGATGAAGTCTTCCAGTAACCAAAGTTGGGATGAAGCCCGACTCCCGTAGGAGTCCGGATGAAGTCTTCTAGTAGTCGAAGTCGGGGATGAAGTCCGGCTCCCGTAGGAGTCCGGGCGAAGTCTTCCAGTAGCCGAAGTCGGGGATGAAGCCGGCTCCCGTAGGAGTCCGGACGAAGTCTTCCTATAGTCGAAGTCGGGATGAAGCCCGGCTCCCGTAGGAGTCTGGACGAAGTCTTCCTGTAGTCCATGTCAGGGACGAAGCCCGGCTCCCATAGGAGTCCGACGAAGTCTTCCAGTAGCCAAGTCGGGGATGAAGCCTGGCTCCCGTAGGAGTCCGGACGAAGTCTTCCAGTAGTCGAAGTCGGGGATGAAGCCCGACCCCCGTAGGAGTCCGAACGAAGTCTTCCAGTAGTCGAAGTCGGGGACGAAGTCCGGCTCCCATAGGAGTCCGGGCGAAGTCTTCCTGTAGTCGAAGTCGAGGATGAAGCCCGACTCCCGTAGGAGTCCATCTGTCGTGAAGAATCTGGTCGACGCTGGTGGGGGTTTATCCATCGACAGAACTCGGGAATGCTGTGGAGGCTCGACCGCCAGAGAGGTTCGAAAGATGTCACCGAAGGTCGGAAGTTGACAGAATCCCCGAAGGGTCACTCCTGGTGCGAACTTCGGCTGTTGGGGTATTTTATACCCAACAGATATCTTCCTCAAGATGTCCATTTATGAATGCCATTTTTACATCCATCTACAATATTTCATAATCGAAATAGACTGCAACAGCAAGCAATGTGCAGATGGATTTTAGCATGGCTACGGGTGAGAAGGTATCCTGATAGTCAATACCTTCGCGCTGACTATAACCTTTCGCTATGAGCCTAGCCTTGAATGTCTCTACATTTCCATCTGCACCTATCTTTCTTTTGAAGATCCATTTACACCCAATAGGTACAATATCTTCAGGTGGATCTACCAATGTCCAGACTTGGTTTGAGTGCATCGAGTCAATTTTGATCTCATTGCCTCTAACCATTTCTCAGAGTCGATATCTGATATCGCCTCGTCATTGGTCTTGGGGTCATCACCATGAGCCCCATTTTTCATGAGGAAACTTCCTCTACATCCTCTTGTATAGTACCTAAGTACCTTTCAGGAGGATGGAAAATTCTAGTCGATCTACGAGGTGGAGGTTGTGTTAGGACTGGTTCTGATTGATTTGATTCCTCAAGTTCTTTAGCTCGTTGCTCTTGGGAGACATTCTCCTTGAGCTTAATTATTCTTCCGATGCCACCATCTTGAATAAATTATTTTTCAAGAAAAATAGCATTTCGACTCACAATCACATTGTGATTTTTTGAAATATAGAAATAGTATCCTAATGACTCTTTAGGATATCCTATGAACCGAGCTCTAAAAGACCTGAACTCTAACTTGTCCGCTTGTTGTCTCTTGACATGAGCCGGACAACCCCAAATTCTGAGATGACTCAGACTTGGTTTCTTACTATGCCATATCTCATATGATGTGGTAAGAACAGTTTTAGAGGAAACCTATTCAATACATATATTACTGTCATGAGACAATATCTCCAAAGAAACTCAAGGAGGTCCGTGAAGCTCATCATGGAACGGACCATATCTAATAGGGTCTGATTTCTCTATTCTGAAACCCCATTGAGTTGTGGCGTTTCAGGTGGAGTTCATTGAGATACTATGCCATTATTCTTAAGATAGTCTAGGAACTCCCGACTAAGGTATTCACATCCTCGATCTGATCGAAGAACCTTAATGGACTTTTCTGTTTATTTTTCTACTTCATGTCTGAATTCTTTGAACCTTTCAAAGGCTTCAGACTTATGTTTCATTAGAAACACATACCCATACCTAGACATATCATCGATAAAGATAATGAAGTAGACATAGTTGCCTCTAGCTGGCACATCAAATGGGCCGCACACATCCGTATGTACTAGGACAAGTAGGTCTGTGGCCCTTTCCCCAGTCCAACAAAAGGGAGCTTGATCATTTTGCCTTGAAGGCATGATTCACAAACTGGATATGACTCAAAAGTCAACAGACTCAACAGTCCGAATTTCTCCAATTTGTTAACCCTATCTTCCGCTATATGACCTAGCCTTAGGTGCCACAGATATCTATCATTTAGACTATCTCTAGGCCTTTTAATTCCTATGGCATTCACATTTTGCTCGATATTAAATACAGATACATCAATATATAGCTGATAGAGACCGTTAATAAGAAAACCATTTGCAACTTTATTATTTTCATAAAATATGTTACAATAATCCTTATAAAAGCTAATCACATAGCCTTCTTGTGCTAAACATGAAACAGAAATCAAATTCTTGCTTACTGCAGGCACATAATAACAATCTCTAAGAACCAAATCTAATCCTAACGGTAATCACAGAGGGTAGGTTCTCACGGCCATAGCAGCAACTCTTGCTCTGTTTCTGACGCGTAGGATCATATCCCCATCCCTCAGCCTCCTGCTCTCCTCAAGACCCTGCGTAGAAGTGCACAAATGAGCACTAGACTCAGAGTCAAGCATCCAACTGGATGCAGAAGAAACCATAAGATTAGATTCTAAAATGAGCATACCTCCAGAAGGACCATCCTTCTTGTTCTTCAGGATGGCCAGGTACTGAGGACAGTTTCGTTTCCAATGGCCGTCTGAATTGCAGTGAAAATATTTTCTCTTTTCAGCAGCCTTCTTCTTCGGTTCTGTCTTCTTCTTCTTCCCATCCACCTTCTGCTTTTTCGCAGACTTTTTCTTCTTTCCAAAAGACTTTCTCTTGGAAGAAGTCCGCTTCACAGTAAGGACAGAGCCTTTTGAGCTCTTCAAAGAAAGCTCAACCATAACCAACATGTTCATTAACTCAGTTAAGGTACACTGCATCTTATGCATATGAAAGTTCATGATGAACTGACCATATGCATCGGACAAAGACTGAAGGATCACATCAATCTGAAAATCCTTGTCTAAGATGATACCGAGCTTCTTAAGCTCCTCAAGATCTTTGATCATTGTCAAACAATGATCTTGGACTGACTGCCCATCACACATTTTAGCCTTAAAAAGTCTTTGGCAGACTTGATACATGGCTGTGTGACTTTGTTCACCAAACAACTCTTGTAGGTAAGCCAATATTTGGTGGATAGTCATAATATTCTCATGTTAGCACTGCAAGTCATCAGACATTGTACCCAATATGTAATACCTTGTTTTGTTATCATCATCCATCCATTTTTTCAGAGATGCTCTCTGTTCAGCAGTCGGACGTGCTGGCATGGCAGGTGGATCCTGGTCTAAGACATGGGTCAATTTTTTGAAACCAGAATAATTCTGTAGTTCCTTAACTAGTCCTTAAAATTGGGTCCAGTTAATTTATGGGTGTCCAGTATTTTGGTCAGGGGGTTGGACGCAGACATGTTTCCTATAAAGAGTCAACAGTTTCTAGTTAGATTTTGTAATCAGACTTAACCAATTTGTTTAGAAATTTTATTTTTAAACAAATCAAGCTCCCACTATTTTCTCAAATCCCTACACTCCCTAGGTAGAGATGTAAAAATCTCCGTGATTAGTGATTTCTAGTGGGTGGTGCGGTCTCACCGACGGCTCATCACCTCACCTAACAGTTATTGGTGAGGGTCAACCGATGAGTGGACAACTCTTGTCCAATGATTCTCTAATCATGGTGCACCCAAAACTTGATCTCTAATTCATGAAGCTCACCATGCCTGGAATATTTCTCCAATCCTTAGTTAAGTCAAACCCACCATTTGCACGAACTAGATTCCTGATTGGGTCCCTCACCGTATTCGAAATATTGAGCCTAATCCATCCTCTAATTCATAGCATCCAATGCCTAATGGACATGGTTGCATCTTTTCGGTACAACTGAGCCACAGTATCCAGTCGAGAACAATCAATCTCAGAAGGGCCCGCACATCCACAATGGTGGAAGATCTTAGACTTAATATTTTCTTAGGGAGATTTGATTTAGGTCTCATTAAACTTGGCTTGACATAGACATAACAATTATGACTAACCTAGTGGCATGGGTTAGCTCGAATTGTTAGCCACCTCAAATCAGAACTGGGTCGACACATATGGCTAGGTAAGTGAGACCGGTGAAAGGGATATGCCATTAACTCGATAAGAACGCATTCGAGTCGAGTAGCTCCCAATTAAAAATCAGTCGGTCGCATCTGCCCAACTTACCTTAGATACCAAATTATCGAATCAGAGCTAATTGGGTTAGCCTACAATCTAGGCTCTAACCACTGAGCCAAATTAGGTCATAACTTGATCGAGTCACATATGAATGTGATTCGATCTTGACCTAGACTTAATCCTATTAGACTGGTCAATTATTAGCTTTCATGATTCCACCTAACCAACTTTTGATTCGATTTGATCAACCGCTAGACCTAATTGAGCTACCTAAGCCGAACCTAATTTTATGAAAATGACTTAGATCTAAAATTTTCAATTTTAGACCTAATTTAATTTTATAAGCTTAATTCATTAATTAAGTCTTGGGTTCATAAACAAAATATGTAAAATAAATCCTAGGATTTCAGGATCTAGGGTGTTGCAGAAAAGTAAGTTTTGATTTCTGATTAAGGATGAACGCGCAGCACCCCTTCACATCATAAGAACACCCCATTGAATGGGAGGAGAGAGCTTTTAAACCCTACTTTATTCTTATGACTGGACGGCCATGAGGAACATCTTAATTAGAAATATAAATTTAACTACAAAACTAGTTAGATCTAAATTTACATATCACATATACAATTTAAGATCTAGCTAATACATGCTTTGCATACATCTCATGTATCAAAATTTGATC
The DNA here is from genome assembly GCF_000442705.2 of Elaeis guineensis. Taxonomy (NCBI): domain Eukaryota; kingdom Viridiplantae; phylum Streptophyta; class Magnoliopsida; order Arecales; family Arecaceae; genus Elaeis; species Elaeis guineensis. The sequence continues at coordinate 43,067,768 of NC_026001.2, read as the reverse complement.
TAATTAACATGCTTTCAGATTTAATACATCACATGTAACATCTAAAAAATAAAATTTAAATTGAACTATTCAACATAAAATTTATTCTAGACAGTTACTAGAATAATTCTACAACTAGTCTAGGCATGCAACAGATCAATCTTATGTATTATCCAAATTTTTATTTTTTATTTTTGATCTGAATATAATATTTATATCATCAAAAATAGAGAATAAATTAGATCTAAATTATATTTTAATCTTATTAAAATATAAACTTAAAAGACTATTCATAGATCAAACTATTTCTAGTCTGGTCATGCATCTCATGCATGTTAGATCTTCTCAGATTTAATTTTAAATATTTTAATTTTAGATCCTATCATATCTGATATGAAATCTAAAATCTTTTAATATCAGATAAATTAAAATTAAAATCAGATCTAAATTAGATCTAAAACTGAGCCATCAATCTGGCTCTGATACTAGTTGAAGGAAAAATCATCTTTTTTCTTATAGGATCTTCCAGATTTCATCAAATCTGGGGTGAAATAATTTTTAAAAAAATTTATCCTATATTTATTTCAGATCTAAATCTCTAAATCTAATTTTATTATCTAATATTAATTCTAAAATAAATCTAAAAATATGAGAAAATATAAATACCTCAAGGGTAATCTGATTACCCTGTAGATGATCGCAGCAAGCCTGAGGTTCTGATTTAGCCACGCAATCGTCTGACTTCTACCAATATCCACTCAGGCAGGACCTAGATTGTCTTCTCCTCCTGACTCTCTGCTCAAAAAATTAGAACTCAATCTGATTAGGAAGATCTTCAAAAGCCTTCCTGAAGTTGGAGTAGCAGCTTGTCGAAAAACTCTTGCAGCCCTTTATTCAATGCTCACCACGCCTTGATCCTTCACCAGATGGATGCCCAACCTTTTGGGCATGAAGAGGGGAGAGGGAGCACTAGGGAGGATGTGGAGAAAAGGAGGGGTGGCTAGCTTTTGCTGGGTAGGGAGCAGAATCACTTAAACCCTAGGTGCAGACAGGGTTTATATAGACCCTACTGTGCTGCGCAGTGCCACATCATTCGACCAATCAAAAAATTTTATTTAATCTAAAAAAATTTTGATTGGTGGATGAAGGGAAAAAACCACCTTTTTCCTGTGTAGGATCTTTCAGATTTCACCAAATCTGGGACGGAATAAATTTTATATTTTTATCCTATGCTATTTCAAATCTAATGTCTATTAGATCTAATTTTATTATCTGATATTTAAAATCTAAAATTAAATCTAAAAGTATGAAAAATATAGACATACCTTAAGCGTAATCTAATTACCCTGTAGATGATCGCAGCACTACCTGAGGTTCTGATGTAGCCACGCAAGTGCCTGGCCTCTACCAGTATCCACTCAGGTAGAATCTGGAACATCTTCTTCTCATGATTCTATACTCCAAAAATCAGATCAATATATGATTTGGAAGTACTTCAGAACTCCTTCTGAGTTGGAGCAGCAGCCTGTCAAAGATATCCTGCAGCCTTCTGTTCCAGGCATCACCACGCCTTGTACCTTTGCCAGATGAACGTCCAACTTCTTGGATGTGAAGAGGGGAGAAAGGAGAATAGGAAGGATATGGAGAAGAGAGGAGGGGGCAGCAGCTAATAGGTTTTTTGAATAAAACAAGTTCTATCTTGAAACCCTAGGTGCAGCAGGGTTTATATAATTTCTGTATGCTGCGCAGTGCCACATCATTCGACCAATCAAAAAATTTCAATAAATTCTGGAAAAATTTTGATTGATGGAGTGATGTCATCTGATCATATCAGATAAGAACCCCATCTTATCTCCAAAAGGTGGCACCAACATTGGATAAGCACAAATAGAGTGGCGCCAAAGAGTCCAAGTTTATCAGGACTCTTTGGTTCTTATCCATTTGGGGTGCCCACTTAAATCCAATTGGGCTCATGCCATAATCTGATTATGGCACCCAATTTGATTAGGTTTAGGCATATGGATACTCCACAAAAATCCTCCAATAAGTCCTCTTCAGTTTAAGACCCACATGTCAACTTTTGACAGATGTCCTAAAATAAAATTGGCAGGTGCTAGAAATTAGCAAGTATTATCTTAAATTCATCTTATGAATTAAGACAAGCCTTTTTTGAGCTAAACAAGCTTCAATTAGACTGAGAGAAATTTTTTAAGTTCTCTGGATGAGCCAGATCTCATTTGGCTCAGTAGAGATAGAAAAATTACATGAGGAGAAAGTTAGGCTGAATCGAGTGCTAGCACGATTTTCTTGAACCTAATTGGATCTTATCCAAATCAATTGGGGTAGCCCAATTGATGACATCCAGACCCTATCCCTTGTTTGTGTGACCCAATTAGGTTCAATTCTGTATGGTAATGAGATATGTCTGATCTCATCATCGACATCATCGAAACTCCTTTCGATGGATCAGAACTCTTCTAATTCAGACAATTAGAATGATCGATTATCAAAATCATTCTAATTGCTCCCAAAATTCACCAGTGACAACTAGTAGTATATGGTGGCAACCCATCAGAACTGAAGATGAACCTCTTGGTGCAGCTACCTATGTGATTGAGTTCCTCTATCATGAGTCCCGACTGAATTAGGGTTAAGGTGAACTCGTCAAACCCAACATCAGTCATATAAATCAATCGATCGATCCGAGTCTGATGTGAAATCCCAATGGAAAACTCTTTTCCATTATTTCACTCTGCCATGGCCATGGGCTTAAAACTCGATCTTTCGATCATCATAGGACTACTCCTCACATCTATCGAGGTTGATAGATCCCATCTTGATGCAATCTGGTTCCTACAATGGATATGCTACAGCCAACATACACCTCAGAGTTTTGAATGGCTAGGAGACCGAGTTATGGTGTAGTCAAACTATAACACACTTAAGGTGAACCGTCGATGCACCTCAGGTCAAAGAACTAGACACACAACTACAGCATCGAGCTAGTCATCGACGAGAAGGTAGACTTCCTTATGACTGCTCGAGGTGGTCACGCTCAGTACTCTCATTCTCAATGAATACCTGTACTCTCACTTCAGTGTCTCCACACTGTAGACTCAAGACTCATCTATCCTAAGGAAGCGATCGTACACCAACCTTTCGGATCGATCACCATCCTCGTGATGATCCTATGGTCAGGAGCAATTTATGAGTTAGTTATGCAAATTCATGCCTTAAATTTTCAACTCTTGAAATATGAATTAACATTCCCACTAACTCAAAGGATGTATCACAGACACAATGTACATTATGTGATAGAAGAATAATTTTTTATTTATTTATAGTCAAAATTATAATTTTGCCCTTAGATTTGTACAGAAATGTGTCAGCCGATCTGGCATCTAGGGCACACATCTAACAAACTCCCACTTGACCTAATGCCAATTGGCTACATATCTAAGTCCCATCTTCTCAAGGTGGGCTTCGATCTTCTGTTGGCCCAATGGCTTAGTCAGCAGGTCTGCCACATTATCTATGGAGTCGACTCTCTTGACCTTGACATAACCTTTTTCGAGGTAATCACGATCAGATGGAATCGCCGCTCGATGTGCTTGGACTTCTAGTGAGACCTTGGCTCCTTAACTAAGGCTATGGCACCATTATTGTCACAGTAAAGAGGTATGGCATCCGATGACATCACTCCAAGCTCTGCGGCAAACTTCTTGTACTAGAATGCCTCCTTTGCAGCTTTCGATGCAGCAATATACTCTGCCTCCATGGTGGAATCTGCAATCACCGTCTGCTTGGAACTCTTCCAGCTGACTGCACCACCATTGCAAATGAACAGACTCCCAGATGTTGACTTTCGATCATCTATATCAGACATAAAATTTAAGTCTGTAAATCCCTGAATCTGGAGTTCTCCATTTCCAAAAACTAGAAACATATCCTTAGTTCTTCTCAAGTACTTAAGGATACATTTCACAGAAGTCCAGTGCTCTTCGTCTGGATTGGACTGATATCTACTTGTGACACTCACAGCATGGGCTATATCAGGTCATGTACATAACATGGCATACATGAGGCTCTCTATTGCCGAAGCATAAGGGATCTTGCTCATGTGTTCAATCTCCTCAGGTGTGCTAGGGCACATCTTCTTGGAGAGATGAATGCTATGTCTAAAAGGCAATTAAACTTCTTTTGGAGTTTTCCATGCTAAACCTCTTTAGCACCTCCTCTATGTACATCTTCTGTGAAAGTCCTAGCATTCTATTTGGTCTATCTCTATAGACTTTAATACCCAGTATAAAGGATGCCTCTCCTAGATCTTTCATAGAGAACTCCTTAGACAACCATACTTTGACTGAGGTCAACATGGGAATGTCATTCCCAATTAGGACGATGTCATCCACGTACAATACGAGGAAGACAACTGCGCTCCCACTGACCTTTTTGAACACACATGGTTCTTCTTCATTCTTGATGAAACCAAACATTTTGATCACATCATTGAAACAAGTATTCCAACTCCGAGATGCTTGCTTAAGTCCATAAATGGACCTTTGCAGTTTGCAGACCTTGTGATTATCATCACTAGATGTGAATCCAAGCGGCTGTTCTATATAGATATCTTCCTCAAGATGTCCATTTAAGAATGCCATTTTCACGTCCATCTGCCATATTTCATAATCGAAATAGGCTGCAATAGCAAGCAATGTATGGATGAATTTTAACATGGCTACGGGCGAGAAGGTATCCTGATAGTCAATGCCTTCGCGTTGACTATAACCTTTCGCTACGAGCCTAGCCTTGAATGTCTCCACATTCCCATCTGCACCTATCTTTCTCTTGAAGATCCATTTACACCCAATAGGTACAATACCTTTAGGTGATCTACCAAGGTCCAGACTTGGTTTGAGTGCATCGAGTCAATTTCTGATCTCATTGCCTCTAACCATTTCTCAGAATCGATATCTAATATCGCCTCATCATAGGTCTTGGGATCATCACCATGAACCTCATTTTCGTAAGGAACATTTTCTCTACATCCTCTTGTATGGTACCTAGGTACCTTTCAGGAGGATGAAAAATCCTAGTCAATCTATGAGGTGGAAGAGGTTGTGTTAGGACTGGTTCTAATTGATTGAGTTCTTCAGGTTCTTTAGCTCGTTGCTCTTGGGAGACATTCTCCTTGAGCTTAATTATTCTTCCGATGCCACCATCTTGAATAAACTATTTTTAAAAAAAATAGCATTTCGACTCACAATCACATTGTGATCTTTCAGAATATAAAAATAGTATCCTAATGACTCTTTAGGATATCCTATGAATCGAGCTTTAAAAGACCTGAACTCTAACTTATCCGTCTGCTGTCTCTTGACATGAGCCAGACAACCCCAAATTCTGAGATGATTCAGACTTGGCTTCTTACCATGCCATATCTCATACGGTGTGGTAGGAACGATTTTAGAGGAAACCCTATTCAATCATAAATTGCTGTCATGAGATAATATTCCCAAAGAAAATCAGGGAGGTCTGTGAAGCTCATCATGGAATGGACCATATCTAATAGGATCCGATTTCTCCATTCTGAAATTCCATTGAGTTGAGGCTTTCAGGTGGAGTCCATTATGAGACTATGCCATTGTCCTTAAGATAGTCTAGGAATTCCGACTAAGATATTCACCTCCTCGATCTGATCGAAGAACCTTAATGGGCTTTCCTGTTTGTTTTTCTACCTCATGTCTGAATTCTTTGAACCTTTCAAAGGCTTCAGACTTGTATTTCATTAGAAACACATACCCATACCTAGACATATCATCGGTAAAGGTAATGAAGTAGACAAAGTTACCTCTAGCCGGCACATCAAATGGACCGCACACATCCGTATGTTCTAGGGCAAGTAGGTCTGTGGCCCTTTCCCCATGTCCCACAAAAGGAGCTTGGTCATTTTGCCTTGAAGGCATGATTCACAAACTGGATATGACTCGAAAGTCAACGGACTCAGTAGCCCGAATTTCTCTATTTGTTGACTCTGTCTTCCGCTATATGACCTAGCCTTAGGTGCCACAGATACTTATCATTTAGACTATCTCTAGGCCTTTTAATTCCTATGGCATTCATATTTTGCTCAATATTAAAAACAGATACATCAACATGTAACTGATAGAGACCATTAATAACAAAATCATTTACAACTTTATTATTTTCATAAAATATGTTACAATGGTCCTTATGAAAGCTAATCACATAGCCTTCTTGTACTAAACATGAAACAGAAATCAAATTTTGCTTGCTGCAGGCACATAATAACAGTCTCTTAAAACTAAATCTAATCCTAACAGTAATCGCAGAGGGTAGGTTCCCACGGCCACGGCAGCAACTCTTGCTCCATTTTGAGCATAGGATCATCTCCCCATCCCTCAGCCTCCTGCTCTCCTCACGACCCTGCATAGAAGTGCACAAATGAGCACTAGAACCAGAGTCAAGTACCCAACTGGATGCAGAAGAAACTGTAAGGTTAGATTCGATAATGAGCATACCTCCAGAAGGACCATCCTTCTTGTTCTTCAGGGTGGCCAGGTATTGAGGATAGTTTCCCTTCCTCTTCTTCCCATCCACCTTCTGCTTCTTCACAGACTTCTTTTTCTTTCCAAAAGACTTTCTCTTGGAAGAAGTCCACTCCACAGTAAGAACTGAGCCTTTTGAACCTTTCATTGAAAGCTCAGCTGTAACCAGCATATTCATTAACTCGGCCAAGGTACATTGCATTTATGCATATGGAAGTTCATGATGAACTGACCATATGTATCGAACAAGGACTGAAGGATCACATCAATCTGAAAATCCTTATCTAAGATGATACCAAGCTTCTCAAGCTCCTTAAGATCCTTGATCATTGTCAAACAATGATCTTGGACTGACTGCCCATCACGCATCTTGGCCTTAAAAAGTCTTTGACAGACTTGATACTTGGCGCGCGACTCTGTTCACCAAACAACTCTTATAGGTGAGCCAACATTTGGCGGGCAGTCAAAATATTTTCATGTTGGCACTATAAATCATCAGACATTGCACCCAATATGTAGTACCTGGCTTTGTTATCATCATCCATCCACTTTTCTAGAGATGCTCTCTGTTCAACAGTCAGACGTGCTGGCATGGCAGGTGGGTCCTGGTCCAAGACATGAGTCAAATTTTTGAAACTCAGAATAATTCTGTAGTTCCTCAACCAGTCCTTAAAATTTGATCCAGTCAGTCTATGAGTATCTAGAATTTTGGTCAGGGGGTTTGAGGCAGACATGTTTCCTGTAGAGAGTCAAAAGTTTCAAGTTAGATTTTGTAATCAGACTCAATCAATTTATTTAGATTTTTATTTTTAAAAAATTAGGCTCCCACTATTTTCTCATATCCCTACACTCCCTTGGTAGAAATTGAAAATCTTCATGATTAGTGATTTCTAGTGGGTGGTGCAGTCTCACCGACTGGCTCATCACCTCACCTAACAGTTATGGGTGATGAGTCAACCGATGAGTGGACAACTCTTGTCCAATGATTCTCTAATCATGGTGCACCCAAAACTTGATCTCTAATTCATGAAGCTCACCGTATCCGGGATATTGCTCCAATCCTTAGTTAAGCCAAACCCACCATTTGCACGAACTAGATTCCTGATTGGGTCCCTCACCGTATCCGAAATATTGAGCCCAACCCATCCTCTAATCCATAGCATCCAATGCCTAATGGACATGGTTGTATCTTCCCGATGCAACTAAGCCAATGTAACCAGCCGAGAACAATCAACCTCGGAAGGGCCTGCACATCCAAATGGTGGAAGACCTAGACTTAATATTTTCTTTAAAAATTGATTTAGGTCTCTTTAAACTTGTCTTGACATAGTCATAACAATTATGACTAATCTAGTGGCATGGGTCAGCTCGAATTGTTAGCCACCTCAAATTAGAACTGGGTCGACATATATGGCCAAATAAGTGAGACCGATGGGAGGGATATGCCATTAACTCGATAAGAACGCATTCGAGTCGAGTAGCTCCCAATTAAAAATCAGTCGATCACATCTACCCAACTTACCTTAGACACCAAATTGTCGAACAGAATTAATTGAGTTAGTCTACAATCCAGGCTCTAACCACTGAGCCAAATTAGGTCTTAACTTGATCGAGTCACATCTAAATATGATTCGACCTTGACCTAGACTTAATCCTATTAGGCTGGTCAATTATTAGCTTTCATGATCCCACCTAACCAACTCTTGATTCGGTTTGATCAACCGCTAGACCTAATTGAGCTACCCAAGCTGAACCCAATCTTATGAAAATATCTTAGATCTGAAATTCTCAATTTTAGACCTAACTTAATTTCATAAGCTCAATACATTAATTAAGTTTGGGTTCATAAACAAAGCATGTAAAATAAATCCTAGGGTTTCAGGATCTAGGATTTTGCAGAAAAATAAGTTTTGATTTCTGATTAAGGATGAACGCGCGGCACCCCTACACGTCATATGAACATCCCATTGAATGGGAAGAGAGGGTCTTAAACTCTACTTTATTCTTATGACCGGATGGTCATGAGAAACACCTTAATCAGAAATATAAATTTAACTACAAAATTAGTTAGATCTAAATTAACATATCACATATACAATTTAAGATCTAACTAATACATGCTTTGCATACATCTCATGTATCAAAAATTAATCTAATTAACATGCTTTCAGATCTGATACATCACATGTAATATTGAAAAATAAATTTAAATTAAACTATTCAAAATAAAACTATTCTAGACAAGTTACTAGAATAATTCTACAACTAGTCTAGCATGTAATAGATCAATTTTATGAAATAATTAAAATTTTATTTTTATTTTTAATCAATTATAACAATTATAACATCAAAAGTAATAGAGAATAAATTATATTTAATTAATATTTTAATCTCATTAAAATATAAAACTTAAGACTATTCATGGATTCAATTAATCCTAGTCTAGTCATGCATCTCATGCATATTAGATCTTCTTAGATTTAATTTTAAATATTTTAATTTTAGATCCTATCATATCTAATGTGATATCTGAAATTATTTAATATCAAATAAATTAAAATTAAAATTAATCTAAAATAGATCTAAAATAGAGCCAACAACCTGGCTCTGATACCACTTGAAGAGAAAAACCGCCTTTTTCCTACGTAGGATCTTCCAGATTTCACCAAATCTGGGGTGAAATAAATTTTATATTTTATACTATTCTACTTTAGATCTAATATCTATTAGATCTAATTTTATTATCTGATATTTAAAATCTAAAATTAAATCTAAAAGTATGAAAATATAAACATACCTTAAGGGTAATCTAATTACCCTGTAGATGATCGCAGCACTGCCTGAGGTTCTGATGTAGCCATGCAAGCACCTGCCTCTACCAATATCTACTCAGGTAATATCTAGAACATCTTCTCCTCATAATTCTATGCTCCAAAAATTAGATCAATATCTGATTTGGAAGTACTTCAGAACTCCTTCTGAAGTTGGAGCAATAGCCTGTCGAAGATGTCCTGCAGCCTTCTGTTCCAGGCATCACCACGCCTTGTACCTTTGCCAGATGAATGTCCAACTTCTTGGACGTGAAGAGGGGAGAAAGGAGAACAGGGAGGATATGGAGAAGAGAGGAGGGGCAACAGCTAATAGGTTTTTTGTATAAAACAAATTCTATCTCGAAACCCTAGGTGCAGCAGTTTATATAATTTCTGTATGCTGCGCAGAGCCACATCATTCGACCAATCAAAAAATTCCAATAAATTCTAAAAAAAATTTGATTGGTGGAGTGATATCATCTGATCATATCAGATAAGAACCCCACCTTATCTCCAAAAGTGTGCACCAACATTGGATAAGCACAAATAAGTGGCGCCAAAGAGTCCAAGTTTATCAGGACTCTTTGGTTCTTATCCATTTGGGGCACCCACTCAAATCCAATTGGGCTCATGCCATAATCTGATTATGACACCCAATTTATTAGGTTTGGGCATGTGGACACTCCACAAAAATCCTCCAATACGTCCTCTTCAGTTTAAGACCCATATGTCAACTTTTGACAGATGTCCTAAAATGAAATTGGCAGGTGCTAGAAATTAGCAGGTGTTGTCTTAAATTCATCTTATGAATTAAGACAAGCCTTTTCTGAGCTGGAAAAGCTTTAATTAGACTGAGAGAAACCTTCTAAGGTTCTCTGGATGAGCAAATTCATTTGGCTCAGTAGAGACAGAAAAAATTACACGAGAAGAAAGTTAGGCTCAATCGAGTGCTAGCATGATTTCTTGAACCTAATTGGATCTTATCTAAATCAATTGGGTAGCCCAATTGATGACATCCAGATCCTAACCCTTGTTTGTGACCCAGTTAGGTTCAATTCTGTATGGTAATGAGACATGTGTGATCTCATCATCGACATCATCGAAACTCCTTTCGATGGATCAGAACTCTTCTGATTCAGATAATTAGAATAATCGATCATCAAAATCATTCTAATTGCTCCCAAAATCATCAGTGACACCTAGCAGTATATGGTGGCAACCCATCAGAATGAAGATGAACCTCTGGTGCAGCTACCTATGTGATTGAGTTCCTCTATCATGAATCCTGACTGAATTAGGGTTAAGGTGAACTCGTCAAACCCAACATCAGTCATATGAATCAATCGATCGATCCGAGTCTGATGTGAAATCTAATGGAAAAACTTTTTTTATTTCACTCTGCCATGGCCATGGGCTTAAGGACTCGATCTTTCGATCACATATGCTATAGCCAACATACACTTCAGAGTTTTGGATGGCTAGGAGATCGAGTTATGGTGTAGTCAAACTATAACACACTCAAGTGAACCGATGATGCACCTCAGGTCAAAGAACTAGACATAAACTACAGCATCGAGCTTCATCGATGAGAATGTAGACTTCCTTATACTGCTCGAGGTGGTCACGCTCAGTACTCTCATTCTCAATGAATACCTGTACTCTCGCTCTGATGTCTTCACACCGTAGACTCAAGACTCATCTACCCTAAAAAGCGATCGTACACCAACCTTCTGGATCGATCACCATCCTCGTGATGATCCTATGGTCAGGAGCAATTTATGAGTTAGTTATGTAAATTCATACCTTAAATTTTTAACTCTTGAAAATATGAATTAACATTCCCACTAACTCAAAAGATGTATCACAGACACAATATACACAATTGTGATAGAAGAATAACCCTTTTATTCATTTATAGTCAAAATTATAATTTTATCCTTAGATTTGTACTGTCAGTCGATCTAGCATCTAGGGCACACATCTAACATATCGTAGGTCGATACTCGTGCCCTCGGTTGTGTAGCTAACAATAGGAACAAGAAAGTCAGTACAATTCAGAAATAAATAAAAAAAATAAAAGTGATTGACTATACTATACCTAAAGTGGTGATCGAACTAAGGTCGACATCGTAGAGAGCTTGTTCGGTCATCAACTCTCTCTGCGCAGGACTGTTATGTCCTCAATCGATGAAAGTCTTTCCGATCATCGACCTCCATCTGACTGTTCTCATTGGGGTCAGTTCTTGGATCAACCCAGCATGAAGAAAAGCCCAGGGATGAGAAGAAGCAACAAAAAAAGAATTGGTCTTCCATTCATGAATAGACAATGAAAGATCGGTGACGAAGGAAAAGCTTTTCTTTGGGTTGAAGAATCACCAACCCTTGACCTTAGGATGGAGACAGAGAATAAAAAAGGTGCAGAAAAGAGAAGACGAGGCTCGATCGGTATTAACTGACATAATAAAGTAAAGCTAATTATAAGCCGGACTGAGTTCGGTGCCAACTGAGGGGGCAAAGACCATAATAGTCAAGCAAATTTCAAACAAACTCCAAAATTGAAAATTAAAGACCCGTCCGAAGGTCATCGACATAGAAAGCCACCTGACCCGGAGGAGGAGAATTCATCCGACCATCGACGCCAGGTGCAAAGAGGTGATACTGCTTCGAGATATGATACTGCTCTCGAAGTCATTTAATATTGGGTTCAGATAGTAGAAACCTTCACTTTCGACCCGATGGAGAGTCATCGATTGGATTCTTCGACCTACTATCTCGAGAAGAAGAAGTCCTAGCCATGGAAAAGAAAAACTAGAGAGAACCAAAAAAGAGATGGACCCAAGAAGGAAGGATAAAAATTCTTAACCTAAAAGCTAAAAACAAAAAGACAAAGAAGGAACCATGGAGTCTTCTGGTGCTGGGACGACCTTCCGACAGAATTTCTACAGCGGGATGAAGACAAAATGCAAAGTAAAAGTTTGGCCAAAGTGATCCTATATATATAGGATCCCTCAACGGCCAAGATGGAAGCGGTCAAATTGAAGTTTCATCAGATAACGACATGTGGCAACATCCACATCGACCATTGGTCGGATGGTTCGATGCACCTGCTTTGATCGTGCCACCTCACCATCATCCGCATGAGCAACTCCGATTCAATGACATTCGGATACGTGGTCAAAATCTACTAGTCAGAATTGTATGTTCGATGTCGAATTATCTTCCTGAAATGACGTCTGATACAGACGTCCGATATCAAATTGTCCTATCAACATGATAGCTCAATAATGATTTCGCAGCCATCGAAATGACAAAACAACTGAAGAACTCTTGTATTTCAAAAAATTCATAAAGGACAACAGTTGAGTCAGAGCTCGAGAAGTACATGACGACTCCCTTCGTCCAACATGACAAACCACATGATGATATACACATCAAACCACCTTGGACTTAAAGTGAAGGGACAATGTTGGGGCAAATCAACCGACCCCCGACTTTGACTCTACATCGACCGAATGAACATATTACTCCGACTCATAATCGTTGACCGACCAAAAATCAGTTATTATTGACCAACAATAAATAACTTGATCAACCTCTGATTGAAGACCATGACATATCAGAGTTACCAACCGATGCACATTCAGATCTTCTACCGACTTATCAGTATTATCGATTTATTGTCGGCCTAGCTGCTCACATACCCTAACCGTTATGAACGGTTATCGACTACGTATTACGACCATTAATGGAAATAAATAGCCCACTAACTTAATGATTATTGCTCGATAATGTAGCACCATAAAAAATGAGACCACGTGCTCAACGTTACATCAGAATCATCTATAAAAAGAAAAATAAATGAGCAGCACGGCTAAGATAATTCTGAACTAAGACTCTGCCACTTTCGATATTCTATTAGCTGTTCACCAACCTCCTCTCTGACTTAAGTATCAGAGGGTCTCCGCCGGACATGACTCCGATCTGTAAGGACTTTATCTTGCAGATGCTCTTCACCGGTGACAGGTGATAGAGAGTTGGCCGCAAACAAACTACAATAGTGCAATTCTTGGAGGAGAAAATTTCATTCATTTTGAGAATTTCAGATAGAAAAGATGATCTTTTGTTTACCAAGTTTTCGATATAATAAGCATAAGGAATGTAGCTCTTGAGATTGAAGGTTCTTAACCCCTTCCATGATCCTGCCATCATGATATATCGAAGGTTGAGATGCAATGGAAGTGTTCTGAGGTCTAGGGTTATGACTAACCATTATTATTGTGTGTTTCCTTGCTGCTATTTCGGTGTTGTGAAGAGGGACTTGAACTTTAATCCATGATGGAGTTTTTGACTTGAAAAAGAGCAAATATTTAGAGATGGGAATCATGGCATCATCAAATTATGACTGTAAAGAGAAAGCTTGTCGTGCCTCCAATCCGAAATTGTAAGCCAAGGATCATGACAACCATATATATTTATAGAAAATACTCTCCATGAGCATGCACGACATCTCAATATAATATCAAATACATCAAATGGAGATAATTTAATTAAGTAAAAGTCAAAATTCAACTAACTAACAAGTCTAACTGATAAATAAAACTCAAAAGTCTTACATTTATTGAACCTCTAATCATATTCCTATAAAATACAGCAATAAATCCAAATTTAATTTATGTTGATACTATCAAATTTCACTTTTAATCTCACTCATAAAAATTATAGCTATGTCCAAACTAAGCATTTGATTCTTAAAAAAAGAGAGAGAATAA
>NC_026001.2:42858538-43053541 GCF_000442705.2 Elaeis guineensis | reverse complement strand
TTTATTATTTTCATAAAATATGTTACAATGGTCCTTATGAAAGCTAATCACATAGCCTTCTTGTACTAAACATGAAACAAAAATCAAATTTCTGCTTGCTGCAGGCACATAATAACAGTCTCTTAAAACTAAATCTAATCCTAACAGTAATCGCAGAGGGTAGGTTCCCACGACCACGGCAGCAACTCTTGCTCCATTTTCGATGCATAGGATCATCTCCCCATCCCTCAGCCTCCTGCTCTCCTCACGACCCTGCATAGAAGTGCACAAATGAGCACTAGAACCAGAGTCAAGTACCCAACTGAATGTAGAAGAAATTGTAAGGTTAGATTCGATAATGAGCATACCTCCAGAAGGACCATCCTTCTTGTTCTTCAGGGTGGCCAGGTATTGAGGATAGTTTCCCTTCCTCTTCTTCCCATCCACCTTCTGCTTCTTCACAGACTTCTTTTTCTTTCCAAAAGACTTTCTCTTGGAAGAAGTCCACTCCACAGTAAGAACTGAGCCTTTTGAACCTTTCATTGAAAGCTCAGCTGTAACCAGCATATTCATTAACTCGGCCAAGGTACATTGCATTTTATGCATATGGAAGTTCATGATGAACTGACCATATGTATCGAACAAGGACTGAAGGATCACATCAATCTGAAAATCCTTATCTAAGATGATACCAAGCTTCTCAAGCTCCTTAAGATCCTTGATCATTGTCAAACAATGATCTTGGACTGACTGCCCATCACGCATCTTGGCCTTAAAAAGTCTTTGACAGACTTGATACTTGGCCGCCGACTCTGTTCACCAAACAACTCTTATAGGTGAGCCAACATTTGGCGGGCAGTCAAAATATTTTCATGTTGGCACTATAAATCATCAGACATTGCACCCAATATGTAGTACCTGGCTTTGTTATCATCATCCATCCACTTTTCTAGAGATGCTCTCTGTTCAACAGTCAGACGTGCTGGCATGGCAGGTGGTCCTGGTCCAAGACATGAGTCAAATTTTTGAAACTCAGAATAATTCTGTAGTTCCTCAACCAGTCCTTAAAATTTGATCCAGTCAGTCTATGAGTATCTAGAATTTTGGTCAGGGGGTTTGAGGCAGACATGTTTCCTGTAGAGAGTCAAAAGTTTCAAGTTAGATTTTGTAATCAGACTCAATCAATTTATTTAGGATTTTTATTTTTAAATAAATTAGGCTCCCACTATTTTCTCATATCCCTACACTCCCTTGGTAGAAATATGAAAATCTTCATAATTAGTAATTTCTAGTGGGTGGTGCAGTCTCACCGACTGGCTCATCACCTCACCTAACAGTTATGGGTGATGAGTCAACCGATGAGTGGACAACTCTTGTCCAATGATTCTCTAATCATGGTGCACCCAAAACTTGATCTCTAATTCATGAAGCTCACCGTATCCGGGATATTGCTCCAATCCTTAGTTAAGCCAAACCCACCATTTGCACGAACTAGATTCCTGATTGGGTCCCTCACCATATCCGAAATATTGAGCCCAACCCATCCTCTAATCCATAGCATCCAATGCCTAATGGACATGGTTGTATCTTCCCGATGCAACTAAGCCAATGTAACCAGCCGAGAACAATCAACCTCGGGAAGGGCCTGCACATCCAAAATGGTGGAAGACCTAGACTTAATATTTTCTTTAAAAAATTTGATTTAGGTCTCTTTAAACTTGTCTTGACATAGTCCTAACAATTATGACTAATCTAGTGGCATGGGTCAGCTCGAATTGTTAGCCACCTCAAATTAGAACTGGGTCGACATATATGGCCAAATAAGTGAGACCGATGGGAGGGATATGCCATTAACTCGATAAGAACGCATTCGAGTCGAGTAGCTCCCAATTAAAAATCAGTCGATCGCATCTACCCAACTTACCTTAGACACCAAATTGTCGAACCAGAATTAATTGAGTTAGTCTACAATCCAGGCTCTAACCACTGAGCCAAATTAGGTCTTAACTTGATCGAGTCACATCTAAATATGATTCGACCTTGACCTAGACTTAATCCTATTAGGCTGGTCAATTATTAGCTTTCATGATCCCACCTAACCAACTCTTGATTCGATTTGATCAACCGCTAGACCTAATTGAGCTACCCAAGCTTGAACCCAATCTTATGAAAATATCTTAGATCTGAAATTCTCAATTTTAGACCTAACTTAATTTCATAAGCTCAATACATTAATTAAGTTTGGGTTCATAAACAAAGCATGTAAAATAAATCCTAGGGTTTCAGGATCTAGGATTTTGCAGAAAAATAAGTTTTGATTTCTGATTAAGGATGAACGCGCGGCACCCCTACACGTCATATGAACATCCCATTGAATGGGAAGAGAGTGTCTTAAAACTCTACTTTATTCTTATGACCGGATGGTCATGAGAAACACCTTAATCAGAAATATAAATTTAACTACAAAATTAGTTAGATCTAAATTAACATATCACATATACAATTTAAGATCTAACTAATACATGCTTTGCATACATCTCATGTATCAAAAATTAATCTAATTAACATGCTTTCAGATCTGATACATCACATGTAATATTTGAAAAATAAAATTTAAATTAAACTATTCAAAATAAAAACTATTCTAGACAAGTTACTAGAATAATTCTACAACTAGTCTAGGCATGTAATAGATCAATTTTATGAAATAATTAAAATTTTATTTTTTATTTTTTAATCTAATTATAACAATTATAAAATCAAAAGTAATAGAGAATAAATTATATTTAATTAATATTTTAATCTCATTAAAATATAAAACTTAAGACTATTCATGGATTCAATTAATCCTAGTCTAGTCATGCATCTCATGCATATTAGATCTTCTTAGATTTAATTTTAAATATTTTAATTTTAGATCCTACATATCTAATGTGATATCTGAAATCATTTAATATCAAATAAATTAAAATTAAAATTAGATCTAAAATAGATCTAAAATAGAGCCAACAACCTGGCTCTAATACCACTTGAAGAGAAAAAACCGCCTTTTTCCTACGTAGGATCTTCCAGATTTCACCAAATCTGGGGTGAAATAAATTTTATATTTTTATACTATCTACTTTAGATCTAATATCTATTAGATCTAATTTTATTATCTGATATTTAAAATCTAAAATTAAATCTAAAAGTATGAAAAATATAAACATACCTTAAGGGTAATCTAATTACCCTGTAGATGATCGCAGCACTGCCTGAGGTTCTGATGTAGCCATGCAAGCACCTGGCCTCTACCAATATCTACTCAGGTAATATCTAGAACATCTTCTCCTCATAATTCTATGCTCCAAAAATTAGATCAATATCTGATTTGGAAGTACTTCAGAACTCCTTCTGAAGTTGGAGCAATAGCCTGTCGAAGATGTCCTGCAGCCTTCTGTTCCAGGCATCACCACGCCTTGTACCTTTGCCAGATGAATGTCCAACTTCTTGGACGTGAAGAGGGGAGAAAGGAGAACAGGGAGGATATGGAGAAGAGAGGAGGGGGCAATAGCTAATAGGTTTTTTGTATAAAACAAGTTCTATCTCAAACCCTAGGTGCAGCAGGTTTATATAATTTCTGTATGCTGCGCAGAGCCACATCATTCGACCAATCAAAAAATTTCAATAAATTCTAAAAAAAATTTGATTGGTGGAGTGATATCATCTATCATATCAGATAAGAACCCCACCTTATCTCCAAAAGGTGGCACCAACATTGGATAAGCACAAATAGAGTGGCGCCAAAGAGTCCAAGTTTATCAGGACTCTTTGGTTCTTATCCATTTGGGGCACCCACTCAAATCCAATTGGGCTCATGCCATAATCTGATTATGACACCCAATTTTATTAGGTTTGGGCATGTGGACACTCCACAAAAATTCTCCAATACGTCCTCTTCAGTTTAAGACCCATATGTCAACTTTTGACAGATGTCCTAAAATGAAATTGGCAGGTGCTAGAAATTAGCAGGTGTTGTCTTAAATTCATCTTATGAATTAAGACAAGCCTTTTCTGAGCTGGAAAAGCTTTAATTAGACTGAGAGAAACCTTCTTAAGGTTCTCTGGATGAGCTAAATCTCATTTGGCTCAGTAGAGACAGAAAAAATTACACGAGAGAAAGTTAGGCTCAATCGAGTGCTAGCATGATTTTCTTGAACCTAATTGGATCTTATCTAAATCAATTGGGGTAGCCCAATTGATGACATCCAGATCCTAATCCTTGTTTGTGTGACCCAGTTAGGTTCAATTCTGTATGGTAATGAGACATGTTGTGATCTCATCATCGACATCATCGAAACTCCTTTCGATGGACCAGAACTCTTCTGATTCAGACATTTAGAATAATCGATCATCAAAATCATTCTAATTGCTCCCAAAATCTATCAGTGACACCTAGCAGTATATGGTGGCAACCCATCAGAACTGAAGATGAACCTCTTGGTGCAGCTACCTATGTGATTGAGTTCCTCTATCATGAATCCTGACTGAATTAGGGTTAAGGTGAACTCGTCAAACCCAACATCAGTCATATGAATCAATCGATCGATCCGAGTCTGATGCGAAATCTTAATGAAAAACTCTTTTCCATTATTTCACTCTGCCATGGCCATGGACTTAAGGACTCGATCTTTCGATCACCATAGGACTACTCTTATCTATCGAGGTTGATAGATCCCATCTTGGTGCGATCTGGTTCCTACAATATACATTATGTGATAGAAGAATAACCCTTTTATTTATTTATAGTCAAAATTATAATTTTATACTTAGATTTGTACAGGAATGTGTCAGCCGATCTGGCATCTAAGGCACACATCTAACAGTGGAGTGATGTCATCTGATCACATCAGATAAGAACCCCCACCCTCTCTCCTATGTTGGCACCAACATTGGAGAAGCACAAGGGAGATGGTGCCCAAGAGTTTATGTTGATCAAGACTCCTCTTGATCTTTATCCACTTGGGGTGCAAGCCTTGTCCAATTGTGGCACCCACTTTGGTGCTTATTTTTGGTAGGTGGACACTCCACAAAAAACCTCCAATAACCTCTTGCCAAGTGGCCTTCAGTTTAAGATCCATATGTCAACATTTGACAGATGTCCTAAAATAAAAACGACAGGTATCAGGAATTAGCAGGTGTTGTTTTTAATTCATCTCATGAATTAAGACAAGCCTTTTTGAGCTGGACTGGCTCCAGTCAGACTGAGAGAAACCTTCTCAAGGTTCTTTGGGTAAGTCAAAATACATTTGACTCAATGAGATAGAAAAGATTGCACGAGGAGAAAGTTAGGCTCAATCATGTGCTAGCACGATTTCCTTGAACCTAATTGGATCTAATCCAAATCAATTGGGCTAGCCCAATTGATGACATCCAGATCTTAACCCTCGTTAGTGTGATCCAGTTAGATTCAATTCTGTATGGTAATGAGACATGTCGTGATCTCATCATCGACATCATCGAAACTCTTTTCGATGGATCAGAACTCTTCTGATTCAGACAATTAGAATGATCGATCATCAAGATCATTCTAATTGCTCTCAAAATCCACCAGTGACACCTAGCAGTATATGGTGGCAACCCATCAGAATTGAAGATGAACCTCTCGATGCAGCTACCTATGTGATTGAGTTCGTCTATCATGAGTCCCGATTGAATTAGGGTTAAGGTAAACTCGTCAAATCCAACATCAATCATATGAATCAATCGATCGATCCGAGTCTGATGTGAAATCCTAATAGAAAACTCTTTTCCATTATGTCACTCTGCCATGGCCACGGACTTAAGGACTCGATCTTTCGATCACCATAGGACTACTCCTCTCATCTATCGAGGTTGATAGATCCCATCTTGGTGTGATCTGATTCCTACAATGATTATGCTACAGCCAACATACACCTCAGGGTTCCGAATGGTTAGGAGACTGAGTTATGGTATAGTCAAACTATAACACACTCAAGGTGAACTGTCGATGCACCTCAGGTCAAAGAACTAGACACACAACTGCAGCATCGAGCTAGTCATCGACGAGAAGGTAGACTTCCTTATGACTGCTCGATATGGTCATGCTCAGTACTCTCATTCTCAATGAATATCTGTACTCTCACTTCGATGTCTCCACACCATAGACTCAAGACACATCTACCTTAAGAAAGCGATCGTACATCAATCTTTCAGATCGATCACCATTCTCGTGATGATCCTATGGTCAGGAGCTGTTTATGAGTTAGTTATGTAAATTCATGCCTTAAATTTTAACTCTTGAAAATATGAATTGATATTCCTACTAACTCAAAGGATGTATTACAGACACAATGTACACAATGTGATAGAAGAATAACCCATTTATTGATTTATAGTCAAAATTATAAATTTGCCCTTAGATTTGTACAAGAATGTTTCAGCCAATCTGGTATCTAGGGCACACATCTAACAGTGGACTTGTGCGGCTACAAGAGGCGCATAGAAACCAATGCAAAAAGAGAAAGAAAGTGCGAGCCTGGGATGCAAACATGAAAGGAAAGAAAAAATTATATTTTTAAAAATTATTTTAGAGCCTTAATTTTTTACTTTATTTTTATTTTGATCCTTCAATCTCATTTATCTATCTTTTAAACCCTATTTCTTTTATTAGTCCTACATCAGAAAAATATAAAATTTTCTCCTTGTCTACACCTATAAATAAAACTTAATACCTCCATCCTTGGTTATCTCTCTCTCCATATCATAATTCTTGTAGGTGGCCCGTATGATAGGTGGGCATATCCACCTTTTAAATTTTTTTTAGCCACTTTATTTTTACTTTTTTCTACCCTTCTAACACACGAGAAGGAGAGTCACCAAGGAAAAGGTTGGCCCCAAGCCAAAAGAGGGAGAAAAGTCAGGTTCTGTAAGAGAGTTTATTTTATTTTATTTTTTATTCCAACTTCAAGCCTCGTTAATGGCTAAGGAGTTACAAATTTTTATATCAAAATTTTTATTCAATAATAAATTAATTTTTTTATTTAATTTCTATAATTTTAGTTTCTGTAATAGAGTAGTTTAAATTTCTGTATCTTTAATTCTATAATTTTTAATTTTTATAAATTAAATTTCAGCAAGTAGCATAAGATTTTATTTTATTTTTTTTAGGCTTCAAATCAAATTATGTCTAGCTAAGTAATCCCTTTGGGGTTTGCAATAAAGCTAGATCATTAATAGAAGTCTTCTCGTTTCAAATTCTCTTTTCGAACTTTTAATTTTTAGAGTTCTCTCTTCATCTCTCTTACGAAAATACTTGATGGGCTATCGTTGGGTCAGAATTTTTTCATAGTCCATGCTTGTTTTGGTGCAAGAGGAGATGATTGGTAGAAGGATACAAATCACTAAATCCTTTCTTCTCCTTTTTTGTAGAAATTTTGATGGATTATAGTTGGGTCAGAATTCCTTCATTGCCTATACTTAGGCAACACAAGAGAAAAAAGAGAAAGAAAAATCTTTTAATTAGGGTGAAAGCGAAATACTTGATAAATCATAGTTGAGTTAAATCTCTTTATGATCCATGCTTGTTTATGTTTTACACCTTAATCAAGGGACGTTATAAGAAAAACTATAGGAAGGCTCTCTAATTCATTGATCTAGTGGATTCAAAAGTCCTAGATCTTTTAGATTATTTATCTTTATAATTAATTAATTTACTATTTTGATAGTTAGTAATCCAACAAATAATCTCTCTTCTTTTTCTTTAAAGCTCGCCTGGGCAAGATTTGAATATACTTTAAAACCCAATTCCTTATGGAATCGATCCGTACTTGCCTGACGTACTACATTGCACACCATACACTTGTGATATTGATAAACACTTAATTTAAGTCATTTAAAGCAAAAAATCATATTTAATTTATTTTATTTATTAAGAATTTAATGCTTCTTTTTATGTTTTACAAGAAAGATGATCACCGATATAAGGAGTCTGATTCATAGATCAAAAAGACTCAAGTTTGAAGAAAATTGGACTTAAAATAAAATTAAAATAAAAGAAGGATGTATACGGTATTATAAAAAATAAAGATACTATGCAAGAAATCCAAAAGGATATAGACGTCATTGTGAAGAAACAAAAGTTTCTTTTTGGAATAAAAAAAAAGAGTGTTCACACAGTAGTGTTCACGCGGCAGTGTTCACGAGCGCGGGCGCGGGCGGGTGCGGGGCAGATGCGAGCGCGGGTGCGGGGCAGATGCGGGGCGGACCCGAGGCGGGCGTGGCACGACAGGCAAGCAGGCACGCGGGGTTCATGGGGACAGACGAACAGATGGAAGGAAATATATATTTGGAAATGCTTCAAGAGAAAAAATTTATATTTTTTTATCTGCTTGTGATCTTTCCATCTCATCCATCTATTTTTTAGTCATTAGTATTTTCTTTAGTCCCACATCGGAAAACCATGTAAAACTCCTCCCTCCTAACACCTATAAAAAGGCTTTTGTACTCCCATTGGAGGAGGAGCCCAGAAATTCTTCTAGAGCCTTGCATAGAGGAATAGAAAGGGACTATTTCATGAGCAGCTAGGCTAGCAGTCTCGGGAGTGGAGAAAAAATTTTGTAATGACATAGAGATGGTTTATTGTTCTAAATTTTTTTGTATTTCTTTATATGCAATAAAGATTATACTTTTTATTTAAATCATCATGAGTTCTTTATTTGCTCTCTTTCATATGCTTTTATTTATGCTTTCTTGTTAGATTAATATTAGGAATAACTTTTACTTTTCGAAGACGCGCCGTGATCTATGGGTACGGGGTATACCGAGGAAAGAAGAGTTGTTTACCTAATACTTTCCGGAGATGCACCGTGATCTACGGATACGGGGTGTGCCGAGGAAAGATAGGTATTTTTCTTAAGATTAATTGTATCTATTTAATTAAAAAAAAAGAGATACAACTCTACTAGTGCAAGATTAATTCAAAACTCCCGAGCTCTTTATTTTCTAATTACATCAATTTTAAGATAATTTATTTTCTAAATCAAAACAATACTTTTTTTTTTTATTTTGCAATCTAACTTAGCCCAAGGTCCCTGAGGATACGATCTCGACTCATCCTACCTACGTAGTGAGTAGAGTTATTTTTGGTGCTATCAACGACTACGCACCAAATTTTGGCACCGTTGCGGGGACCTTGGCATGGTTGAATTAAAAAAAAAAAAAAACCATTGACATTTCATAATACTTAACTAAAATAGTGTAATCCCAAATATAAAAATTTCTAACTTGATTGGACACCTTGTTTCTTTGCATTGCATCTCCATAATTAACTTTAAGGGCGCAACTCATTAATCAGATAAGGTGGGGATTTGATCACCCTTCCTTGGCCCAAAAATCATAACCATCATTCTGCATTAAACCAAGCCTTAATTTTAAAATTAATTAGATGTTGACCCCTAAGGATTTCGAGCTCATTAGGACAAGTGACCCTGAGAGTTGAACCGGGTTAGACTTGGTCAGCTAGCTGGTGTCTAGGCAAGTGGTTTGCGGGATGACTGGGCCCAAAGGAAGGTGGTTTTTAATTGATTTCGTTCGCTGACCTGGCCAATTTAATTGGTGTCTAAGGAAAGCAACGGGGGGACTCCCACCAACCTTACACTTACCTGGCCAGTTGGTTGGTCAAGCTCTGACTTGGAGGGCTTGAAGGCTAACTACAATTAGGAGCTGTCTAGAACTAGGGTAACTTTAGGATAGAGAGTCCACTGCATGTTAACTTGATTGTAATTAAAATCTAACCACAACTAATTCTTCTATTAGTTTTAGGACTTCTTAGGATCTCTTCTTTAGAACTCTTTTCTCTCTTCTCTTCTCCTCTTAATAAAAAAAAAAAATCCTTAACAGACTAGGATAGTCCTACATAGACCTTTTAGTTGCATGTTAGGTCGACGATCACTAAAACCCGACTTGCAACCATTAGACAAGAATTAGAAAAGACTCTTAGGACTATCCGAGTTAGAAACATGGCTGCACCTGGTGAGGCTAATCCTCCACGCTCATTGAGAGAATACTTCACTCCATCCTCGTATACCTACTCTTCATGCATTCAAGCACCTCCAGTAGAAGCTACCCAATATGAGATTAAGTCTAGCATTATTCAAATATTGCCATCATTCTATGGACTTAGTAACGAGGACCCATACAAACACTTGGATGAATTTCTTGAAATTTATTCCACAGTAAAAATCCAAAACTTCTCAGATGATGCCCTTAGGTTGAAACTGTTCTCTTTCTCACTTAAGGACAAAGCCAAACATTGGTTAAACTCCTTAGACTCTATAACCATTTCAACTTGGGAACATCTTCAGAGAGAATTTCTCAAGAATACTTTCCAATTGGAAAAACAAATCAAATTAGAAAAGCTATCACTAATTTTTCCCAATTTGAGGGTGAACTTTTTCATGAGACATGGGAAAGGTTAAGGGACCTTATTCGTAAATGTCCACACCATGCTGTCCCTAAATGACAACTTTGTCAGTATTTTTATGATGGTCTATCAGAGAAACACCGACAAATAGTTGATGCATCATGTGGTGGGACATTCACGCTAAAGAATGAGGATGAAGCCTGGCAGCTCTTTGAAACACTTAGTGAGAATTTCCTACATCATATGTTTGCCACTTCTAGAGAACAACCCATGCTTCAACAAAAAAAAGTGGAATTTATCAGATTGGAAACGTCATGGATATCTACAGTAAGGTAGATGAACTGTCCCAAAAATTAGACCATCTTCTAATACTGGACAATCCCCGATTCCACCTAACCCAATCTAAGAAGTTTGTGCATTGTGTGCAAGTCTGAACCATTTTGTTAGTGAATGCCCAGCCGCACCTCAATTTTCTGAGTTTATGCACGAGCAGGTTCAGCAAGCTCAAGTCCAACAAGCTCACAGACCAGGAAACGATCCTTATTCGAGCATTTATAACCCCGACTGGAGAAACCATCCAAATTTTTCCTGGAGACCACAACCAGTGGTTGGTCCTGTCACACCTCGACCTTAATATCAGGACCCAACATATAGGCATGGACCATACCATCAATTTCAAAATGTTCCTCAACCGTCTACTACTGGTCACAGTTCAGTTTTTGAGGAAAAAGTTCTGAAAGCACTAGAACGATTAGAAGTCAACACTCAGACCCTTAACTCCACACACAATTCATTGCTAAGCTAGAGACCCAAATAGGTCAACTAGCGATTACATTCAGTAGGAGGAAAGGAGAAAAATTATCTAGCCAACCCGAGAGCAACCCAAGAGGGCAATTTGTGATTGAGAGCTCTAATACCCCAGAAATTTTTTCTGAACATGCCAAATCAATCATGACTCTGAGAAGTGGGAAGGTCATTGAACACACTAGTAAAATCAATGAGACCGACCCTAAACCTCTAACCGAAGCTAAATCACCCAAGAACAAGGAGGACCTGAAAATAGAGAAGAAACCAACTACGTCAGAATCATCTTACTTGCCTAAAGCCCCATTTTCGGATGTCCTGAAAGCCCCTATTCCTGCAGATAAGAAGGGAGAAAAACTCGATGAGATGTTGGAATTGTTTAAGCAAGTCCAAATTAATCTTCCCTTCTAGACGCAATCAAATAGGTCCCTACTTATGCCAAATTTTTGAAGGATTTGTGCACCCAAAAATGTAAATCTAGATCACAAATCCCAAAGAAAGTATGCCTCACTGAACAAGCTAGTTCTGTCTTCCAGCATGCCACTCCTCCAAAGCTTAAGGACCCAGGAGCCCCCATCATTTTCTGTGTTATAGGAGATTATCACATTGAAAAAGCTCTTCTGGATTTAGGGGCAAGTGTGAATCTTTTACTTAGTTCAGTGTATGAACTTTTTGGATTTGGAGAACTGAAACTCACATCAGTCACACTGCAGTTAGTCGATAATCAATTAAGGAACCACGTGGAATGCTTGAGGATGTCTTGGTCAAGGTAGATGAGTTTTACTTTCCAGTTGATTTTCTGGTTCTCGACATGGAACTAAGTGACAACCCAAGATAAATTTTCATTATCTTAGGACTACCCTTCTTAGCTACGGCAAATGCATGCATTAATTATAGGACAGGAGTCATGGACGTATCGTTTGGGAATAAGAAATTGAGACTGAATGTGTTTGGTGCTTCTCAAGGACCATCAATGGATAGTTCTTCGAAGTAGATATACTAGAAGACATTATAGAAGATACAACACCCACAATTCTAGCACCAGACCCCTTAGATACTTGTTTGGCTCACTTTGGAGTGTATGACTTTGAGGGATATAGGAAAGAAGTTAACACCTTGTTGGATACACCACACGATAAAAGCACTCCTCCATGGACAATCAAGTATGAGCCATTGCCCACATTAGCCAATACACCAATAGTCCCATCCTTAGAATCACCACCTACATTAGAATTGAAACTCCTTCCTGCTACGCTCAAGTATGTATTTCTAGGACCCAATGACACCCTCCCGACAATCATTGCATTAGACTTGACCCCTAATCAGGAAGCACAATTGGTTGATATTCTGAAGGAACACAAAGAGGCTATCGGTTGGTCCATTGCCGATTTAAAAGAATTGACCCCTCCATTTGCATGCACCATATTCATTTTGAGGAACATGCCAAACCCCATTGAGATATGCAGAGGAGATTGAACCCAAACATGCATGAAGTAGTAAAGAAAGAGGTGGTAAAGTGGTTAGATGCTAGAATCATCTACCCCATATCCGATAGTAAATGGGTCAGTCCCACTCAAGTAGTACCTAAAAAATCAGATATTACTGTGGTTGAGAATGAAGAAGGTGAACTGCTTTCCACTCGCATATCATCTGGATGGTGAGTATGTATAGATTATAGAAAACTGAATGCCGTTACTAGGAAGGACCATTTTCCATTACCCTTCATCGACCAAATATTAGAACGGTTAGCAGGATAAAGTTTCTTTTGTTTTCTTGATGGTTATTCAGGGTACAATCAAATACCTATATTTTTGGATGATCAAGAAAAGACTACCTTCACCTGCCCCTATGGCACCTTCACTTTTCGGCGTATGCCATTCGGGCTCTGCAATGCACCCGCTACATTTCAACGGTGCATACTGGCCATTTTTTCGGATATGGTGGACAAATGTCTTGAAATTTTTATGGATGATTTTTCTGTGTTTGGAACCACCTTTGAGGATTGTCTCCATAATCTTTCCAAAGTTCTTAAACGGTGTATGGAGACAAATCTTGTCCTAAGTTGGGAAAAGAGTCATTTCATGGTACGGAAAGGAATTGTATTAGGACATATTATTTCTGAAAGAGGGATCGAGGTAGATAAAGCCAAAGTTGAAGTCATTTCAAAACTACCACCCCCTACTTCGGTCCGACAAATACAATCCTTCTTAGGTCATGCCGGATTTTATAGATGCTTCATCAAAGATTTTAGCAAGATTTCAGGACCCTTGTGCAATCTGTTGGCCAAGGATACACCATTTGTCTTTGACGAAGACTGTTTGAAAGCGTTCAATATATTACGAACAGCCCTGACAACAGCACCTATAATAAAACCCCCTGACTGGTCCATTCGTTTGAGATTATGTGTAATGCCTCTGACTTTGCAATAGGTGCCATCTTAGGGGAAAAAATCAATAAGGAGCCACATGTGATCTATTATGCTAGCAAGACTCTTTCCGATGCCTAATTAAACTACACTACAATAGAAAAGGAGCTACTAGCAGTAGTGTTCGCCCTTAAAAAATTTCACTCATATCTGTTAGGGTCTAAGGTTCTAGTTTACTCGATCATGCGGCTCTGAAATATCTCCTCTCAAAGAAAGATACTAAACCACGTTTGATCAGATGGATCCTTCTTTTACAAGAATTTGATCTGAAAATCTGAGATAAGAAGGGTTCCGAGAATGTGGTAGCTGATCACATCTCCAGGATCTTAGTTGAACACACGATAGGCATAGATGAGGTCAAAGAGAAATTTTTTGATGAACAACTTTTCATAATCTCCTCTAGCCGTCCTCCATGGTTTGCCCATATTGTCTATTACTTGTCAACAGGACAAGTACCTTCTCACTGGACAAAACAAGAAAAGGATCGATTTTCTCGTAAATTAAAATTATTTCTGGAAAGAACCTGAACTATTCAAATACTGTCCTGACCAAGTTATTCACCGTTGTGTCCCCGAGAGTGAATTCCAAAGCATTCTCACTTTTTGTCATTCTTCGGCATGTGGGGGACATTTTAGTGGAAGAAAAACTGCAGAAAAAGTGCTGCAGAGTGGGTTTTATTGACCGATACTATTCAAAGATGCACATGAATTCAGTCGTAATTGCCTGCGATGCCAGCAAACAGAAAATATTTTGAGAAAAGATATGATGCCCCTATCCCCTATACTTGTAGTAGAAATTTTTGATGTTTGGGAATTGATTTCATGGGACCCTTTCCCTCCTCATTTGGATTCGAGTATATTTTGATAGCAGTGGACTACGTATCAAAATGGGTAGAGGCTATGGCAACCCGAACCAATGATCACAAAATTGTGATCAAGTTCATTCAACATAACATCTTTAGTCGATTTGGATGCCCAAGAGCCATAATTAGCGATGGGGGTACACACTTCACAAATAAGCACTTCGACATGCTAATGAAAAAATACGAAATAACTCATAAAGTTCCCACACCTTATCACCCCCAGACAAGTGGCCAAGTTGAGGTCTCCAATAGGGAGATCAAGCATATTCTTGAAAAAATGGTAAGACCCGATAGAAAAGACTGGTCAGCACGCTTAGATGATGCATTATAGGCTTATCGTACTATTTTTAAAACACCCATAAAATGTCTCCTTATCGACTTGTATTCGAAAAAGCTTGTCATCTGCTGGTGGAATTAGAACATATGCATTTTGGGCCATACGGCAATTTAACTTTGATATGAAAAATGTAGGTTCCAATAGGAGACTTCAATTAAATAAACTTGAAGAGCTACGCAATGAAGCGTATGAGAGTGCCAGAATTTCTAAGGCTCGAACTAAAGCGTACCACGATAAATTCATTGCACGAAAAATATTCGAGCCCAATCAAAAAGTTTAGCTCTTCAATTCTAGGTTGTGTCTGTTTCCTAGAAAACTTTGCTCACGTTGGGACAAACCTTTCATTGTAACTCAGGTATTTCCTCATGGAGCTATAGAACTCAAAAATCCTAAACAAGGGAACACCTTTAATGTGAACGGTCAACGATTGAAACCTTACATAGATGGAATTAGTGATGGAGAATTAATTGAATCTGTTGATTTAGTGGATCCAATACCGTCATAATATCAATTCAGTCTGGCTGAAGATGTAAAACTTAGTGCTTGTTGGGAGGCAACCGAACGATTTCATATTTTTTACTTTACTGCAGCTACAGGAATTTAGAATAAGAGCTTATTAATCAATAAAGCTATCTTCAACTTCCAAAGCAAAATTATCCCAGGTGCACTCTCTCCTTTTATTTTCTTTGCTTTCCTACTCCATTGAGGACAATGTAGATTAAGTTGGGGGGGGAAGGAAATGAAAATTAATCAAATCCTCGAGTATGGTCAGAAATAATTAGTTTTGTGTATCCAAATTTTATTTTGATTAAGAGTCAATTAGGCATCCTAATAAATGAATGATTAACGGTCAAGATAATTTTAGAGATACTAAGGAATAAATTATTAAGAAAACTCAATGAATGGTAGGGTTTAGACTATACCAGATTTTAGGAGTGATTCTGCAACCCTCTTCTTACTGATCTCAATAAAGAATCTGCTTCATGAGAGATTGGGTGGAAAGGTCGAGGTATGCAAAAATTCTCCTTAAAATATACTTTTTATTTAAAAAAAATAAAAATAAAATATTGGTTTCCTACTGAGTAATCGGGCCCCTTCGCCTAAGTAAGTGTTGTGGTTCGTGTAAAAAGGTGGGCAATGTTAAAAAAAAAAAGTGGATAATAAGGGGACTAAATTACAAGAAGATAATAAACCCCTCTCACATTAAGTTAGAGGATTTAAAGAGTAAAGTGAGGAGTTGGTGAAAGAAAAGCTCTTAAAATTTTTTTAGTTAATACTCAGCCACTAGTTGGGTCAAATTGATAATCCAATGAAGTATCTCTTTACTGGTCTGACCAGGTATCATCTACCTTTTGGGATGCCTAATCTAATTTTTGATTCAAGATCGAGTCGGTACACAATGCTGATATATCTATTTTACTCGAGGATGAGTAAAATTCAAGTTGGAGGGTGTGATAAACACTTAATTTAAGTCATTTAAAGCAAAAAATCATATTTAATTTATTTTATTTATTAAGAATTTGATGCTTCTTTTTATGTTTTACAGCAAAGATGATCGCCGATACAAAGAATCCGATTCATAGATCAAAAAGACTCAATTTGAAGAAAATTAGACTTAAAATAAAATTAAAATAAAAAAAGGATGCATACGGTATTATAAAAAATAAAGATACTATGCAAGGAATCCAAAAGGATATAGACGTCATTGTGAAGAAACAAAAGTTTCTTTTTGGAATAAAAAAAAGAGTGTTCATGCGGCAGTGTTCACGAGGTAGTGTTCACGAGCACGGGCGCAAGGCAGGCGCGGGGCGGATGCGAGCGCGGGCACGGGGTGGACATGGGGTGGATGCGAGGTGGGCGCGGCACGACAGGCAAGCGGGTGCGCGGGGTTCGTGGGGACAGACGAACAGATGGAAGGAAATATATACTTGGAAATGCTTCAAGAAAAAAATTTTATATTTTTTTTATCTGCTTGTGATCTTTCCATCTCATCCATCCATTTTTTAGTCATTAGTATTTTCTTTAGTCCCACATCAGAAAATCATGTAAAACTCCTCCCTCCTAACACCTATAAAAAGGCTTTTGTACTCCCATTGGAGGAGGAGCCCAGAAATTCTTCTAAAGCCTTGCATAGAGGAATAGAAAGAGACTACTTCATGAGCAGCTAGGCTAGCAGTCTTGGGAGTGGAAAGAAATTTTGTAACGACACTGAGATGGTTTATTGTTCTAAACTTTCTTGTATTTCTTTATATGCAATAAAGATTATGCTTTTTATTTAAATCATCATGAGTTCTTTATTTGCTCTCTTTCATATGCTTTTATTTATGCTTTCTTGTTAGATTAATATTAGGAACAACTTTTACTTTTCGGAGACGCACCGTGATCTACGGGTACGGGGCATGTCGAGGAAAGAAAATTGTTTACCTAGTACTTTTCGGAGATGCACATGATCTACGGATACAGGGCGTGCCGAGAAAAGATAGGTATTTTTTCTAAGATTAATCGCATCTATTTAATTAAAAGAAAAGAGATACAACTCTACTAGTGCAAGATTAATTCAAAACTCCTGAGCTCTTTATTTTCTAATTACATCAATTTTAAGATAATTTATTTTCTAAATCAAAACAATGCTTCTTTTTTTTATTTTGCAATCTCAACTTAGCCTAAGGTCCCTGAGGATATGATCTCGACTCATCCTACCTACGTAGTGAGTAGAGTTATTTTTGGTGCTATCAACGACTACGCACCAGATATAATTTAAGACACATTAAGTTTTTAATATCATTGTCAGAGAATTGGCATATTTAAATTATATTTTAGATTCTTATTCTTCATACTTTTAGTTTTAGTTTCAGGAATTTCTTTCTTTCTTCATTTAGTTATTTTAGTCAAATTAAAATCTATCCTGACATAAGGTTATCCTGACGTAATAGAAAGTTATATTGTATGGTTGTCCTAGGATAGTTTTGATTTGCATTAAAAAAAATAATACCTTTAATTCTTAGATTTCTCCTTTAATTACTGTTTTCTTTGCTTAGTTGATTTTCTGCCTTTAATATAGATTAGATTGCTCATGTTATATTTAGATTGCATAAGTTTTCTTTTCTTATTAGTTGACTTCATTCTTTTTTAGTTAGATCTCTTCATTTCTTTCATAACTCACTGATGTATTCAAAATTTAATATTTACTTTGATTTCTGTAATTAGATTAATATAAAAAGAAAGAAAATACTAATCACATAAGATTTAACTAATATAAGGAAACACCTAAACTTTAAAAACCTTTCACTTTATTTAGTCATCTTTTTTTCTTTGCATTGCATTTTCATAATATATCTTAAGGGCATCATTCATTAACCAAATAAGATAGAGATTTGATCACCCTTCTTTAAACCACAAATCACTTTTGTGCATCTACATAATCCAAACCTTTAAATAAAATTGATGAAACACCAGCCCTAGGGACATCTGAGCTCATTAGGATAAGAAAATCCAAGAGTTGGATCGGGTTCAAGTTGGTTAGCCTGTCGGTGTCTAAGAAAGTGGTTCAGAAACTATATTTTGAAGAAAGATGGTTATCTAATTAGGTCTATTGCGAAAGTACGGGAAGCCTCCCATCAATCTTATACTTACCTGATTGATTCGGTTAGTCGATTTCGAACTTAGAGTGCTTGAAGGCAACCTTGCAAGTTAGGAGCTGTCTAGAGTTAGAAGAACCTTAGTTAGGATTCCTCTTCTCTTCTTTTGATTGAAAACAACATAAAAAAAATCTAAAAAAATAGAAGACAAAGTGATTTCTCTACTTCCTTCATGGAGAAGGGTGTTGGGTCGACTAGTAAGAATTTATTCGATTCCTATTTCAAACCCAACAACTTCTACAATGGGAGAACCCAATCAGCCCTAAATCCTTAAGGATTTATGTTATCTAGTTGGTTCCGTCTAACCCTCTTGCATCAGGTTGCCCCAACCCACCGCAAACAACTTTGAAATTAAATCTCAAATTATCAATATGCTTCCAAAATTCACGGGGATAGAGAATGCATACATATTCATTAAAGAGTTTGAAGAGGTTTGTGCAACCATAAGACTATAAAAACTGTCAGAGGACAAGATTAAGCTAAGACTGATCAATTTTGCCCTTAAGGATAATGCTAAAAAGTAGCTTTATAGTCTTCCAAATCAATCTGTCATAACCTAGGAAGACTTTGTGAGAGTGTTTCTTGAGATAAATCAATTTTACTAACTAGCTGGTGAATCATTCTGGAAATACTTCGACTGCTTTAAGAACCTCTTGATTCAATACCCACACTATGAAATAGAGACCTAGAGGCTATGCCAGATAATTTATGAAGGACTAGATTCAAATTCTAGAACTATGCTAGAGTCTATGTGCTAGGGTCAATTCATATACAAGGAACCTATTGAAGCCAGATAATTTTTAGAAGACCTAGCTGAGAAGAATTTATAATGGAAAACAACTAGAAAACCTAAAAAATTGATACCTTCAAGAGATGGAATACACCAAATTCAGACTTCTCTACCTTCAGAGGCTAAAAATGCAACCTTAGCACGTAAGTTAGAGGCCTTAGAGCCATAGAGATCAACTAATATGAATTAAGTTTCTACATCCATGTACAATGCATGTAGTGCACTATACCATATCATTGAGGAATGCTCCTTCTTGATAAACCTAATAGAGAATGGATGTGCACAGATAAATACCACATACCAGAGATCAGTGAACAACTCTTATGCACCCACGTATAACCCAAGATCGAGGAATCATCTAAACTTCTCATGGTCATAGAATCCAAATGTAGGTGGTCCTAGCTTCAACCAGTAAAATCCAAGGCCTAATCCTATGATAAACAACCCATCAGGCTTCAATAATAATGAGAAGAAACTTAGTTTTCTAAAGAAAAACCTAGAAGTCATGACCAAATCTAATGCTGACACCAATGCTACACTGAGTAATTTCATGCAAACCATGGGTTAACTCATAAATACTAACACCCAGGTCATGGTCCGTTTGAAAATACAGGTGGGTCAGCTAGCCTTTGCTATGAGTGAGTGAGAACGAGGTAAGCTATCGAGCCAACCTAAACCCAATCTGAGAAACTAAAATAGTCCACGATCTTAACAAAGAAACCAAGTCAACCATGTGAATGCTATTCACATCTTAAGATCAGAAAAATAAGTGAACAATAAGATAGGTACATCTGATGATAGAGAGAACTCACCTGCTGAGTCATCTTATGAATAACTCACCTTACAAACTTAGGCTCTTGAAATTGATAGTATACCAAGCTCAGAACCCACAATTTCTAGAGCTCTTTTTCTAAATCGACTAAGGTCCAAAAAAAAATCAGAACATTTGGATAAAATTTTAGAGGTGTTTAAGCAAATCCAAGTAAATATTCCTCTTCTAGATATGATTAAATAAGTTTCAACCTATGCTAAATTTTTAAAAGATCTTTGTAGCAAGAAAAGGACCATCAATGTACCCAAGAAAGTATTTTTAGCAACAAGTGTGAGCTCATACTTATCTAGTCATGTGTCGATAAAATATAAGGATCCAGGATCTTCGATAATTTCATGTGATATTAGAGAGACCAACATTGAGAAGGCCTTGCTAAATTTAAGGGTTAGTGTAAATATTCTTTCTTTTTCAATTTATAAGCAACTAAATTTGGAAAAACTTCAACCGACAAAGATCACATTATAATTAGCAGATAGATCTCTTAAGATCCCTAAGAAAATGGTAGAGGATATTTTAATCAAGATTAGCAATTTTATTTTTTTGATTAATTTCATCATCTTAGAGATCGAACCAGTTGCAAATCCCAAGGGTCATATCCCAGTTATTTTAGGAAGATCATTCTTAGCTACTACGAATGCTGAAATTAACTATTGAAATGGACTTATGAAGCTATCTTTTGAAAATATGACCATTGAACTGAATATATTCAATCTAGAATAGAAATCCATCCAGCATGCTGATGTAAATATAATTCAAGAAAAAATTTATGAACCCATTGACATTATCGATGAGAAAATCAACCTCGAGTCTAGTTTTTGGCCAACCCATGAATCTGAGGACATCAATGAAATTCCTATAGACAATAGGACTAGCCAGAGACAAGAGCCTCCCACTGAATAAATCATGAAAATGCTTAAACCATCATCCAAGCTATCAATAGAGGAGGAATCCAAATTAGAATTGAAACCCCTCCCCGAGCACCTTAAGTATGCATATTTAGATTCAGCAGAAATCTTGGCTGTAATTAGCACATCAGACTTAAATCCTAAATAAGAGGAGAAGTTGTTAGCAATCCTGAGAGAGAATCATGAAGTAATACGTTAGACCATGGCTGATATTAAGGGAATAAGTTTTTTCATAATTCAACACAGGATACACCTAAAGGAAGAGGCCAAACCAACTAGAGATGCTCAGAGAAGACTTAACCCAGTCATGAAGAATGTAGTCAAAAAAAAATCTTAAAGTTACTTGATAATAAAATTATCTACCCTATCTCTGATAGCTCGTGGTAAGCCCTATACAAGTGGTACCCAAAAAGTCAAGGATAACGGTGGTCTAGAATGAAGCAAACGAACTTATCTCAACTAGAACCTAAACAGGATGGAGGGTCTATATAGACTATAGAAAATTGAATGCTGCTATAAGAAAAGATCACTTTTTATTACCATTTTTTGATCAAATGTTAGAGAAATTAGCCGGACAAGAGTTTTACTATTTTCTTAATGGATACTTCGGCTATAATCGGATCTCTATGGCCCCCGAGGATCAAAAAAAAAACTACATTTACATGTCCATTTGGAACCTTCACTTATAGGCATATACCCTTTGAATTATGTAATGCACCAGCAATCTTCCAGTAATGCATGATCAGCATTTTTTCTGATATGATTGAATGATTTTTGAAAATTTTTATAGATGACTTTTCTATCTTTGGCCCTACCTTCTTCGAATGCTTAGATCATCTGAGATTGATTCTAAAAAGATATAAGGAGAAGCACTTAGTTCTCAACTGAAAAAAATATCAATTTATGGTTAGAGAAGGGATTGTTCTTGGCCATATAGTTTCAAAAAAAAATTAAAGTGGATAAAGCCAAAGTAGACCTGATTGCAAGTCTTCCACCATCCAATTTGTCAAAGAAATCCATTCATTTTTAGGACATGCTGGATTTTATAAAAGATTTATTGTCAATTTCAGCAAAGTGGCTCATCGATTAACAGTTCTATTAGTAAAAAAAATCAAGTTTGAGTTCACTCTCGAGTGTCTAGAGTCTTTTGAATTACTTAAAAAGACACTCATTTCAGCTCCCATCATTCAACCTCCTGTATGGTCTGAACCTTTTGAACTCATGTGTGATGCATCCGATCATGCTGTGGGTGCAGTTTTAGGTCAAAAAATTAATAAACTGTCTAGAGTTATTTACTATATGAATAAAATTTTAAATAATGCATAGCTTAATTATACTACCATTGAAAAAGAGTTTCTAGCCATTGTCTTTGCTCTAGAAAAATTTAGTTCCTATTTGGTTGGGTCACACACCATTATTTATACTGACCAATCAGTCATTAGACATCTTCTAGCAAAGAAAGACACCAAGGCACGCTTGATATAATGGATCTTGGTCCTTCAAAAATTTGACCTAAAAATTAAGGACAAAAAAGTAATAGAGAATGTAGTAGCTAATCACTTGTCTCGAATCATACTTGCACCATCTAGTGCACCACCCATCAATGAATTTTTTTCTAATAAGCAACTCATGTCCGTGTTCACTGAACTATGGTATGTCGATATTGTCAACTATTTAAATATTAGTAAAATTCCTTCTCACCGGACCACTCAAGATAGACACAAATTCTTTATCCAATGAAGTATTTCATTTGGGATAATCCATACCTTTTTAAGCAGTG
Source organism: Elaeis guineensis (assembly GCF_000442705.2). Lineage (NCBI taxonomy): Eukaryota > Viridiplantae > Streptophyta > Magnoliopsida > Arecales > Arecaceae > Elaeis > Elaeis guineensis. The sequence continues at coordinate 43,030,766 of NC_026001.2, read as the reverse complement.
TCCTGATCAAATTATTAGAAGGTGTGTCTCAGACAATGAGTTTAGAAGTATTTAATCTCTCTGTCATAACCAAGCTTATGATGGTCATTGTTGGTGCAGAATTCTGTCGAAGTCGGAGAAGCTGGAGCTGGGATGACCGCAGCCACCGTCGGGACCTGCAAGGGAAGTCTAAACCAGAGTTGGGGGTACTCCGGCAAGATCCTCTGACGCTCAAGTTAGTACTCTGCTTCAATAGAAATGGAGTGCTCAAGCAAAAATTTTAGCAGAGTTTTGAGATAGAGTTTTGAGCTTAGAGAAGAACATATCTGAGGGTCCCTTTTTATAGACGGAGAGCGTAACTGATTGACAGCGACATCTATAACCATCTGGTAGTGGGCCGTTCAGAGCCACGTGAAGTTTGTTATGGAGAGTAGTGGCGTCAGGGGCCGTTCAGGGCCACGTGGAGTTTGTTACGGAGAGTGGAGTGGTGTCCGTTGTCGCGACTTGCCAGAGAGTGGAGTAAGGTAGTGGCCCTTGTCGTGGCTTACCAGAGAGTGGTAGATCTGTCGGCTGAAGCTCGGTTGGGATGTCTGATGGAGCGGAATGGATCTCTATCTCATCGATCTAGGAGAAGCTCAGATGTTTCTGAGATTGTGATGGGTCTACTGTTGTTGGGTGCCTAGAGCACTGATGCTGCAGGCGAAAACCATCTGCTGTAGAAGCTTGGACGGAAACTTTCTATTGGAGAAGTCCAGTTTCATGAAGAATCTGGTGAAGGGTCGGCCGGCGATGGACTTCGGATGGCGTTAGGGAGGTTCATCCACTGGAGGAGTCTGGGGATCCTGTGGAAGTCTGGATGGCATTGTTGAAGTCCGACTGATGCTATTGAAGGTTGATGGCTGGGAAGGTTCGGCAGACACCGGAGGTGATCGACCGTCATAGAAATCTAGCTACTGGAGCCCGTCTATTGTAGAAGCTCATCCGAAATCTGTCCGCTATGGAAGTTTGGATGGAGTCCGATTCTTGTAGAAGGCTGAAAGGAGGCCGCTTATTGTAGGAGCTCGATCGAAGATCGGTTATCATGGAAGCTCAGAGTGGTGATCTGGCCGGTGGAACCTGTCCCGTTGTAGAAGCTCGTCCGGGATCCAAAGTAGATATCTGAAGTAGACCGCCTGTAGTGGGAGTTCGGAGTAGACTGCTTGCTGTAGAAGTTTGGCTCTCGCAGGAGCTCGGGTGGAATCCGGAAGGTAGTCGACCATCGTAGAAACTTGGATAGAGTCTGATTACCGTAGAAATCTCATCGTCGGAAAAGCTCGGATATTGATGAAGTTCGAAAGAAGTTCGGAGTAGGGTCATCCATGGCCGGAAGAAGTCTGGAAGGGATTCGGAGAATAGTTGATCATTGTAGAAGATCGACTGATAGTGAAGCCCAGAGAGCCTTTGGAGCAGCCCGGTAGATAAATGGAGAAGCTCATTGTCGGAGAAGTCCGGATGGTATTATGGAAGCTCGGACGGTCGAGGGGGTTCAGAAAGATGCCACACAAGGTCGGAAGCCGAAAAAGTCCTGGAAGGGTCGGTCTTTTACAAACTTTGACTGGGGGTATTTTATATCCAACACCAGTCCCCCTACTTTCGACTTCGGGTTCTGAATGAAGAAAGTATAGAGAAATTCTCACAGCCAAAGTTGCCCCCCTCGATTTTCATACTCAGTGGTTGCCAGATATTTTGGTGTTTGGCACGCTGGTGCTGGAGTCTTTTCAAATCAAAGCGATCCGAAAAGATTTTTTCGAACTTCCCACTGGGGCGTGGCTCTAGGTATGGCGCAATAATGATTTTGTCAGCTGTCAGCCATTTTCAGCCACCTACCATGATGAGTGGGACACGTGGCGAGTGCAGGTCGGCCAGAGAAGATCCACAATCATAATTGCGCCGGACCCTGGGGTCTATTTAAACACGTCCTCCTCTTTCAGGGGTTTCACTTTACCTGAGAGAATCCCTTGGTCCCCCTCCTCTTCTCTGAGAGCTCCAGCTTCCTCTAGCATCCTTCTCGGCCTTAGGCATCCTCCGGATCGACTTCCATCATCCTTGCTGTCTTCCTGCATTCCTTGGGCCAACCTAGGTTAGTTTCGAAACTTCTTGTCATTTTTCTGTTCTTTCTTCTTCGTATTCCATTCGTTTAGCTTCCTCGAGAGCTTGTTTGCTATTTTTCTCAATTTTTTTTGGGATTTTTGTGGCTTCCATTTGATCCAAAATATCTTCTGATATCTCCTCTTCTAGCGATTTTAGGAGTTCGTCAGCCCCAATTCTCCAAAGTCCTTGTACCATAGACGAACCCGTAGTTAGGATCGAACTTCGTCTGGTCTTTGCACCAGACACCATCCCCAGCTCTTTGACTTTGGATGAACTCTCACTGATAAGGATTCAGTATGGAGTTCCTTCGGAGTACGAGCTGGAGCTTCCCGAGCCAACTGACCGGGCTAGCACCCCTCCTCCCGGTCGCTTCTGTCTGTACCAGGAGGCCTTCCGTGCTGGACTTCGGCTTCCACTTCCACCTTTTGTCATCGCTCTCTTTCATTTTCTGAATATTTTTCTAGTCTCAGTAGCACCGAACTCCTTTAGGTTTTTGATAGGATTTCTTTCTCTTTGTAGTTTAGTTGATGTTCGACCGACTCTCTCTTTGTTTAAAAATTTCTACACCTTCAAGCATCATCCCTCGACAAAAGACTGGTGGTACTTCTCCCCCCAGTTCGGTAGAAAGGGGTTGATGAAAGGCACCCCCTCTTCTATCCACAACTGAAAGGAGAGGTTCTTCTATGTCCGATGCTTGACCTTGGAGCTAGGATTACCCCCTTGGGGCTCTTTGAGAGATTCCGTCCGTCGGACTTCTAGCCTGGAAAGGGACGACCTCGAAGCCTCTAAAAAGCTCGAGGCCTATCCAGCCCCCCTCCTCTCTGAACTTCTGAAGGAACAACTCTTGTTCAATATCGGCCTGAGTCCTCTTAACCCTGCCAGTACCATTATATTTTTATTTTTATTTTTATTTTATTTTTTTTGCTTTTCCTTTTTCTTATTCTATCTCTGAGCCGTGCTTATCTTCTTTTATTACAGACATGGACGCAGGCATGGCTCGAAGGTTAGCCCAGGGTCTCAAGACCCACAAGAGAAAAGGCGCCTCGACTTCAGGGTCGGTGAAGAGGGCCAGGACAGAAGGGACAAGCTCGGTCGTGCCTGCTCAGGTGGTCATTGCCGTCGACTTCCTTCCGACATCGAACCCGAAGTCCCCCAAGCCCCTTCAAGGAGCCCCCCGGTCGAGGATCCCGCTCCAGAGGCTCATCCCGAGAGGGCACATGGGGCCGAAGGGAGGAGGAGAAAGAAGACCCTGGCCCAGAAGAGCCACAGCCGCAAGGCTACTGTCGAAGGGGCCGACGGCTCCGAGGAAGACCTGAGGGAAAATTCCTTCAACAACAGAGATTTAATAAAGAGGCTGGTCGAAGGGTGCATTCTGCCCGAGGTCGTCCAGAGGATCATCCTTGCGGATCCTGAGCTGCGGGTCTGGGACTCTCTGGGATCTTTCCTTGAAGTAGGTTAATTCATTTTTTTCTCCTTCTTGCTTCTTTACTTAATTTATTCCTTAGCCTTTATATTGACTCCCTGGCCTCTCTTGCAGATTGGACACCAGCTTGTCGCCAATGTTGAGGCGGTGAAGATCGCCAAGAGGGAGGCAGCTCGGCGGAGGAAGGTTGCCTGGCTGAGGCCGCCCACCTGAAGGAGAAGATCACTGAGGTCCTAAGTCTCCAGGAGGCGCTGGAAAAGGAGGGACAAACCTCGTCCGATCTGAGGACCGCCTTAAAGGAGGAGAGAAAGAAGGCTGAGGCCGAGGTCTCCGAACTGAAGGTGCAGGTTTTCATGCTGAAAGCGCGGATCCCATCCCTGGTCTCGGAGGCAGGGGCCCGAGTAGTGGAGGAGTTCAAGGCCTCCTCCGAGAAGGAGGATCTACAGGTCCAGTTCGGCCAGGACGCCTTCATCAAGGGTTTCGAACTCTGTCAAGAGAAGGTGGCCGGAAGGTTTCACGAACTGGACCTCGACTTCCTGGATGAGGCATCCGATGATGAAGTCGGACCTTCCGAAGCCGCTGCTGATCCTCCTCCAGTCGGGATCTCATCGATCGCTGTGGCCACCGTTGCCGATCTTCTGGGGATGCCGAGCCCCTTCACTTCTGCCCCAGAGGTCCGAAATCTCTAGTTTTGTATTTTTCCTTTGTGGTGACTTTTCTTCATTTTCTTGTACTTGAAAACTATTTAATCAATGAAATCAGATTCTTCTTTACAGAGAGCCCCCTTTTTTCTTCTGCATTCTTTTCCTTCTTTTTTGTCTTTTTGCACTAATTTGAGTCATGGTGCTCTTGTCTTCCAACGACAGTGCCCTACCGAAGCTCTTCCCCTGTCAAAGGGGATTCCTCTGAAGTCGATGATTCGAGACCTCCGAAGAGAAGTTCGTCAGTTGATGAAAAAATCCAAAAAGCTGGAAGACGAACTTCACCAGCTAAGGGAGAGCCATTCAGAGGCCACTGCGGAGGCTACTCGCTTTCGGGACCTCCACAAGAAAAGTTTCATGGAATACACCCGGAGGAAGGCCGACTTCGTGATGGAGCTTGAGGAACTCCAGAAATGTGCCAGCGACTGATCTTGGACTCAGGCTTCCAAGATCAGCTCCCTTGAAGTCGAGCTGGTGGCTGCATGGGAGAAGATCGGCCAGTTGGAAGGGAGCTCATCCTGGCTCACAATCCAGGCCGATCGCGATCGAGACTGGTCGAAGAAGTTTTCTAACCTTCAAAAGCAGCTGCAGGACGTGAGAAAACTACAATGCCTACCGAGTCGACTGGAGTGAACAAGTAGAGGACTACCAAAAGAGGCTCCAAACGGCGACCGACAAAGTTGCCCGCCTTCAGAGATAGCTGTCTGAGAGAGTCCAGTCTGCCTCTGCACAAGGCTCCGACGAGCTTCGCTCCTTGAGGGGGACCATGGCAGAACTGTCTGTGGCCCTTGGGCGGGAGGAGGCCAAACTGCAGCGGTGAAGATTCAGCTGGTCCACGAGCAGCAGACGGTCAAAGATGTCGAGATGGAGTCCGAGGTCCTGAGGAAGAGGCTTCGAGAGTTGGAGGGTGAGAGCCGGTGGTTCCACCAAATGTACCGAGATATGCTGCTGAGAAAGATAGAACTAGAGGAAGAAGTTGAAAACTTAAAGCAATCCCTAATAAGGATCAGAACCGAGAGCTCAAGTCGGAAGAAACTAGGCTTCTTTAGAGCCTTTTTTTTTATCTTTCCATGTTTTCTTTTTCTTTTCTTGTTGTTTCTCTTTTTTGGCCTTCGAGGCTTTGTAATGTACACTTCACTAATGAAATGAAAAGAAAATTTTCCATTACCTTGTCCATTCTTGTATTGAGTTGTCATTTACCAAACTTCCTTTGTCTATTTCTCCTCAGCCTGTGTCAGTTTCCTCTTAGCGACTAAGTATTTTTATAGGAATATCCTTCCTCATTGAGACGAGGTGCCTCGTGCCTTTGACGTAGTTTGTTTTTCACTTATCGCTGGTGTAGTTTGTCGCCCTCCCTTCTTATCTCTCTTTTTCTTTTTATTTGGCGAGGGCTTTCCCTTTAGGCGAGGGCTTTTCCTCTGCTATTAGCGAGATTATGGGGATGTAGAGAAGCCGCTGAGGAGGCTTTTCTCCTCATCTGATCCTGATCGATCGGGTCTTTGTTTGTGTTAGGGCGAAATTTTCCTCATATCTCCGAAATAGTCAATTTTAGCTCATGCTAGGATGAGGTCCTCCTCCTGTTCCTAACAAGACTGTGGGAGCACATAAGGGCCGTTGCAAGGGCCTCTCCCCCCATCCGATCTTTAGGTAACCAGACCTTCAATTTGCTCATGTTAGGATGAGGTCCTCCTCCTGTTCCTAACAAGGCAGTGGGGGCACATAAGGCCGTTGCTAGGGCCTCTTCCTCCATCCGATCTTTAAGTAATCGGGCCTTCAACTTTGCTTATGTTAGGATGAGATTCTCCTCCTGTTCCTAACAAGGTGTGGGGGCAATAAGTACCGTTGCAAGGGCCTCTCCCCTTCCAGTCTTTAAGTAACCGAGCCTTCGACTTTGCTCATGTTAGGACAAAGTTTTCCTCCTATTCCTAACAAGGCTGTGGGGGCACATAAGGGCCGTTGTAAGGGCCTCTCCCCCATCCGATCTTTAAGTAGCTGAGCCTTCGATTTTGCTCATGTTAAGATGAGATTTTCCTCCTGTTCCTAACAAGGCTGTGGGGGCACATAAGGACCGTTGTAAAGATCTCTCCCCCCATCCGATCTTTAAGTAACTGATAAGTGATATATTTTTACATTTATTGAAGGTATTTTTGATAATTTATGGTGCTAACATCTTCTTAAAAACTTTAATTTCATGAATTTAATGAATTTTCTTAAAAAATAAGTGATTTTGAAAAAAAATATGAAATTAGATATATTTATAAAAAAATAGATGTTAATTTAATTGAGCAATTTAAGCACCAAAATGAAGAAAAATTTTTCAAAAATTTAATGCATATTTTTTTTTAATTTTTCAGATGAAAATCGAAGTGAAAACAAAGCTAAAATATCTTAAAAAATAAAAAAATATTACCTCTGATGCACAGTGGACCGGTCGGTCGGTCCACAGAGCCAGAGCGCGGTCCACAGGAAATTTCACGCGGTCCACAGGTGCGGTTCACAGTGAGAGAAAGATCCTGGGCGTGATCCAACGACTGAGATTCAATCCGACCTAGATTCGATGGTTCAGACTCGTTGCCGACTTTGAATAGGATTTTTTTGCATGATCCGATGGCCCAAAAGCAATCCATCACGCGATCCAATGGCTGTTATCGTTCCTGACTTTGAATAGGACTCTTTTACGCGATCCGACGGCCAGAACTTCATCAAAACCCAGATCCAATGGCTGACATTCTATCCGACCCTGATAAGGATTATAACTCTAATTTTTTAGTAGATCTGGGTGGTCCAAACTCCATCCGATGGTCAGGAATATTCCTAAGGAGATTAATACGATTTTTAAGGGTTTTAGGACTCCTTTTCCCATCAAAAAATTATGAAAAATTCATCTATAAATAGGAGGTCCAGGAATAAGCTTTGGGAGCAGAAAAATTGAGTAGAAAATATAAATAAAATAAAATAAAAAAAATAACTTTAGAGACCCAAGAAAAAGAAGGAGAAAAGTCGGTTTGCTCTACGGAGTATGACGGAAGACGGAGAGATCATCAACCATCTTCCCGACGAGGCTTGGCTGATCAACTTTAGATTTTTGTTACAATTTTATTTTTATTTTATTTTATTATTTTTTTTAAATTCCTTGTACTTGAATTTCAATTTCAATTAATGCAAAATTTATTTTCTTACACTTTAAATTCTTATCTTTTATTTTTTGCACGTAGATGCTAGGATCTAATTAGTAGATCTTAATATCAATTTATTTTTATGTATTTTAAATTTTTATTATTTATTTTTATTGCAAGTGGATGCTAGGATCTAGTTAGTAGATCTTAGTATCCGATTTATTTTTCGCACTTTTAATTTTTATTTTTTGACTTAAATTACTTTCTTCAAAATTTTATTTTTTTTATAAAATCAAAGATTTCAAATCAAAATCTCATTTTTTCTGTGGATTCAACCCAACTCACTATTTTCTATATATTTTTAATTTTTATTGAAGTCAAAATTTAATTGATAATCATGGTGTCCTAACGACAGCATCGCGATCGTATCAATTTTTGACATCATAATCGGGGAAGGCAATAATTTTAATATTTAATTTCTTTGATTTTTTTATAAATTTAACTTACTAATTTTTTTATTTTTTTTATCTTTGTGCAAAAAAAAATTCAAAAAATTCAAAAAAGAGATAGAAAGCTTTCAATTTTGCTTGGTGAGATCAATCCTAACCCTAGCTTTAACTAATTTTTTTAGTATTAATTACTATTTTTTTAATTAACTTAAAATTTATCCACATAAACCTAATAAAAATTGCATGACAAGAGTAGAAACTTAATTTTTAAGAGCATTCATCATTGTAGATTTATTTTTGGTGATCGCTGGAGACAAGGTAAGCTTTCAAGTTTTATTAGTTTCATGAATCTAATTTAGTTGCATAGAACCCCTTGTTTGAAATTGGTTGTGCATATTCATCTCAAATCAATTAAGGGCAACACCCATAACAAGATAAGGTAGGAATTTCATCACCCTTCTTTGGCCCAAAAATAATCAACCAGCATTCCACATTAACCCTAGCCTAACTAAAATCAAGTAGACATTCACCCCTAGTATTAATCGAGTTTAGTTTTGAGTATTATGGTGAAGTCAAGTGCAAAGTAAGTTCGAACTCACCCCTGAAACTGGTGTCTAAGGCTAGAGGTTACAAAGGCTCTGCCTAAGTGGACTCGTGGTTATTTAATTGGTTCCGTTACCTTACCTGGCCCATTCAATTGGTGTCTAAGGCAAGCAATGAGGGGACCCCCACGATCCCACCTCTTACCTAGCTAGTTGAAGGAAGTGAGCACAAACCCAATTTGCATTTAAGCTAAGCCACTCTACATCAAACTGTTAGGTCTAAAAAACCCATAGGTGTCTAGGTTTAACTGTTTGCTAACTTGATTGCAATTAACACTTAACCACAACTAATTCTTCTCACCTTACGTATCTAGGTCTAAAGCTCTTTCTTTCTTTTCTCTCCTTTTTCTATTTTCCTACAAAAAAAAAAAACTTGAATCATACATTAGGGTTTGCACTGAAATATGCAAGGTAGAAGATCTCTCTATCCTGACCTAGTTAAACCCAATCCTGAGATTGAACGGTTGATTTATATTAAACTTGAAAATCAAATGGTTGGAGATCCTAGATAACCACCTAAGCAGATGAAGGAATATTTTATTCCTTCCACTTATAACCCATCGACTTGTATCCACTAACCTGATATCCCTGCAAGCCACTATGAGATCAAGTCGACCACAATCCAGATGCTTCCATCTTTCTATGGGAATACTAATGAAGATCCTTATAAGCATCTGGATGAGTTCTTAGAAATTTGTTCCACAGTAAAAATTCAAAATTTTACTAATGATGCACTTAGATTGACCTTATTCTCCTTCTCACTTAAAGACAAAGCCAAGTACTGGCTTGGCACAATAGGGAGACCAATCCAAACTTGGGCTGAAATGCAGCACGAGTTTCTTAAGAAATTCTATCCCATAGGTCGAACCAACACCATGAGGTGAGCCATCACTGGATTTGCTCAGCTTCCAGGAGAACAAATTCATGAATCATGGGAGAGACTTAAGAACTTCTTAGAAAATGCCCACACCATGGTCTATCTAAGTGGCAAATTGTTCAAGCTTTTTATAAGGATTTAGGTGACCAATACAGACAGATGGTAGATACATCTTGTGGGGGTGCATTCATAAGTAAAAGTGAGGATGAAGCCTACACTTTATTTGAAACTTTGAGTGAAAATTCAATCAATCATGCTTCATTATCCTCCTACGAAAGATCAATTCCTCACCAAAAGCAGGCAGGAATTTTTGAGATCAAGCAAACGGACTCTAGTCCTAAAACCGATCTGAACCTAATAGCCCAAAGATTAGATAAAGTCGACCTTCTTGCCCAGAAATTTGATCAATTCCTAGTATTAGGTCAACAATCTCCTGCACAATATACACCACCACCTAATTATCAGGAGATTTGTTCTATCTGTGCTAGCCCGGCCCATCATGTAAGCGAATGTCCCATGACTGCATAGTTTCCACCTTTCATTCAAGACCAAGTTCAAACTGCTCAAGGTTACTCCAATTTTGTCAATGATCCATTTTTAAATGCGTATAACCAAGATTGGAGGAACCATCCTAATTTTTCTTGGAGATCCCAACAGACTCAGGCTCAGACCCAAATTTTTTCTATGCAGAACTTTCAGAATGGGCTCCAATACCAAAATTATGCCTATAACAGTGGTCAGCCTAGTCAGCCTACTCAATCATCCTATTACAATCAGCCGTTATACCTACCTCCTCAATAGACTAATCTAGTCGATGATAGATTGAACCAACTTCAACAAATGATCATGACCCAACAGCAATCCCTTGCTAGGCTAGAAGCATAAATAGATTAATTAACTGAATCTACCATGAGGAAAGAACTAGGTCAATTGCCAAACGAACAAATATCAAATTTTGAAATTGACCCACCCAACCACCAATCACTTGGACCTAGTCATCAATCCAATGGCCCACCTAAGAATCCCCAATTTGAAAGTGACAATACAATTTCTGAGCTTAAAAGTGATAGGATTCTTAAGGACTCATACCAAGACCAGGTGAGTGAGGCTAGTACTGATGCTAGCCAAAAAGAGAATTTAGAAGAGGAGATTAGTACTGAGACTAACCCAATAGAAACCTGAGCTTAGTACTGATGCTGATCTAAGTGAAGAAAAGAAAAGAGTGGATGAGTTACCCAAGATATATCCATCAAGAGTCTCATTTTTTTCAGCCTTAGAAGCTAGTTCTTCCACTTTAGAATTACTATCTCCTTCAGAATTAAAATTATCTTTGATCACACTTGAGAACACATGTTTAAAATCAAAAGATATCCTTCCAGTGCATATTTCTTCAAACTTAGTTCCTAACCCAAAAACTCAATTCATGAGCATTTTAGAAGAATAAATAGAGAAATTCTCGATAAACAAGGATCTGTGAATGGGTTTGTGAACTATCTTTCTAAAATTAAGAACGGAGATGTGAACTACTTTCTGAAGATTGGCAATAAAATACTAAAATTTATCATAAGCCATCTTCATAATATTGGCAATCCAAAACTATTAGAATTTATCAATCCAATATTCGACACGGGATAGGTGAGAGAATCAGCATGGTCTGACTGAAGACGGTAAACTTAGCGCTTCCTGGGAGGCAACCCAATTTTTAATTTTTAGTTTTGTACTTTTTACTATCTTTTGTATTTTATTTAGATTAATCGAGTCTTACTTAGTATTTTTTGTAGGGATTTGAAAAACATCTTGACTAAGTTGGGGAGAGAATCAGTTTTGAAAAGACTTATGGATTAGGTGATATCTCTCCTTTTCTTTCTCTTTACATGCACTGTTCATATTTTCTACTCCATTGAGGACAATGTTGATTAAGTTGGAGGGGAGAATAATTTTTTTTAAGTCCTCAAGTAAGTTAGTATTTAGTATTTAAGCATCTAATTATACTTAAGAATCGAGTTAAACCAAGTATTTTTTAAAAAAAAAAAATTGATGTACAGATCAGAGAGTTTGTGAGATATTGAGGGATCAAATATTAAGAAAACTCAATCAAGAGTTAAGTTTAGAACTTAAATAGTTTTCTTTGAGTATTTCTAAATTTTTCTACCAGCATCAAAGAAGAGTTTACTTTCTATAAATTTGTGTAGAGTAACTATATGTTTCTTCATATATTTAAAAAAGAAAAAAAAAAGTTTTCAAGTACTTCATGCTATGTAACCGGGCCTCTTTGCCTAAGCAAGCATTGAGTTTCATGTCAAAAGGTATGAAGGGCAAAGAAGCTTTGTTGTAAAGCTAGTTTTAACTCGTAGCCTGTTTGATTCGAGCAAGTAGGTTCGAGGGATATTTTATAACTAGTGCCCTAAAGCCATCTGGTTTGAGAGTCATTGACTGAAAACTTGCTACATGGGCAAACAGAAAGCTTAAGGGGTTAAGACACTCAATAGCGATACAATATTAAAAAAAAAATTAATCAATAAATGAAGGATGGAAGTAACAATATACTTGTCCATATGAAGGTTAATGATTTGGAGATAAAGGTGGGATAATTTGAAAAAGTTCAAAAAAAATTTAGTATTCTTAGTTTAACTCTCATATTGACTAGTATTAATACCCTAATGACATACCTCATTTATACTCTACTGAACATCAGTGGCCTTTTTGAAAAATTATTTGATAAAATTTGAGATTTTAAGTTTAAAGGTACTTGATTCTAAATTCTTTCTTTACTCGAGGACGAGCAAAGTTTAAGTTGGGAAGTGTGGTAAGTGGTATATTTTTACATTTATTGAAGGTATTTTTGATAATTTATGGTGCTAACATCTTCTTAAAAACCCTAATTTCATGAATTTATTGAATTTTCTTAAAAAATAAGTGATTTAAAAAAAAAATTATGAAATTAGATATATTTATAAAAAAATAGATGTTAATTTAATTGAGCAATTTAAGCACCAAAATAAAGAAAAAATTTTAAAAAATTTAATGCATATTTTTTCTAATTTTTTAGGTGAAAATCAGAGCAAAAACAGAGCTAAAATATCTTAAAAAATAAAAAATATTATCTCCGGTGCACGGTAGACCAGTTGGTCGGTCCACAGAGCCAGGATACGGTCCACAAGAAACTTCATATGGTCCACAGGTACGGTTCACAGCGAGAGAAAGATCCTGGACGTGATCCAATGGCTGAGATTCAATCCGACCCAGATCCGACTGTTCAGACTCATTGCCGACTTTGAATAGGATTCTTTTGCGCGATTCGATGGCCTAGAAGCAATCCATCACGCGATCCAACAGCTGTTATCATTTTCAACTTTAAATAGGACTCTTTTACGTGATCTGATGGCCAAAACTTCATCAGAACCCAGATCCAATGGCTGACATTCGATCCGACCCTGATAAAGATTATAACTCTGATTTTTGAGCAGATCTGGGTGGTCCAAGCTCCATCCGACGGTCAGGAATATTCCTAAGGAGACTAATACGATTTCTAAGGGTTTTAGGACTCCTTTTCCCACCAAAAAATTATGAAAAATTCATCTATAAATAAGAGATCCAAGAATAAGCTTTGGGAGCAAAAAAATTGAGTAGAAAATATAGAAAAAAAAATTAAAAAAATAAAATAGCTTTAGAGATCCAAGGAAAAGAAGGAGAAAAGCCGATTTGCTCTACGGAGTACGATGAAAGATGGAGAGGTCATCAACCATCTTTCCGATGAGGCTTGACTGATCAATTTCAGATCCTTATTATAGTTTTATTTTTATTTTATTTTATTATTTCTTTTAAATTTTTTGTACTTGAATTTCAATTTCAATTAATACAAAATTTATTTTCCTGCACTTTAAATTCCTGTCTTTTATTTTTTGCGCATAGATGCTAGGATCTAATTAGTAGATCTTAGTACCAATTTATTTTTATGCTTTTTAAATTTTTATTATTTATTTTTATTGTAAGTAGATGCTAGGATCTAGTTAGTAGATCTAAGTACCTGATTTATTTTTCATATTTTTAATTTTTATTTTTTGACTTAAATTACTTTCTTCAAAATTTTATTTTTTTTATAAAATCAAAGATTTCAAATCAAAATCCTACTTTCTCTGTGGATTCGATCCGACTCACTACTTTCTATATATTTTTAATTTTTATTAAAATTAAAATTTGATTGATAATCACGGTGTCCTAACGACAACATCGCGATCGTATCAGTAACCGGGCCTTCGACTTTGCTCATGTTAGGATGAGATTTTCCTCCTATTCCTAACATGTTTAATTTCGATTGTATGAGGGAGTTACTTCCTATCGTTATAAGCTCATGCTAAAAGAAAAAATATACAAATATGAAACTTTTATTTAAGGCAAAGCTATTGGTAATACATTCGCAGATTTTTTGAATTTCATGGTCGCGGAAGCTCTGCTCTTCTGAGCTCTTTTAGATAGTATGTTTCGGGCCAGACTACCTCCTTGACTTCATACGGGCCTTTCCAATTCGAGGCAAGTGTCCCTTGATTCTGAAGTTGTGAGATAGTGGCTCACCGAAGTACCAGGTCCCCCACTCTGAAGGCTTTGCTTTTGACCCGGGAATTGTAGTAGCGGGCTACTTTCTGCTTGTAAGCCACCATCTGAACTCGAGCTGTCTCCCACTTTTCTTCTAACAAGTCGAGGTTGGCCTTGAGATCCTGTGGGTTGCGCTGCTCGTCGAATGCCATGACTCGCACCGATGGAAGCTTGAGTTCAATCGGGATCATGGCTTCTATCCCGAAGGCTAAGGCAAAGGGGGTCTCCCCTATGAGCAATCTCTGAGTAGTTCGGTATGTCCATAACACATAATAAAGCTCATCTGCCCAAGTTCCCTTTGCTTTTTCAAGTCTCACCTTGATTTCTTGCAGCAGAGTCCTGTTAGTCACCTCGGCCTCACTGTTTGCCTGCGAATGGGCTATCGAAGTGAAGTTATGGGAGATATTTAGGTCCTCACAAAATTTAGCAAACCTTGCTCCAGCAAATTGCCGTCCATTATCAGTAATGAGGGTTCTGGGTAAGCCGAACCTACAAACAATTGACTTTCAGATGAAGTCCTGCACTTTAGCTTCTGTGATTTTTGCCAAAGATTCAGCTTCGACCCACTTGGTGAAATAGTTTATTGCCACCAGGAGGAACTTCCGTTGTCCGGATGCCATGGAGAAAGGTCTGAGGATATCCATCCCCCATTGTGCAAATGGCCATGGGGCACTCAATGGTGTAAGTTCGGAGGTAGGTTGCCTTTGTATATTTGCATATCTCTGACACCGATCACATCTTCTGACATATTCGACAGAGTCGTGGTACATGGTAGGTTAGTAATAGCCTTGTCAGAGTAGTTTGTGGGATAAAGATCTGGCCCCCAGGTGACTTCCACAGACTCCCTCATGTACCTCCCTCGAGGAGAAGTCGGCTTCAGAAGGTCGGAGACATTTCAAGAGGGGCAAAGAGTATGACCTCTTGTATAGCTTGCCTTTGTAAAGGATATATCAAGAGATCTGGTTCCTAAGCTTTCGAGCTTCTTTTGCATCAGGAGGAAGAATTCCATCCTTGAGGTATGCAACCAGTGGGTCGATCCAACTGGGTTCATGGTTGATCTCCATCACAAGTTGTGATTCTTCCGTACTTGGGCGCTTCAGAACTTTGAAGAAGACTTCCTTAGGCAGTTCAGCCGAAGCCAGTGTAGCCAACTTGGAGAGAAGGTCGGCCCTGATATTTTCTACTCTCGGGATCTGCCTGATGTCGAAGCTGTCGAAGGTAGGGATGGTCTCCTTTACCTTTTTGAGATACTTGGCCATACTGTCCTCCCGAGCTTCATAATTTTTACTGACTTGTCCCACTACTAATTGAGAGTCACTGTAGGTTTGAAGCCGATCTACTTCTAATTCTTTGACGATCCTCAGTCTTGCAATCAGAGCTTCATATTCTGCTCCGTTATTTGTCGCAAAAAATTTGAAGCGCAGCGCATACTCCACGATAATTCCATCTGGATTGACCAAGATTAGGCCCGCACCTGTGCCCGACATGTTGGAGGAACCGTCCACGTAGAGGGCCCAAAAACCATCAGGGAGATCTGTTCTTTCTTCAGGGGAGTTCGGCTGGAGCCCTGGGCTGTCGGCTTCATCTCATCCAAGTTCGGCCTCTTCCGGGATAGTGCATTCCACAACGAAGTCTGCTAATATCTGAGTTTTTATCATCGATCGAGGTTGATAGTGTTAGATGTGTGCCCTAGATGCCAGATCGGCTGACACATTCCTGTACAAATCTAAGGGCAAAATTATAATTTTGACTATAAATAAAGAAAAGGGTTATTCTTCTATCACATTGTGTACATTGTGTCTGTGATACATCCTTTGAGTTAGTGAGAATGTTAATTCATATTTTCAAGAGTTGAAAATTTAAGACATGAATTTACATAACTAACTCATAAACTGCTCCTGACCATAGGATCATCACGAGGATGGTGATCTATCCGAAAGGTTGGTGTATGATCGCTTCCTTAGGGTAGATGAGTCTTGAGTCTACGGTGTAGAGACATCAGAGTGAGAGTACAGGTATTCATTGAAGAATGAGAGTACTGAGCGTGACCACCTCGAGCAGTCATAAGGAAATCTACCTTCTCATCGATGACTAGCTCGATACTGTAATTGTGTGTCTAGTTCTTTAACCTGAGGTGCATCGTCGGTTCACCTTGAGTGTGTTATAGTTTGACTACACCATAACTCAATCTCCTAGCCATCCGAAACCCTGAGGTGTATGTTGGCTGTAGCATATTCATTGTAGGAACCAGATCGCATCAAGATGGGATCTATCAACCTCGGTAGTGAGAGGAGTAGTCCTATGGTGATCGAAAGATCAAGTCCTTAAGCCCATGGCCATGGTAGAGTGAAATAATGGAAAAGAGTTTTCCATTGGGATTTCACATCGGACTCGGATCGATCTATTGATTCATATGACTGATGTTGGGTTTGACGAGTTCACCTTAACCCTAATTTAGTTGGGACTCATGATAGAGGAACTCAATCACACAGGTAGCTGCACCGAGAGGTTTGTCTTCAGTTCTGATGGATTGCCACCATATACTGCTAGGTGTCACTGGTGGATTTTGAGAGCAATTAGAATGATTTTGATGATCGATCATTCTAATTGTCTGAATCAGAAGAGTTCTGATCCATCGAAAGGAGTTTCGATGATGTCGATGATGAGATCACGACATGTCTCATTACCATACAGAATTGAACCTAACTGGATCACACAAATAAGGGTTAGGGTCTGGATGTCATCAATTGGGCTAGCCCAATTGATTTGGATAAGATCCAATTAGGTTCAAGAAAATCGTTCTAGCACTCGATTGAGCCTAACTTTCTCCTCGTGTAATCTTTTCTATCTCTACTGAGCCAAATGTGATCTGGCTCATCCAGAGAACCTTAGAAAGATTTCTCTTAGTCTAATTAAAATTTGTCCAGCTCAGAAAAGATTTGTCTTAATTCATGAGATGAATTTAAGACAACACCTGCTAATTTCTAGCACCTGCCAATTTTATTTTAGGACATCTGTCAAAAGTTGACATATGGGTCTTAAACTGAAGAGGACTTATTGGAGGATTTTTGTAGAGTGTCCACATGCCTAAACCTAATCAAATTGAGTACCATAATCAGATTATGGCATGAGCCAAATTGGATTTAAGTGGGTGCCCCAAATGGATAAGAACCAAAGAGTCCTAATAAACTTGGACTCTTTGGCGCCACTCTATTTGTGCTTATCCAATGTTGGTGCCACCTTTTGGAGATAAGATGGGTTATTATCTGATATGATCAGATGATATTACTCCACTAATCATAATTTTTTCAGAATTTATTAGAATTTTTTGATTGGTCGAATGATGTGGCACTGCGCAGCATACAGAAATTATATAAACCCTGTTGCACCTAGGGTTTTGAGATAGAACTTGTTTTGTGCAAAAAACTCATTGGCTGCTGCCCCCTCCCCTCTTATCCACATCCTCCCTGCTCTCCTTTCTCCCCTCTTCACATCCAAGAAGTTGAACATTCATCTGGCATAGGTGCAAGGCGTGGTGATGCCTGGAACAGAAGGCTGCAGGACTTCTTCGATAGGCTGCTGCTCCAACTTCAGGAAGACTTTTGAAGATCTTCCTAATCAGATTTAGATCTGATTTTTGGAGCATAGAATCATGAGGAGAAGATATTCTAGATCCTACCTGAGTGGATATTGGTAGAGGCCAGGTGCTTGCATGGCTACATCAGAACCTCAGGCAGTGCTGCGATCATCTACAAGGTAATTAGATTACCCTTGAGGTATGTCTATGTTTCTCATACTTTTAGATTTAATTTTGAAATTAAAATATCAGATAATAAAATTAAATCTAATAGATATTAGATCTAAAATAGTATAAGATAAAAAATTTAAAATTTATTCCGTCCCAGATTTGATGAAATCTGGAAGATCCTACACAAAAAAAGGCAGTTTTTCCTTCAAGTGATATCAGAGCTAGGTTGTTGGCTCTATTTCAGATCTAATTTAGATCTAATTTTAATTTTAATTTATCTGATATTAAATAATTTGAGATGTCACATCAGATATGATAGGATCTAAAATTAAAATATTTAAAATTAAATCTAAGATGATCTAACATGCATGAGATGCATGACTAGACTAGGATTAGTTGAATCCATGAATAGTCTTAAGTTTTATATTTTAATGAGATTAAAATATAAATTAAATCTAATTTATTATCTATTTTTTTGATATTATAAGTATTATAATCAGATCAAAAAATAAAAAATAAAATTTTAATTTTTTTATGAAATTAATCTGTTACATGCCTAGACTACTTGTAGAACTGATCTAGTAACTTGTCTAGAATAGATTTAATTTTGAATAGTTCAATTTAAATCTTATTTTTTAGATATTACATGTGATGTATCAGATCTGAAAGTATGTTAATTAGATTGAATTTTAATACATGAGATGTATGCAAAGCATGTATTAGTTAGATCTTAAATTGTATATGTGATATGTTAATTTAGATCTAACTAGTTTTGTAGTTAAATTTATATTTCTAGCTAAGGTGTTCCTCATGGCCGTCCGGTCATAAGAATGAAGTAGGGTTTAAAGGCCCTCTCCTTCCATTCAATGGGGTGTTCATATGACGTGTAGGGGTGCCGCGCGTTCATCCTTAATCAGAAATCAAAACATACTTTTCTGCAAAACCCTAGATCCTGAAACCCTAAGATTTATTATACATGTTTTATTTAAGAACCCAAACTTAATTAATGTATTGAGCTTATGAAATTAAGTTAGGTCTAAAATTGAAAATTTCAGATCTAAGATATTTTCATAAGATTGGGTTCGGACTTGGGTAGCTCAATTAGGTCTAGCGGTTGATCAAACCGAATCAAGAGTTGGTTAGGTGGGATCATGAAAGCTAATAATTGACCAGCTTAATAGGATTAAGTCTGGGTCAAGGTCGAATCATATTTAGATGTGACTCGATCAAGTTAAGACCTACTTTGGCTCAGTGGTTAGAGTCTGGATTGTAGACTAACTCAATTAATTCTGGTTCGACAATTTGGTGTCTAAGGTAAGTTCGGCAGATGCGATCAATTGGTTTTTAATTGGGAGCTACTCGACTTGAATGCGTTCTTGTCGAGTTAATGGCATATCCCTTCCACCGGTCTCACTTACCTGGCCATATGTGTCGACCCAGTTCTGATTTGAGATGGCTAACAATTCGAGCTAACCCATGCCACTAGGTTAGTCATAATTGTTATGACTATGTCAAGTCAAGTTTAAAGAGACCTAAATCAAATCCCCTAAGAAAATATTAAGTCTAGGTCTTCCACCATTGTGGATGTGTGGGTCCTTTCTGGGGTTGATTGTTCTCGGCTGGTTACAGTGGCTCAGTTGCATCGGAAAGATGCAACCATGTCCATTAGGCATTGGATGCTATGGATTAGAGGATGGGTTGGGCTCAATATTTCAGATACGGTGAGGGACCCAATCAGGAATCTAGTTCGTGCAAATGGTGGGTTTGGCTTAACTAAGGATTGGAGTAATATCCCGGATACGGTGAGCTTCATGAATTAGAGACCAAGTTTTGGGTGCACCATGATTAGAGAATCATTGGACAAAAGTTGTCCACTCATCGGTTGACCCATCACCAATAACTGTTAGGTGAGGTGATGAGCCAGTCGGTAAGATCGCTCCACCCACTAGAAATCACTAATCATGGAGATTTTCACATCTCTACCAAGGGAGTGTAGGGATCTGAGAAAATAGTGGGAGCCTAATTTATTTAAAAATAAAAATTCTAAACAAATTGGTTGAGTCTGATTACAAAATCTAACTAGAAACTTTCAACTCTCTACAGGAAACATGTCTGCCTCAAACCCCTGACCAAAATTCTAGACACTCATAGACTGACTGGACCAAATTTTAAGGACTGGTTGAGGAACTACAGAATTATTCTGGGTTTCAAAAAATTGACTCATGTCTTGGACCAAGACCCACCTGTCATGCCAGCACGTCCGACTGCTGAACAAAGAGAGTCTCTGGAAAAGTGGACGGACGATGATAACAAAGCCAGGTACTACATGTTGGGTGCAATGTCTGATGACTTACAGCGCCAACATGAAAATATTTTGACTACCCACCAAATGTTGGCTCACCTACAAGAGTTGTTTGGTGAACAGAGTCGCACGGCCAAGTATCAAGTCTGTCAAAGACTTTTTAAGGTCAAGATGCGTGATGGGCAGCCAGTCCAAGATCATTGTTTGACAATGATCAAGGATCTTGAGGAGCTTGAGAAGTTAGGTATCATCTTAGATAAGGATTTTCAGATTGATGTGATCCTTCAATCCTTGTCCGATGTATATGGTCAGTTCATCATGAACTTTCATATGCGTAAGATGCAATGTACCTTGATCGAGTTAATGAATATGCTGGTTACGGCTGAGTTTTCAATGAAAGGTTCAAAAGGCTCAGTTCTTACTGTGGAGCGAACTTCTTTCAAGAGAAAGTCTTTTGAAAAGAAAAAGAAGTCTGCGAAGAAGCAAAAGGTGGATGGGAAGAAGAGGAAGCAAAACTGTCCTCAGTACCTGGCCACCCTGAAGAACAAGAAGGATGGTCCTTCTGGAGGTATGCTCATTATCGAATCTAACCTTACAGTTTCTTCTGCATCCAGTTGGGTACTTGACTCTGGTTCTAGTGCTCATTTGTGCACTTCTATGCAGGGTCGTGAGGAGAGCAGGAGGCTGAGGGATGGGAGATGATCCTATGCGTCGAAAATGGAGCAAGAGTTGCTGCCGTGACCGTGGGAACCTACCCTCTGCGATTACCATTAGGATTAGATTTAGTTTTAAGAGACTGTTATTATGTGCCTGCAACAAGCAGAAATTTGATTTTGTTTCATGTTTAGCACAAGAAGGCTATGTGATTAGCTTTCATAAGGACCATTGTAATATTTTTTATGAAAATAATAAAGTTGTAAATGATTTTGTTATTAATGGTCTCTATCAGTTACATGTTGATGTATCTGTTTTTAATATTGAGCAAAATATGAATGCCATAGGAATTAAAAGGCCTAGAGATAGTCTAAATGATAAGTATCTGTGGCACCTAAGGCTAGGTCATATAGCGGAAGACAGAGTCAACAAAATGGAGAAATTCGGGCTACTGAGTCCGTTGACTTTCGAGTCATATCCAGTTTGTGAATCATGCCTTCAAGGCAAAATGACCAAGCTCCCTTTTGTGGGACATGGGGAAAGGGCCACAGACCTACTTGCTCTAGAACATACGGATGTGTGCGGCCCATTTGATGTGCCGGCTAGAGGTAACTTTGTCTACTTCATTACCTTTACCGATGATATGTCTAGGTACAGGTATGTGTTTCTAATGAAACACAAGTCTGAAGCCTTTGAAAGGTTCAAAGAATTCAGACATGAGGTAGAAAAACAAACAGGAAAGCCCATTAAGGTTCTTCGATCAGATCGAGGAGGTGAATATCTTAGTTGGGAATTCCTAGACTATCTTAAGGACAATGGCATAGTCTCATAATGGACTCCACCTGAAACGTCTCAACTCAACGGGATTTCAGAATGGAGAAATCGGATCCTATTAGATATGGTCTGTTCCATGATGAGCTTCACGGACCTCCCTGATTTTCTTTGGGAATATTGTCTCATGACAGCAATTTATGATTGAATAGGGTTTCCTCTAAAATCGTTCCTACCACACCGTATGAGATATGGCATGGAAAGAAGCCAAGTCTGAATCATCTCAAAATTTAGGGTTGTCCGGCTCATGTCAAGAGACAGCAGACGGACAAGTTAGAGTTCAGGTCTTTTAAAGCTCGATTCATAGGATATCCTAAAGAGTCATTAGATACTATTTTTATTTTTCGAAAGACCACAATGTGATTGTGAGTCGAAATACTATTTTTTTTTTAAAACAGTTTATTCAAGATGGTGGCATCGGAAGAATAATTAAGCTCAAGGAGAATGTCTCCCAAGAGCAACGAGCTAAAGAACCTGAGGAACCTAATCAATTAGAACCAGTCCTAACACAACCTCTTCCACCTCATAGATTGACTAGGATTTTCCATCCTCCTGAAAGGTACCTAGGTACCATACAAGAGGATGTAGAGAAAATATTCCTCACGAAAAATGGGGTTCATGGTGATGATCCCAAGACCTATGACGAGGCGATATTAGATATCATTCTGAGAAATGGTTAGAGGCAATGAGATCAAAATTGACTCGATGCACTCAAACCAAGTCTGGACCTTGGTAGATCCACCTAAAGGTATTGTACCTATTGGGTGTAAATGGATCTTCAAGAGAAAGATAGGTGCAGATGGGAATGTGGAGACATTCAAGGCTAGGCTCGTAGCGAAAGGTTATAGTCAACGCGAAGGCATTGACTATCAGGATACCTTCTCGCCCGTAGCCATGCTAAAATCCATCCGCACATTGCTTGCTATTGCAGCCTATTTCGATTATGAAATATGGCAGATGGACGTGAAAACGCGTTCTTAAATGGACATCTTGAGGAAGATATCTATATGGAACAGCCGCTTGAATTCACATCTGGTGATGATGATCACAAGGTCTGCAAGCTGCAAAGGTCCATTTATGGACTTAAGCAAGCATCTCAGAGTTGGAATACTCATTTCAATGATGTGATCAAAATATTTGGTTTCATCAAGAACGAGGAGGAACCATGTGTGTTCAAAAAGGTCATGGGAGCGCAGTTGTCTTCCTCGTATTGTATGTGGATGACATCCTCCTAATTGAAAATGACATTCCCATGTTGACCTCAGTCAAAATATGGTTGTCTAAGGAGTTCTCTATGAAAGATCTAGGAGAGGCATCCTTTATACTGGGTATTAAGGTCTATAGAGATAGACCAAATAGGATGCTGGGACTTTTACAAAAGATGTACATAGAGGAGGTGCTAAAGAGGTTTAGCATGGAAAACTCCAAAAGATGTTTATTACCTTTTAGACATGGCATTCATCTCTCCAAGAAGATGTGCCCTAGCACACCTGAGGAGATTGAACGCATGAGCAAAATCCCTTATGCTTCGACAATAGGGAGCCTCATGTATGCCATGCTATGTACACGATCTGATATAGTCCATACTGTGAGTGTTACAAGCAGATATCAGTCGAATCCAGACGAAGAGCACTGGACTTCTGTGAAATGTATCCTTAAGTACTTGAGAAGGACTAAGGATATGTTTCTAGTCTTTGGGAATGGAGAACTCCAGATTCAGAGATATACAGACTCAGACTTTATGTCTGATATAGATGATCGAAAGTCGACATCTGAGAGTCTGTTCATTTGTAATGGTGGTGCAGTTAGCTAAAAGAGTTTCAAGCAAACGATGATTGCAGATTCTACCATGGAGGTAGAGTACATTGCTGCATCGAAAGCTGTGAAGGAGGTATTCTGGTATAAGAAGTTTGCCGCAGAGCTTGGAGTGATGTCATCGGATGTCATCCCTCTTTACTGTGACAATAATGGCGCCATAGCCCTAGCTAAGGAGCCAAGGTCTCACCAGAAGTCCAAGCACATCGAGCGGCGATTCCATCTGATCCGTGATTACCTCGAAAAGGGTTATGTCGAGGTCAAGAGAGTCGACTACACAGACAATGTGGCAGACCCGCTGACTAAGCCATTGGGCCAACAAAAGATCGAAGCCCACCTTGAGAAGATGGGACTTAGATATGTAGCCAATTGGCATTAGATCAAGTGGGAGTTTGTTAGATGTGTGCCCTAGATGCCAGATCGACTGACACATTTCCATACAAATCTAAGGACAAAATTATAATTTTGACTATAAATAAAGAAATGGGTTATTCTTCTATCATATTGTGTACATTGTGTCTGTGATACATCCTTTGAGTTAGTGGAAATGTTAATTCATATTTTCAAGAGTTAAAAATTTAAGGCATGAATTTACATAACTAACTCATAAACTGCTCCTGACCATAGGATCATCACGAGGATGGTGATCGATCCGAAAGGTTGGTGTACGATCACTTTCTTAGGGTAGATGAGTCTTGAGTCTACGGTGTGGAGACACCAGAGTGAGAGTACAGGTATTCGTTGAAGAACGAGAGTACTGAGCGTGACCACCTCGAGCAGTCATAAGAAATCTACCTTCTCATCGATGACTAGCTCGATGCTGCAGTTGTGTATCTAGTTCTTTGACCTGAGGTGCATCGTCGGTTCACCTTGAGTGTGTTATAGTTTGACTATACCATAACTCGGTCTCCTAGCATCCAAAACCCTGAGGTGTATGTTGGCTGTAGCATATTCATTGTAGGAACCAGATCACATCAAGATGGGATCTATCAACCTCGGTAGATGAGAGGAGTAGTCCTATGGTGATCGAAAGATCGAGTCATTAAGCCCATGGCCATAGCAGAGTGAAATAAAGAAAAATATTTTCCATTGGGGTTTCACTTCGGACTCGGATCGATCGATTGATTCATATGACTGATGTTGGGTTTGACAAGTTCATCTTAACCCTAATTCAGTCGGGACTCATGATAGAGGAACTCAATCACACAGGTAGCTGCACCGAGAGATTCATCTTCAGTTACGATGGGTTGCCACCATATACTGCTAGGTGTCACTAGTGGATTTTGAGAGCAATTAGAATGATTTTAATGATCGATCATTCTAATTGTCTGAATCAGAAGAGTTCTGATCCATCAAAAGGAGTTTCGATGATGTCGATGATGAGATCACGACATGTCTCATTACCATATAGAATTGAACCTAACTGGGTCACACAAATAAGGGTTAGGGTCTGGATGTCATCAATTGAGCTAGCCCAATTGATTGGTGTTGGGTATAAAATACCCACAGCCAAAGTCCTCAACAGAATCAACGATTCCGCCCGTGATGCCGACCTCAAAGGAAGACTCCGCCCAGACTCCTACGGGAGCCGGACTTCATCCTCGACTCCAACGGCTGTAGACAGACTTCGTCCGGACTCCTACGGGAGCCGGACTCCACCGACAACTCCGACCTCAAGTTGACTCCGCCCGGACTCCTACGGGAGCCGGGCTCCATCCTCGACATCAACTGCTGGTAAGCCCCGTCCGGACTCCTACGGGAGCCGGACTTCGCCTTTAACTTTGATTGCAGGAAGACTCCGCCCAGACTCCTACGGGAGCTGGGCTTCGTCCTCGACTCCAACGGCTGCAGACAGACTTCGTCCGGACTCCTACGGGAGCCGGACTTCGCCGATAACTCCGACCTCAAGTTGACTCCGCCCGGACTCCTACGGGAGTCGGGCTCCATCCTCGACATCAACTGCTGGTAAGCCCCGTCCGGACTCCTACGGGGGCCGGACTCCGCCGACAACTCCGACCTCAAGTTGACTCCGCCCGGACTCCTACGGGAGCCGGGCTCTGTCCTCGACATCAACTGCTGGTAAGCCCCGTCCGGACTCCTACGGGAGCCGGACTTCGCCTTTAACTTTGATTGCAGGAAGACTTCGTCCGGACTCCTATGGGAGCCGGGCTTCGTCCTCGACTCCAACGGCTGCAGACAGACTTCGTCCGGACTCCTACGGGAGCCGGACTCCCCGACAACTCCGACCTCAAGTTGACTCGCCCGGACTCCTACGGGAGTCGGGCTCCATCCTCGACATCAACCCCCCCTCCTACGGACCCCCCGACCTCCGACCTCAAGTTGACTCGCCGAACTCCTACGGGAGTCGGGCTCCGTCCTCGACATCAACTGCTGGTAAGCCCCGTCCGGACTCCTACGGGAGCCGGACTTCGCCTTTAACTTTGATTGCAGGAAGACTCCGCCCGGACTCCTACGGGAGCCGGGCTTCATCCTCGACTCCAACGGCTGCAGACAGACTTCGTCCGGACTCCTACGGGAGCCGGACTTCGCCGACAACTCTGACCTCAAGTTGACTCCGCCCGGACTCCTACGGGAGTCGAGCTTCGTCCTCGACTCCAACGGCTGCAGACAGACTTCGTCCGGACTCCTACGAGAGCCGGACTCCGACGACAACTTCAACCGCAAGGGGGACTCCGCCCGGACTCCCACAAGAATGGACTCCGTCGCTGACTCCGATTGCCGGTAAGATCCGTCCGGACTCCCACGGGAGCCGAACTTTCCACCTGACTTTAGTTGCAGAGGACTCCGCCCGGACTCCTACGGGAGCCGAACTCCATCATCAGCTCCAACCACGTCCGGGCTTCAGTCGATGGATCTGCACTCCCTGACAGGCCGCAGTAACCGTCGCGGCTCTGCTCCACTTCCTGTGGCAGATTCTTGCAGCTCCATCACTCCCTTACAGGCCGCAGTAACCGTCGCAGCTCTGCTCCACTTCCTGTGGTGGATTCCGCACAGTTCTACTACCCCCTGGCAGGCCACAATAACGGCCACGATCCTGCTCCACCTCCTGCAATGGATACCGGGCGATTCTTCCATCCGCTGGCAAGTCACGACAACGGACGCTGCTCCACTCCTCGCAACTGATTCCACGTGGCGAGCTACGGCGATAGCCACGATTCCGCTCCACTACCCTTCGCAATAAATTTCCCTGACTATGGGCGGCCCACGACCAGACGGTTACAAACGTTGCCATCAATCCGTTACCTCCCCGCCTATAAAAAGGGGGGACCAGATACGTTATTCTCTAAGCTCATTTCTTATCCCAAAAACTCTGCTGAATTCTCCGTTCGAGCGCTCCATTCTTGTTGAGGCAGAGAACTGACTTGAGCGTCGGAGGGTCTTGCCGGAGCAACCCCACCTCCGGTTTAGACTTCCCTTGCAGGTCCCGGGGCGACCGCGGCTTCCCGACTCCAGCTTCTCCGGCGCAAGCGGATTCTTGCACCAACAATTTGGATAAGATCCAATTAGGTTCAAGGAAATCATGCTAGCACTCGATTGAGCCTAACTTTCTCCTCGTGTAATCTTTTCTGTCTCTACTGAGCCAAATTGATCTGGCTCATCCAGAGAACCTTAGGAAGGTTTTTCTCAGTCTAATTGAAGCTTGTCCAGCTCAAAAAAGTTTGTCTTAATTTATGAGATAAATTTAAGACAACACCTACTAATTTCTAGCACCTGTCATTTTCATTTTAGGACATCTGTCAAAAGTTGACATATGGGTCTTAAACTGAAGAGGACTTATTGGAAGATTTTTGTGGAGCATCCACATGCCTAAACCTAATCAAATTGGGTGCCATAATCAGATTATGGCGTGAGCCCAATTAGATTTAAGTGGGCGCCCCAAATGGATAAGAACCAAAGAGTCCTGATAAACTTGGACTCTTTGGCGCCACTCTATTTGTGCTTATCCAATGTTGGCGCCACCTTTTGGAGATAAGGTGGAATTCTTATCTGATATGATCAGATGACATCACTCCACCAATCAGAATTTTTTTAAAATTTATTAAATTTTTTGATTGGTCGAATGATGTGGCACTGCGCAGCATACAGAAATTATATAAACCCTACTGCACCTAGGGTTTCGAGATAGAACTTTTTTGTGCAAAAAACTCATTGGCTACTGCCCACTCCCCTCTTCTCCAAGTCCTCCCTGCTCTTCTTTCTCTCTTCTTCACGTCCAAGAAGTTGGACATTCATCTGGCATAGGTGCAAGGCGTGGTGATGCTTGGAACAGAAGGCTGCAGGACTTCTTCGACAGGCTGCTGCTCCAACTTCAGGAAGACTTTTGAAGATCTTTCTAATCAGATTTAGATCTGATTTTTGGAGCGTAGAATTATGAGGAGAAGATGTTCCAGATCCTACCTGAGTGGATACTAATAGAGGTCAGACACTTTGTGGCTACATTAGAACCTCAGGCAGTGCTGCGATCATCTACAGGGTAATTAGATTACCTTGAGGTATGTCTATGTTTCTCATACTTTTAGATTTAATTTTGAAATTAAAATATCAGATAATAAAATTAGATCTAATAGATATTAGATCTGAAATAGCATAGGATAAAAAATTTAAAATTTATTCTGCCCCAGATTTGATGAAATCTGGAAGATCCTACACAGGAAAAAGGCGGTTTTTCCTTCAGATAGTCGATGTCAAACTCTGTGAACTTGACTGCCCATTTCGCTATCCTTCCAGAGGCATCCGCTCGATGCAGAACCATCTTGATCGGCTGGTCAGTGAGCAGTGTTATGGTGTGTCCTTGAAAGTAAGGTCAGAGCCTTCGAGCTGCAATCAACAAGGCATAAGTTAGTTTCTCTAACTTAGTATACCTGATTTCAGCGTCTCTCAATACTCGGCTTATGTAGTAGATCGGTCGTTAATTTTTGCTTCTTCCTTAATCAAAACTGCTGCGAGAGCCATAGGGGAGACCACTAGTTACAGGAACAACTCCTCCCCAGGCTCGGGCTTTGCCAATAGTGGAGATGAGCTGAGGTAGTTCTTCAGTTCTTCGAATGCTTGCTGACATCCAGCGGTCCAACAGAAGTTCTTCGGCTGCTTGAGGGTTTGAAAGAAAGGTAGGCACCGCTCGGCCGATCTTGAGATGAAGCGATTTAGAGCCGCTACCCTCCCAGTAAGGTGCTGAACTTCCTTTATCGACTTCGGGGCGGTCATTTTCTGGATGGCGTGAATCTTTTTCGGATTTGCTTCAATCCCGCGCCCCGATACCATAAAGCCCAGAATTTTTCTGAGGCTATTCCAAAAGCACACTTGGCTGGGTTCAGCTTCATCTTGTATTTTCAGAGGGCGCTGAAGGTCTCCTCAAGGTCGACGATGTGGTTCATCGAGGATTTGCTTTTTACGAGCATATCATCCACGTAGACCTCCATGTTACGGCCGATCTGCTCTTTGAAGATCTTGTTTACCAGTCGTTGATAGGTTGCCCCTGTATTTTTAGGCCAAAAGGCATGACCCTGTAACAATAAAGGCCACGATTAGTAATAAAAGCAGTTTTTTCTTCATCCTCTGGCGCCATCCTGATTTGATTGTAGCCGGAGAACACATCCATGAAAGTGAGAAGCTCGTAGCCTGAGGTTGCATCCACTAATTGATCGATTCTAGGTAGAGGGTAACTGTCCTTCGGGCAGGCTTTATTCAGTTTTTTGAAGTCTATACACATCCTCCTTTTACCGTTCACCTTCTTGACCAGGACCATATTAGAAACCCAGCTCGGATAGTTGACCTCTCTGATGAACCCGACTTTCAGGAGTTTATCAACTTTCTCGCTATTACCATTTGTCTTTTCGGTGCATGACTTCGAACTTTTTCCTTCGTCAGTCGGTGTTTGGGATCAACAGCCAGACGGTAATCCATAACTTCAGCATTGATCCCTGGCATGTCCACCGGAGCCCAAACGAAAACATCGGCATTCTTTTACAGAAAATTGATAAGCTGTGTCTACACCTCTTTCCCCAAGTTGGAGCCGATCTTCACCATGTGCTCTTCATTCCCATCATTCAAAGGAATTGAGATAAGATCTTCTATTGGCTCATCCGTTCTTCAGTCAGGTCGTCACGGGTGTCCAATCCATCAACCGAACAGCGGTCAGGCTAACCACTTCTTTGTAGGGCTATATTATAGTAATGTCTTGCCAGGGCTTGATCTCCTCTGACTTCTCTGACTCCCTGGCTAGTAGAAAATTTTAATTTCAAATGGTAGGTCGATACTACAACTCAGAGGGCATTGAGGCCAGGTCGGTCGAGTATTGCGTTGTAGGCAGACGGCGCCCTCACTACCAGAAAATCTACTAGCACTCTAGATTGTTTTGGATACTGACCTGCAACTACAGTCAAAGTTATTACTCCCTCCACTGGCACAGCATCGCCAGTAAACCCTACCAACGGAGAGCTAATCGACCCTAACGACCATCAGGGATGGATATTTTTGAGAATACATCGTAAAATAAAATATCGATCGAGCTTCCACTATCAACAAGAATGCGGCGTACATCATAATCAGCAATATTTAAAGAAACTACAACCGCATCATTATGGAGAAATTGGATCTCCCAGGCGTCTTCTTCAGTAAAGGTTATAGATCCTTCAGTTCTTTACCGCTTGGGCGGTCCGGCCAATCCACTGGCCGCTCCCCTCTAGGGACCTCCAGAAATGGTGTTGATGATTTCGATTGGAGACTGATCTCCAGGCTGTTCTTCCCTCCTTGGCGGCTTCGGTTGTGGCAGGGCCCTCGATCGATCCTCCCTACTCTCAGGCCGACGTCGGATGAATCTACCAAGCCGACCCCACCTGATGAGCTCCTCGATTTCATCTCGAAGCTGAATACATTCCTCTGTGTCATGGCCATGGTCATGATGATAGAGGCAGAATTTGTTTGGGTTGCACTTCTCGGGATCCAAGTGCATCCTTTCTGACCTTGGCAGCTGCTCCCTGACCTCCATCAGCACCTGAGCTTTTGGAGCATTGAGAGGGACGTAGCTGTGAAATCTTTCTGGGGGAGAGCCTCGCCGAACTCTGTGGTCGGGCTCCTCTGCTTATGAGCTCGAGGAGGAGTCTGGACACGTCTGTGCCCGGGAGGAGTTTGAGAATGTGGTCAGCTTCACTTGCCCTTTTTTTAGTTGTGGGCTTACTGGAACCACCCGCCTACCCTCCTTCCGGCCTCCTCATCCTTCAACTTGAAGGCTTCCTCAGCTCGAGCATATCCTTTGGCCCGAGCTAGCAAATCAGCGAAGTCCCTAGGATACTTCTTCTCCAGAGAGAACAGAAGATCATTTTTTTGAAGACCACTCTTTAGGATGGCCATTGCAATCGATTGGTCCAAGTTTTGGACCTCCAATGCAGCGGCGTTAAATCGGTTGACATAGGTTTGAATGGATTCTTCTCCTTCTGCTTGATGTTGATAAGGGACTCCGAACCTCTCTAAGGACGTCGGCTGCTAACAAAATGAGCCACAAACTGATGGCTCATCTGATTAAAGAAAAAGATAGTACCTGGCTTTAGCATCGAGTACCAGTTCCTTGCTGCTCCCTTCAGAGTGGATGGGAAAGCTCGGTACAGGATGGCATCTGGTGCACCATGGAGCAGCATCATTGTCCGGAAGGCCTCCAGGTGGTCAATCAGATCCGAGGTCCCATCGTAGCTTTCGAATTGGGGGAGCTTGAAGTTTGGCGGGATCGGTTCCTACATGATCATTTGAGAGAAAGGAGGTCAGTATAAATGTCCTCACCATAAGCAGGGGGAGCATGGCGGAGCTCTTCGATCCGTCGGTTCATCTCCTGGAGCCTTTGATCCAGGAGGTCCTCTCGACTGCGAGTCTCGAGGATCTTCTGACAGAATGAAGGTAGGGATCCTCCGGGGGTGGAATCGTGATCAGACTGAGCACTCCCCACCCTCAGATTTCTCTTTTCGGGGAAGATAGGGCGACTGGCCCAAGTGGCCCGCCCTACCGCCGAATTTTGGAACTCCGACGATGCTCTTTCCAACCGCACTGATACCTACGGCTGTTGCTGCTGCTGCTGCTGCATGGCCTGCACTGCTTCAGTGAGGCCTCTGACCTGCTGAACCAGCAGGTCGAACTGCTCCATACCGACTGCCATTGCCAGAGGAGGAGGAGGAGCCTAAAAAATTAGAGACGAGGCCGGATCTTATGGAGCTCGCTGAGATCTGGCCGCGGAGGCTGTGGATCACCTGGTGGATGCCTTTCGGGGAGGCATCAGGTGGAGGTCTAGAAGGAGAAGGAGAAGAGGATGTCGGAGAAGATGACCGGAGACAATCCCATTGAGCACTCTTTTAAGAACAAGGGTACTGCGAAGACACAGCCCTTCCTCTAGCGTCAATTCTGTTGGTGCAGAATTTCGCCGAAGTCGGAGAAGCTGGATCTGAGATGACCGCAGCCGCCGTCGGGACCTGCAAGGAAAGTCTAAACCAAAGTTGGGGGTGCTCCGGTAAGACCCTCCGATGCTCAAGTCAGTACTCTGCTTCAACAGAAATGGAGTGCTCAAGCAAAAATTTTAGCAGAGTTTTGAGATAGAGTTTTGAGCTTAGAGAAGAACATATCTGAGGGTCCTTTTTATAGACATAGAGCATAACTAATTGACAGTGACATCTATAACTGCCTGGTAGTGGGCCATTCAGAGCCACACGAAGTTTGTTACGGAGAGTAGTGGCGTCAGGGGTCGTTCAGGGCCATGTGGAGTTTGTTACAGAGAGTGGAGTGGTATCCGTTGTCGCAACTTGTCAGAGTGTGGAGTAAGGTAGTGGCCCTTGTCGTGGCTTGCCAGAGAGTGGTGGAGCCGCATGGAATCTGTTACATAATGTGGGGTGAGGTAGCAGCCATTGTCGTGACTTGCCAGAGAGTTCGAATCTGTCAGCTGAAGCTCGGCTGGGATATCTGATGGAGCGAAATGGCTCTCTATCTCGTCGATCTAGGAGAAGCTCGGATGTTTTCGAGGTTGTGACGGATCTACTATTGTTGGGTGCCTAGAGCACTGATGCTGCAGGCGGGAACCATCTGCTGTAGAAGCTTGGACGGAGACTTTCTATTGGAGAAGTCTAGTTTCACGAAGAATCTGGCAGAGGGTCGGTCAGCGGTGGACTTCGGATGGCGTTGGGGAGGTTCGTCCGCTGGAGGAGTCTGGGGATCTTGTGGAAGTCTGGATGGCATTGTTGAAGTCCGACTGACGCTATTGAAGGTTGATGGCTGGGGAGGTTCGGCAGACATCGGAGGCGATCGACCGTCATAGAAATCCAGCTGCTGGAGCCCGTCTGTTGCAGAAGCTCGTCTAGAATCCGTCTGCTATGAAAGTTCGGATGGAGTCTGGTTCTTGCAAAAGACTGAAAGGAGGCCGCTTATTGTAGGAGCTCGATCGAAGATCGATTGTCGTGGAAGCTCGGAGTGGTGACTTGGCCGATGGAACCTATCCCATTGTAGAAGCTCATCTGGGATCCGGAGTAGATATCCGAAGTAGACCGCCTGCAGTGGGAGTTCGAAGTAGACTGCTTGCTGTAGAAGTTCGACTCTCGCAGGAGCTCGGGTGAAATTTGGAAGGCGGTCGACCGTCGTAGAAACTTGGATGGAGTCTGGTTACTGTAGAAATTTCATCATCGAAGAAGCTCGAATATTGATAAAGTTTGAAAGAAGTTCGGAGTAGGATCATCCGTGGTTGGAAGAAGTCTGGAAGGGATTCGGAGAATAGTTGATCATTGTAGAAGATCGGCTGATAGTGAAGCCCAGAGAGCCTTTGGAGCGGCCCGGTAGATGAATAGAGAAGCTCATTGTCAGAGAAATTCGGATGGTATTATGGAAGCTCAGACAGTCGAGGGGGTTCAGAAAGACGCCACACAAGGTCGGAAGCCGAAAAAGTCCTGGAAGGGTCGGTCTTTTACAAACTTCAGCTGGGGGTATTTTATACCCAACAGTCACTTTACATCCAAGAAGACAGCTACCAAAGTCCTCCAATGTGGATTCTATTGGCCTAATTTTTTTAAGGATGCATATGAGTACTGTAGAAGTTGTGCTCGATGTCAACAAATGGGATGAATCATCAAGAGAAATATGATGCCTCTCAATCCAATCTTGATGGTTGAAACTTTTGATGTGCGGGAGATCGATTTTATGGGTTCATTTTCAAACTCATTTGAAAATAAATATATTTTTGTAGCTGTCGACTATATCTCAAAGTGAGTAGAAGCTATTCTTTGTAGATCTACAGATAGCAAAGTATTATATAATTTTTTTAAAAAAAATATTTTCTCTCACTTTGGCACTCCTAGAGCAATTATTAGTGATCGGAAGATACACTTTTGCAACCGATCCTTTGCCACATTAATGAAAAATATAATGTCACCCTCAAGTTGGCCATACCTTATCACCCTCAAACTAGAGGGCAAGTATAAGTGTCTAATAGATAGATCAAACAAATCTTGGAGAAGACTATTAATACCAATAGAAAGAACTAATCTTTGAAATTAGTTGATGCACTATAGGCATATCGAACCGCCTTCAAGACCAACTTAAAAATATCTCCTTATAGGATTGTGTTTGAAAAATTTGCCACTTGCCTATTGAGCTAGAGCACAAAGCCATGTGAGTCATTAAAAATTTAAACATGTATTTGGACGTAGCTGAAAACCACAGAAAGCTTCAAATTAATGAACTAGAAGAACTTAAAAATGAAGCTTACGAGAATATTAAGGTGTACAAAGAACGAATCAAAGTATTTCATGATCAAGTAATTATGAAAGAATCTTTTACTCCTGGATAAAAAATTCTCTTGTACAATTCTAGATTACACCTATTTTCTGGAAAGCTTAGATCTAAATGGATAGGACTATTCTTAATTAAAAAGTCTTTCCATATGAAACTGTAGAAATTGAAAATTCAAGCAATGATGCTATATTTAAAGTTAATGGTCAAAGATTAAAATAATTTTTGTAACTGTCCAAAGAATCTATTGACGAAGCCATGGTTCTTTATGAACCAACTTATCTCGATTAATTTACTTTCAATATTTTATCTGACTGAAGATATTAGACTTAGCACTTCTGTCAGACAATCCAATTTTTTTAAACTAATATTTTTTCTATTGAATAAATAGAGATACTCATCTTCAGATTTCAGATTTTCAAGCCAATCTCGCACCAGATCACCTTCAACATAGAACACATATTCACCAAGTGATATTTTTCTTTTTCTTGCATTACATTATCTTTCCTTCTTTATTAGAAATAATGATATTTAAGTTGGGAGTAGAAAAAATCTTCTAAAAATATTTTTGAAAAATTTTTAAAAATATATCTCTTGAAAATCTTTGAAATTTAAAAAAATTAAAAAAAAACTTTGAATAAAATATATACCAAGAAAGAGAATCTTAAGTAAAATAGACTAGAAAAAGAATAATAAGAGTTAGAGAGTATTTCTAATGATTGTAGCAAGTCAAGGAGTAGATTAGTTGGGCAGATTTTTAGCAGCTTACTTAGATCACCTAAAGGCTATTAGCACTTCTAACTACACATGCATATTGACAAGGCAAAATAGGTACTGATTGTAAGGCCAACTAAGGATTCAATTATCATGTAAAATTGGTGATTGATATACACTCCAATCAAAAATTTGAATTTAAAAAAAGAGCTATCTGTCTAAAATAAAAGTGCAAAATATATAATATATATGGATTGTCCTAAGTTTAGTAATCGGATTTCTGCACCAAAGTCAAATATGGAGGTTCACATCAAATAGTGAAGAGAAGGCCAGGATGCTAAGCACTAAAAAAAAAAAAGTAGTGTGAAAGCTACCTTAGTTCATGAACTTTATTTAATGGTGTATAAAAAATTAACCAAAATAAGATGATAAGAGAAAATATATTTATCTTTTACAAGTCAGTACTCAAATGCTAAGTTAGTCATTACAAACACAAGTACTGTAGATCTTTAGATATATTCTAAGAAAATTTTTGATTGTACTAACTATGAAATTTACTTCTAAAACTCAATATTTAGTTAGTGATACTTGCTAAACTCTTTCAATCCTATGTCTACTTTTGCAAAGGATAATTTTAATGAAATATTATCAAAAAAAAGATAAAAAAGATAAAATATATATATATATATATATATATATATATATATATATATATATATATATATGTTGTATTGTTAAGAGACTAGCAATAAATAAGTTGGGGGATGTGATAAGTGTGTAAATTTGTCCATAGAAGTATTAATTTATGGATAAAATTATCTTTATTTTTTTAAAATGATGCTTTTTCATATATTTTACAGAAAAGAAATGTTGTGCAGAGTAAAAAGGAGGAAGTTCTGTAGAGGAAGACTATGAGAGGAAATCTTAGTTAGAACCTTCATGTGGCATCAGACAACAGTACGTGGTTTGAAGTAAAAATTGACATGGACTCAAACATCAAAATCAAGTGGAATTTTCAAAGAGATGTCAATCTATGAATTATTAATTATAAAAAATAATTTATAAATTAATCAGTAATTCTCAAAAAAGATAATGATCTGACATCTATATTTTTATGATCACTAAGTCTAAAAGTTTAAAATTTTTAAAGACCTATATGACTTCTAATGGGTGAGAGGAGTTGGCTGGCTGTGTGTTTGCATGGATGTGCAACGTGAAGGCTTTTTAACACAAAGCATTGGCTTGAAGAAGGCTTTAGTGAGTGAAAATAAAAAATTAAATAATGATTATTAAGAGAGAGAAGTTACTGTGACGTGAGTTTTTGTTGGAAGAGCATTGAAAGTCATGAGAGGCCATGGTGCAATTAATACGTAACAGAGAGAAGTCTTGGGTGTTGCTGGTTGGAGTGGAGTGGGCGTCGAGAGCCCACAAGGATTTAAATGGGCGCTGGAACGAGGCTGTGGACTTGTGCGGCTACAAGAGGCTCGTGAAACCAATGCAAATAGAGAAAGAAAATGCGAGCCTGGGACACGAATGCGGAAGGAAAGGAAAAAAATTATATCTTTGAAAATTATTTTAGAATCTTAATTTTTTATTTTATTTTTTTTTTGATCTTTCAATCGTATCTGTCTATCTTTTAACCTCTATTCTTTCTATTAGTCTCATATCAGAAAAACATAAAATTTTTTTCTTATCTACACCTATAAATAAAGCTTAATACCTTCATCTTTGGATATCTCTTTCTCCACACCATAATTCTTATAGGGACCCGAATGATAGATGGGCATATCCATCTTTTAAATTTTTTTAACCACTTTATTCTCACTTTCTTCCGTCCTTCCAACACACAAAAAAGAAAGTCAACCAGGAGGAGATTGGTCCCAAGCCAAGAGAAGGAGAAAAGCTAGGTTTTGTAAAAGAGTTTATTTTATTTTATTTTTTGTTCCAACTCTAAGCCTCGTTAATGGCTTAGGAGTTAAAAATTTTTGTATCAAAATTTTTATTCAGTAATAAATTAATTTTTTTCTATTTAATTTCTACAATTTTAGTTCCTGCAATAAAATAATTTAAATTTCTACATCTTTTAATTTTATAATTTTTTATTTCTATAAATTAAATTTCAGCAAGTAGCATAAGATTTTATTTTTTCTTTTAGGCTTCAAATCAAACTATATCTGACTAAGCAATCCCTCTAGGATTTGCAATGAAGCTAGACCATTAATAGAAGCCTCCTCCTTTGAAATTCTCTTTTCGAGCTTTTAATTTTTAGAATCCTTCTCCCTTGATCTCTCTTGCCAAAAGACTTGATGGGCTATCGTTGGGTCAAAATCCCTACATAGTCCATACTTGATTCGATGCAAAAGGAGATGATTAGTAGAAGGATATAAATTACTAAATCTTTTTTTTCTCCTTCTTTGTGAAAATTTTGATGGATTATAGTTGGGTCAGAATCTCTTCATTGCCCATACTTGGGTAACATAAGAGAAAAAAGAGAAAGAAAAAGTTTTTAATTACAATGAAAGTGAAATGCTTGATGGATCATAGTTGAGTTAAATCTCTTCATGATCCATATTTGTTTATGTTTTACACTTTAATCAAGGGATATTATAAGAGAAACCATAGGAAGAATCTCTAATTCATTAGTCTAGTGGATTCAAAAGCCCTAGATCTTTTAGATTATTTGTCTTTATGATTAATTAATTTACTGTTTTGATAGTTAGTAATCCAATAAATAATCTCTCCTCTTTCTTTAAAGCTTGCCTGAGCAAGTATTTGAATATACTTTAAAATTCAATTCTTCTTGGGATCGATCTGTATCGTCAGACGTGCTACATTGCACACCGTGCACTTACAGTATAATTTAAAACACATCAGTAGGCTCAAAGGGACTCTCCTTTCTTCTACTTGATGTTCATTAGAATATCCGATCCTTGGCACTGCCTCCTACTGTTGATGAAATGAGCAGCAAAAGATCGACTAAGTTGCTCAAATGTGGATGGAATTTAGCTTCAAACTAGAATACCAATATCGAGCTACTTTTCTTAGGGTGGAGGGAAAGGCTCGATATAAGATTCCATCTATGGCACCATGCAAAAGCATCAAAGCTTTAAAACTTTTCAAGTGATATACGTGGTCAGTTGAGCCATCAAGGACTCCAACTACGGCATCTTGAAGTGAGCAAGGATCGGTTCCTGTATGATCTTTGTGCTGAAGGATGGATCGGCATTGAAGCCAAGCTCCCCATCTTGAGCAGAGGCTTGATTGCGTAGGGCCTCAATTCACCAGTTCATCTCCTAAAGCCTTCGATCCATGTTAGTGTTAGATGTATGACCTGAAAAGCCAATTATTGACTGATATATTGTATTAATTCCAAGGCATATTTTTATACTTAATTTATTAAAATTAATAAAATAAATATTTTTTTATCTATTCATGTGTAATGTGTCTGTGAATCATCCAATGAGTTAATGGACAATGATACATATTCTTAAGAGTGAGAATTTGAGATATATGTCTTTATAGATTAACTCTTAAATTACTTTCGATCGTTGAATCATTATAGAGATAGTAATTGATTCATCAAGATTGATGCATAGATCGCTTCCTTTTCGGGTAGACAAGTCTCAAGTCTACAGTGTAGAGATTCTAAAGCGAGAGTGCAAGTGGTTGTTAGAGAACAACGGTATTGAGCATGATCAAGAATGAGAAATCATTTGGATGTCTACTTACTCATTAGTGACTATCTCGATGCTGTAGTTGTGTAAGTAGTTCTTTGACCTGTGGTGCCTCGACTGCTTACAGTAGGGTTGCTGTAGTTTGACAATACTTAAAATATAGTCCCTAGCCATTCGAGGCCTTATGGTGTTCATTGGCAGAATTTCTGTATATGTATATAATTGCAAATGGATCCATAAAATCATGAATTAGACTATGATTTGAGTCATTTTTTTATTTTTTCTTATAGAAAAAAAGAAATCTCATTCGTACTCATAACTCAAGTTGGATAATTCTGACAGAGTTTGAAGGAAACCCTTAGACATTTATTGAGCCGTCTCTAACCTCTTTTGTTTATCTCATCTCAAATCTATTTTTATTCCTCATTCTGATTCAATTGTTGAAATAATTGAAAATAGTGTTTACTTGTTCCGGAATCCTTTATCTTTGCTTTGTGAAATCATTGGGTTTAGACATTATTTCGGTTATCCTTACTCCTTTCAAAAGAGCAACAACATAACTTTTTATTTTTTGTTATTTTTTTTTATACTATAGAAATAGAATATGAACGGTAGATTCTCTTGTGATACACTTTTGATCGAAATAGTTTTACCAATTCTGAAAATTTTGCTTTTTATTTTTCAAACTTCTTTGATTTTTTGATTTTTTTTAACCTATCAATTTATATATTGAGGATATACTTACAAAGTTGGTCTAACTTATTAATAGTTACTAACCCTAGATTCTTTCCCCCGATAAATGAATCAATCCTTTCTGCTCAAGCTCCATCATGTACTATTTACTTACAACCTAACACAAATTAGGTTCCTAACAGAGCAGAACAAACTATGTCGAGCTAAGAACATCTTCATTCCTATAGAAAATAATAGATGTAAGAATCCACAGCCGATCATATCTTTCAAGTCGCATGTTGCTTTCTACCACATCATTTCAAATGAAGTTTTACCATAATATTCCTCTAATTTTATTTCAAACCGGTATGTAATTGATTCAATATGGAATCATGAATTGTCATTGGCTCAACCGATGTGTATACCGGTATATAATAGTACATACTTTCTATCTATCTATGGATAGATAAGTATTCATCCAGGGAAGGCTCAACAAGGATCCAATTTATTTAGCTCTATATTCTATCATATGAATGAAACATATTTCTAAAAAAGATGAATAAATAAGTTTGCTTAAGACTTATTTACATCTTAAAAAGATTGTTCAGGACGATCAATCACGAAGGATCCATTTTTCTCAAACAAATAAACTATAAATCTCAAAAGAAAAATCTTTAATATTAATAGATTTGCAATCCCAGAATAAAATCAATTATTAATAAAATAAAACATTTTTATTTTATACAATATGGATTTTGTTTTACTTCAAGTTCCAGAATTTTTCTTTTCCATCAATTCCATAAAGTCAAGTAGATGCAATATACGAATTTCTCCCCAATTGCTACATTACATTGATTAATAATTATTCATTTGAATCGGATAAGATATAAGATGAACCAGATAAAATACAAAAAAATAGGGTCCAGATCAATTCATTTTTACTATTTTTTTTCCACACCAGTTTTAGAAGTTTTAAGACCAGTGATGAAATTAGTATCAAAAACTCCCTACTCTTTAGACTCCACATAGACTATGGAATGGGGATACCCCATTTATTTACTTTAGGCTTTTTACCCTTGGTAAGGGAATAAAAAGGCCTTTCTTTCGTTCATATTTCGATTCAGAATGCTTCATATGAGAATTGACATTTCATAGATATGTGTAGGTTCACTGTAAGAGCAGGGTGTGCACTTATAGAAGATTTATCAGTCTTAGTAGTTGAAAAGTAGTCCTATATATTGAAAAATATTCCAAAATCAATTGTCAGTCTGTTAACAGTAATGCTCATTTTGTAATTGTATATGAATGATTTAATAATAAAAATTATTTGACTTTATCATCACAAGTTGTGTACATCTTCTACATGAACTCCTATATTATGATGAAGTCCTTAGGACTAATTTAGATCAACAAAGGAGGATTTATCATTTAATCCTTAAATTAGTTCGTGATCAAATGATATGCTATTACTAGGGATAGCAATTATCAAGTGTAGATCGTTATGTACCATATGGATTGATTATCCTCTTAACCAAAGAGTATAGAGACATTGGTATAACATGAAGGTAAGTTGTAGGAGTACATCTTACTGAACATGACCAACTACGGAGCACTCTGTTGTCAAGAGTAGCTCACGAAGGGTATGGATATAAGTATCCCTCCGACTTGAGATCACCATGATGACTTGCAAGTAACTCACTGTACTTTGGTGCTAGACTATCTGAATTTCTAATTCAGTGATGGAAGATTTATGGATACAGTCAAGTACTTATTGTAGTCGGTGTGTGAGTCAAGATGAGATTGATCCCTTTGGATTACAAGAGATATATGCATCACTGTATTTCAATTTAGTAAAATCTCAGCTCAAATAATCTATGTGATAAATTTAAAAGATTGAAATACAATATGGATAACTTTTTAGGGTTGACAGTTTAACCTTAGGTCACCCTGAGCATTAGTGTCAAAGGGATAAATTATACGGTAACCATACGCCACTATGTTCTTGAATGTTGCTTTACAATCATTCAGTCTATCCAAATGTCGGGTCTCATTGCTAGATGGTTACATCAATTAATATAGAAAGTTATTTTTATGCTACCAGCTTAGATTAGAATCTATGGGATCACACTCAAAAGAAGTTTCTATCTGATCAAGTAACTGATCAATGATTGAGAACCGTCTAAGGGTGTAATCATCAATACAATTGATGGTTAACCTGATGCAAAAGTTGTAAAAAATTAATTTGCTAAGGGTTAGTGAATTATAGGAGGATTGATGAGTAATTAGATTATTGATTAGCTCAATTTGATTGAGTAATATAATTTGGTTCAAATCTAATTGAATTAGATTCAATTATATTTAACCTAATTAGGTTATGAGATAACCTAATTGTCAAGGATGATTGATTCCTAATTTGATTAGGACTTGGGCTCTATTAAATTTTGATTTGATTAGGATTTAATCTAGCTGGTTTGGTATCTAATTAGATTGGGTTCAAAGTTATCTAAGTTGGTCTAACCTAATTTGATTATGATGGAGATCAATTGGATAAAGCCCTAGAGTCCAAACCAGATTGGACTTTGCCCTAGCCGACCACCCGATGCATGCCCTTCTTTTCTCAATGCTAATATCAAATTAGCATGAGAATACTTCATGCAAAAGGAAGTTTGTCACCCCTTTCTCAATGCCCAACACCCCTTGTTGCCCACTCTTGATAAGGATCAAGAGATTTGATCAATTGGTCAATTGTTGAAATTCAAATCTAATTTGAATTCAAGATTAGATGAGAATTTGATTCTCATCCAAATAACTTCAACGCCATCTATAAAAACCCATGATTTTTGTGTGACAATGATAAGATCTCATTGAGCATGATTTAGGGTTTCTGTGGGGTGTGAGGTCTAGGGGTGGACAGCCATCTTTGGCATGTGAGATTAAAGGAGGTCTTCCTCCTCTTGGGTGAGTGTCCTAAATCTGATCTAGGATTTTTGATGAGGAAAAAACCAAAAGAGAAAGTAGTTCTCCATCCTATTTTCCTCCACCGCATCATCCTTCTTGTCCTTCTTTGATTTCGAAAGAGTCCAAGAAATCTGAAGAGAGGAATAGATCAGCCACCAGTAAGATCGTTGAGTGAGCTAGCACTCCCAGGATGATAGATCAGTATAGGGCTTCGACTGGATCTGTTGGGAAATGTGTCCCAAAAAGCCAATCGTCAAGCTGTTGACGGTTGAGCAACCAAGTATTGTAATTGATTTGTTAATAAATAAAATATATTTGGCATCTTCATCATAAGCTTTCATCTTCTAATGAACTCCGTTGTTATGATGAAGTCCTTAGGACTATTTAGGTTCGATAAAGAGAAGATTTATCGATTAGTCTTTAAAACTGTTCACGACCAAATGATAGGCTGTTAATAAGGATGACAGCTT
Organism: Elaeis guineensis; assembly: GCF_000442705.2. Lineage (NCBI taxonomy): Eukaryota > Viridiplantae > Streptophyta > Magnoliopsida > Arecales > Arecaceae > Elaeis > Elaeis guineensis. Next base: position 42,988,285 of record NC_026001.2, on the reverse strand, counting down.
CTATCGAGCATAGGTCGCTGTAGGCCATATGGGTTGGTTGTCCTCTTAACCAAAGAGTGTGGAGACACTGGTATGACATACAGGTGAGATGTAAGGGTACATCATCATTGAATGTGACCAACTCCAGAGCATTCTACTGTCGAGAATGTCTCTGATGGGATATAGGTATAAGTGTCCCTTAGACTTGAGATCGCCTCAGTGACTTGCAAGCAACTCACTGTGCTTTGGTACTGGACTAACTGAATTTCTAATTCAGGGACGGAAGGCTTCTGGGCACAGTCAAGTACTTGCGAAGTCAGAGTGTGATCGAGATGGGATTAACCACTCCAAGAGTTGGAGAAGAATGAGTCGCTGTATTTCAATTTAGCAAAACCTTGGCCAGGGTAATCCATCAGATGGATTTGATATTTTGAAATACAATGTGGACAACCTGATCAGAGTTGACAGTTAAACTCTGGGGTGTCCTATGATCATTTTGGTCAAGGGGATGAATTATATGAAAACTATATCCTCATGGGTTCTAAGGATGTTGTTCTACACATTCGACCTATCCGATCGTCGGGTACCATTGCTAGATGGTCACTTCGATTGGTATAGAAATTTATTCCTATGCTACCAGCTTAGGTTTGGACCTATGAGGTCACACACATTAGAGTTCATGATCCGATCAGATGGTTGATCAACGATTAAGAATCATTCTAGGGTTAAATGATCAATACGATTGACATTTAACCCAGTGCAAGTGTTGCAGGAGGATCTATCAGCAATTCGATTGCTGATTGGCTTAATTTGATTAAGCCAATGGACTGAGATTAAGTCTAATTAAATATAATTTAATTAGATTTAGTTTGGGCTTGAATGGATCAAGTTCAATTGGTTTATTGGATAAGCCAAGTGCAAGTAAAAACTAGTCCTAGTTCAACTAAGACTTGGCTCAATCTAATTTCTAATTTGATTAAAAAATTAAATCAGATTTAAATCTAATTTAATCTGATTAAATTAAGTTATTAATTGGGTTAAGACCTATTTTAATTGGGTTGATCTAATTTTGATTTAATTTGATTTGGAAAACCAAATTAAAACAAGTCATAAGACAGAATCCTAGTAAGACTAGGATTCCACCTTGCGCCACATAAGCCTTTTCCATGCCCTCTCTCTTATTCAACGCCAATCTCCACTTATTTTGTGCGACAAAAGCCCTCTCCCAGATCTCTCCCACATTCACAAAAGGTCTCCTCTCTTCTTTCTTACATGGAAGGTGGTTTGGATCAAATCTAAAAGGAATAAGTTTGGATTTCGAATTCTATGAGATAGAGTTTTAGAAATCCAAAACTCTTTCAATTTTGCACCGAATTTATCCAAATTTTTTTTGAAATTTTTGTGGCTTTTAGGGTTTACATTGTGAACCCTTTTCTGGTGATCCATTTATGAAAATATGAAGGAGGTGCTCAAGAGTTGGGCGTCCCTTAACTTGCCATGTTTGGATAAGCCTTGACTAGGTGTTTGACCTAAACAAGAACTCTATCATATCTCTCCATATAAGATGAGTTTCTTCATGAAAGTTTAGAAGAAGTCAGAGATTTGAGAGACATTTGTGCCATCCAAAAATCAAAGATAAATACCTTTGGGTCGTGGAGATATAAAAGATGCAAGTTTGGGTGTCTAGAGAGAAAAACGTAAAGAAGAAGAGGGTCTTCTTCTAGGGTTTTTGTTTTCATATCTTTCCTCCCTCCATCTTGAGTTTTCTGAGAGCATCTCAGATCTGAAACTCCTCCTTCTACTTTCCATCTTTGAAAGAGTCCAAATCAAGAAGAAGGAGGCACCTGATCAACCATCAAAGAAGGATCAGCGCAGTACTAGCATACTGTGCTGATTTCCTGAAGCAGGACTTCTGATCGAGATTCGTGGGCTCGTGTGGACGACTCCTAGAGGCCGGATGCATGTGCGGCTTGCAACATCATCCTCAAGCCCAGATCAACAAGGTTAGAACATCTAACTTGCAAGGTAATAGATCTGATCTATTGTTTAATATATCATTAGATGTAGTATAGAAACATGTTGATATGATCAACATGTAGTTCATGCTATATTTATATATTTTAATTTCAAATTTAATGCTATGTAATAATCATGTAATAAGATCATAGATCTAGGGATTTTTTGATTTTAAAAAATAAATTTTGATTTATTTTAGTCTTCCGCTGTATGATCTTGAAAAAATTTCAAGATCTAACCCTGAAACCCTAGATCTGATTCCTACAATTGGTATCAGAGCCAGATTCTTTATTACATGATTATTTATACATGCTTAGATTATTTTTTAGATTAGATCTAATTTATAATCTGATTATTAAATCTGAAATTAAAATTTTAGATCAATCACAAACTGCAAGGTTGTCCTGCTGTAAGGTTTACCCCTTACAGTGCAAAGGTTGTCCTAGTTTGTGTAGATCTATCTTTAATCATAAATTTGTTAGATATGATCTAGATTAAATTTATGATTTATTAGATTTAAAAGATATTTAAATCTAAAATAAAATCTCTTTGTTAATAATTTTTGTGCAAAAAAATTGTTTAAAGTTGAAATTGTTTCAATTACATGAACCTGTTTAGATTAGATCTAAAGTAGTTTCATGTTTATTTCACTTGCATCTTGATTATGAATCAAACATGCATATGGTTGGTAGAATCATATTGTAAAATTATTTTACAAATATAAAAATTATTTTTTGAAAAGCCAAACCCAACCCTCAGCCCAAAACTTAATTAAGAATTAAGAAGTTGTTTAATAGGTTCTAGGATTGTGAATTGAAGAACCTAAGCACAAACCATAACACATTGGGTTAATTGGTTAGCGAGAATTAGGTCCATTAATTGGGTTAGACCTATGGTTAGATTGAAGATGGACTTAATTAGAGAATTGACTAAATCTAATCAATTGTTGTCTTAGATTAGGTCAAGGATTCTCTAGATCAATTACAATAGTTGTAGTTGGTCAAGTCCATATCTTTAACGAGAACCAAATGGACTTGATTCTTGGCTAAGCGATCTAGCACGAACTGTTAGGTTGATCTAATCAAAACTAATTAAACCAGTTGGTGTCTAAGGTAAACCAGACTGATGGTTTTTAATTGGGAGCCCACTTACCTGGCCATTTCTGATGGTGTCTAAGGCAAGCTTTGGCAGACCCTCCCACTGATCTAACTTACCTGGCCTCTTGGTGAAATTATGTTTTGATCGGATCACTTGACTATTCGAAATGACCCATGTTAGCTAGGTAAATCAGTGTAACTGATTTAGGTGCTCCTAGACCAGTCCTGATCTCCCTTAAGCTGACTTGGTGAAGCCAGTGGGAGGATCATGATAAGCTGGTTCATCTGACTTCATCCTCTATATTATTTAAATCTTCTAAAATTATTAGGTCCTTAAAATGATAAAGTTATGGAGATAACTGAATCATAGCCTCCCATTAAGGTGTTTGATAATGAGTCCATTAACTCAATAATCATTGCAGACCCAAAGGCCTGGTGCTTGTTGACTAATGAAATTATCACTCATCATATGATGACTTGGAAGTGTCTCTCTAATGGTGGTTAGGTGAGCCAACCAAAGTTGGGCTTAATCATTCATTAGTTAGATACACCATGTATGATCATGTTAATGGTTGGACCTAACTGGATCCTTACAGTGGAGGCCAAAGCCTACTGATTAGGTTTCTGGGGCAAAATTAAAATTACTAGAAATTGTTTAGAGAAACAATTGGTTATGAACCTACCCCTAAATGTACATGGATTGGCCAACCAAAGTTGGGCTTGTGTGCAGTCTAAGTGGATTTTAGTACCCGCTAAGGAATTAGGGTAATTCCTCGAATTGGAGGTAGAGGCTACCAATTCGAATAAAATAGTGGGAGAAACCTTTTGATTAAAGTCCAAATCTTTAGGTTTAATGAATCAATTACTAATTAGGTTATGGTTCTCTTTTGTGCAGATATGGCCACTTCCCTATCGCTCCGATCAGTGTTGGATAATGATAAGTTGGTGGGATCCAATTTCGGTAGCTGGTACCGAAAGTTGAAGATAGTCCTGGAGCATGAACGGATCCTATATGTGATAATGGATCCTGCACCTGAGGAGCCAGCTGTCAATGCACATGGAACAGTCAGAGACACTTACCAGAAGTGGCTCAGTGACCGGACCATGGTGCGCTGTATCATGCTGGCTGCTATGAGCGACGAGTTCAGTCGCAGATTCGAGATGGCTCAGCCAAAGGACATGATTCAAGTGTTGGAGGATGCCTTTGGCACACCCGATGACGTGGAGAGGCACAAGACTAGTTGTGCCATCTTCAATGCCAAAATACGGGATGGTGCCTCTGTCACTGATCATGTATTGTACATGATCGAGCTGATGGAATGATTGAGCAAGCTCGACTTTCCCTTGCATGAGCAGCTTGGGAAAGATGCAATACTGAACTCGCTGCCCAAGTCTTATCTCCCATTCCTCACTCATTATAGAATGACAAAGCCTGAAGTAAACTACCACGGATTACTGGGGTTACTTCAGAACTTTGAGAAAGATCACCAACTCCATAAGGAGTCGGTGAACTTAGTGGGAGGTTCGTCTTCTAGTTCTCGACCCTTTAAGAAAGGGAAGAAGAACAAGAAGAAGAAAGTGAAGAAGGTGCAAGTTCAGGCTGGGACATCTGTGCAGTGTCAGACCAAAAAGATCAAACCCGATAAGAGTCAAGCTGAATGCTTCTTTTGCAAGAAGCGGAGGCACTGGAAGAGGAATGTCCCCAGTACATTGCCTCCCTAGACCTGAACAGGCAGAGAAAGCAGCAAGTTGTTGCTGGGCAAGGTATTTATATGATAACTCCTTGCAATTTCTCTATTTGTGATATAACTGACTGGGTATTGGATACCGGTAGCCCTTACCATATTTGCAATTCGTTGCAGGGGTTGCAGGTCAGTAGAAGATTCGAGCAAGGCGAGAGGTTCCTGAACGATGGAGATGGAAGACCAGTTCCAGTTCTAGCATTAGGAATCTTGAAACTTGTATTTGAATCCCATATCGTTGTTCTTAATGATTGTCATTTCTGTCCTAGTTTCTTTTTAAATATCATTTCTGTAGGCCTTCTGGCCAAAAATGATTATGAAATTTCAATAAAGAAACAAATTTGTAATATCATTGAGAATGGTGTTACTATTTTTTGTGGATATTTGAACAATGGTGTGTATATGTTATCACAACCTGTTAATGTACTCTATTCAACTGGCAAGCACCCTAGATTAGATAGTGTGTCAGATATCTACTTATGGCACTGTAGGCTAGGTCATATAAACAAGAACAGAATAAACAGGTTGACTCAAGAGGGAATCCTCGAAGTTAGTGATTGTGAATCACTTCCAACCTGTGAGTCCTGTCTTCTTGGTAAAATGACCAAGTCACCTTTTACTGGAAAAGGTGAGAGAGCTACTGAGCTCTTGGGCCTAGTACATACTGATGTATGCAGGCCCATGAGCACCAGTGCTAGAGGTGGATATTTCTACTTCATAACTTTCACAGATGATCTATCCCGATATGGATATGTCTATTTGATGAAACATAAGTCGGATTCATTTGAAATGTTCAAATGATTCCGAAGTGAAGTAGAAAAACAAACTGAAAAGAGTATTAAAACTCTTCGATCTGATCGAGGAGGAGAATACCTTTCTAGTGAATTTCTCACATATCTAAGAGAGAATGGGATTCTCTCCCAATGGACTCCTCCAGGAACACCACAGTCTAATGGTGTGTCTGAAAGGAGGAATCGGACTTTGTTAGACATGGTCCGATCCATGATGGGTTTTGCTAGCTTGTCGATATCCTTCTGGGGATATGCACTCGAATCAGCCAGTTATCTGTTAAATAGGGTTCCAAGTAAGTCTGTAATTAAGACTCCATATGAGATATGGACGGGATGTAAGCCAGCACTTTCACACCTTAGGGTCTGGGGGTGCCCAGCCTATGTCAAACGATTAGTCACAGACAAACTTGGACCTAGGTCTGACAAATGCTCATTCATAGGGTACCCCAAAGAGATAAAAAGATATTTTTTCTACTATGCTGATGAACAAAAGGTGTTCGTCAGCCTTAAGGCAATCTTTTTAGAAAAGGAGTTCCTTGGTGAAGGAACCGTTGCCTCTAAGATTGAACTTGATGAAGTTCAACAGGTAGAAGGACCGACACCAATAGCTGAACCTGAGTCTGATATGATTAGATCATATCCGGAGCCCAATGTACCTAAACCATTAAGGCGATCTGGTAGAGTACTGCGTCAACCGGACAGATACTATGGTTTCTTGATTCGAGATGGTGATCCCATCGAACTTGATGAGAATAATGAGGATCCGATCACCTATATGGATGCAATGCAGAGACCTGATTCTGAGAAATGGCTTGAAGCCATGAAATCCGAAATGAAGTCCATGAAGGTCAACGATGTATGGACATTGGTTGACCCACCTGAAGGGGTTAAACCCATTGGGTGTAAATGGGTCTTCAAAAGGAAGAGGGGCGCAGACGGAAAGGTGGAGACCTATAAAGCCCGTCTGGTAGCCAAGGGGTATCATCAACGTTATGGTATTGACTATGACGAGATATTTTTCCCTGTGGCAATGCTCAAATCTATTCGGATAATGCTTGCAATAGCTGCCCATCTAGATTATGAGATCTGGCAGATGGATGTAAAGACAGCTTTCCTGAATGGAGAGCTGACCGAAGAGGTGTATATGATACAACCTGAGGGGTTTACATCCACAGTTGAGTCCAAGGTGTGCATGCTTCAGAGATCCATTTATGGATTGAAGCAAGCTTCTCAGAGTTGGAACATGCATTTTGATAAGGTGATCAAAACGTATGGCTTCATTAAGAATGGAGAAGAGCCCTGCATTTATAAATGGGCAAATGGTCCAGTTGTGGAATTCCTTATCTTGTACGTGGATGACATTCTCTTAATCGAAAATGACATCCCCGCACTACAGGGAATAAAAGTTTGGTTGTCATCACAGTTCTCCATGAAGGACTTGGGTGAAGCATCCTACATCCTAGGGATGAAGATCTATAGGGATAGATCTAAAAGGATGCTTGGGTTATCCCAGTCCTTGTACATAGACACTGTGCTGAAGAGGTTCAGCATGGAGAATTCCAAGAAGGGCTATCTACCGATAGGCCAAGGAATTTCTCTCTCTAAGAAAGATTGTCCGACAACTCCTGAAGAGAGAGAGCGTATGAGTAGAGTCCCATATGCTTCAGCCATGGGATCTATCATGTACGCCATGATATGTACAAGATCAGATGTGGCATACTCACTAGGAATAGTGAGTAGATACCAATCTGATCCTGGAGAAAACCACTGGAAAGTGGTTAAAGCCATACTTAAGTATTTGAAAAATACTAAGGACCAATGGTTGGTTTATGGTGAGTCAGATCTGAAACTTGTGGGATTCACAGACTCCAGCTTCCAATCTGACCATGATGATAGCAGGAGTGTGTCGGGTTATATCTTTACTCTGAATGGTGGAGCCATCTGCTGGAAGAGTTCCAAGCAGCATACTATGGCAGACTCTGTTTGTGAAGCGAAGTACATCGCAGCATCGGATGCCGTGAAGAAAGCTATGTAGCTGAGGAAATTCATCAACGAGCTCGGAGTAGCACCCTCCCTCGATAGTCCAGTCCTGCTCTACTGCGACAGCACTGGTGCCATAGCTCAGGTGAAGGAACCCAAAGTACATCAGCGGATGAAGCACATCTTGCACTGCTTCCACCTAATCCAAGAGATCGTGGATCGAGGTGACGTCGACCTTTAGAAGATCGACGGAAAGGAGAACCTGGATGACCCCTTCACTAAAGCCCTGGCAATAAAGGAGTTCGACAACCACAAATCGAAGATGGGTATTAGATACTGTGCCGAGTGGCTTTAGGACAAGTGGGAGTTGTTGGGAAATGTATCCCAAAAAGCCAATCGTCAAGCTGTTGATGGTTGAGCAACCAAGTATTGTAATTGATTTGTTAATAAATAAAACATATTTGGCATCTTCATCATAAGCTTTCATCTTCTAATGAACTCCGTTGTTATGATGAAGTCCTTAGGACTATTTAGGTTCGATAAAGAGAGGATTTATCGATTAGTCCTTAAAACTGTTCACGACCAAATGATAGGCTGTTAATAAGGACGACAGCTTCTATCGAGCATAGGTCGCTGTAGGCCATATGGATTGGTTGTCCTCTTAATCAAAGAGTGTGGAGATACTGGTATGGCATACAGGTGAGATGTAAGGGTACATCATCATTGAACGTGACCAACTCCAGAGCATTCTGCTGTCGAAAATATCTCTGATGAATATAGGTATAAGTGTCCCTTAGACTTGAGATCGCCTCAGTGACTTGCAAGCAACTCACTGTGCTTTGGTACTGGACTAACTGAATTTTAATTCAGGGACGGAAGGCTTCTGGGCACAGTCAAGTACTTGCGAAGTCAGAGTGTGATCGAGATGGGATTGACCACTCCAAGAGTTGGAGAAGAATGAGTCGCTGTATTTCAATTTAGCAAAACCTTAGCCAGGGTAATCCATCAGATGGATTTGATATTTTGAAATACAATGTGGACAACCTGATTAGAGTTGACAGTTAAACTCTGAGGTGTCCTATGATCATTTTGGTCAAGGGAATGAATTATATGAAAACTATATCCGCATGGGTTCTAAGGATGTTGTTCTACACATTCGACCTATTCGATCGTCGGGTACCATTGCTAGATGGTCACTTCGATTGGTATAGGAATTTATTCCTATGCTACTGGCTTAGGTTCGGACCTATGAGGTCACACACATTAGAGTTCATGATCCGATCAGATGGTTGATCAACGATTAAGAATCATTCTAGGGTTAAATGATCAATACGATTGACATTTAACCCAGTGCAAGTGTTGCAGGAGGATCTATCAGCAATTCGATTGCTGATTGGCTTAATTTGATTAAGCCAATGGGCTGAGATTAAGTCTAATTAAATATGATTTAATTATATTTAGTTTGGGCTTGATTGGATCAAGTCCAATTGGTTTATTGGATAAGCCAAGTGCAAGGAAAAACTAGTCCTAGTTCAACTAGGACTTGGGTCAATCTAATTTCTAATTTGATTAGAAAATTAAATCAGATTTAAATCTAATTTAATCTGATTAAATTAGGTTTTTAATTGGGTTAAGACTTATTTTAATTGGGTTGATCTAATTTTGATTTGATTTAGTTTGGGAAATCAAATTAAAACAAGTCATAAGACAGAATCCTAGTAAGACTAGGATTCCACCTTGCGCCACATAAGCCTTTTCCACGCCCTCTCTCTTATTCAACGCCAATCTCCACTTATTTTGTGTGACAAAATCCCTCTCCCAGATTTCTCCCACGTTCACAAAAGGTCTCCTCTCTTCTTTCTTACATGGAAGATGGTTTGGATCAAATCTAAAAGGAATAAGTTTGGATTTCGAATTCTATGAGATAGAGTTTTAGAAATCCAAAACTCTTTCAATTTTTCATCAAATTTATCCAAATTTTTTTTGGAATTTTTGTAGTTTTAGGTTTTACATTATGCATCCTTTTATAATGATACATGCATTAAAATATGAAGGAGGTGCTCAAGAGTTGGGCGTCCCTTAACTTGCCATGTTTGGATAAGCCTTGACTAGGTGTTTGACCTAGACAAGGACTCTATCATATCTCTCTATATAAGATGATTTTCTTCGTGAAATTTTAGGAGAAGTCAGATATTTTAGATACCTTTGTGTCATCCAAAAATTAGAAAGAAATACCTTTGTGTCATGGAGATATAAAAGATGCAAGTTTGGGTGTCTAGAGAGAAAAATGTGAAGAAGAAGAGGGTCTTCTTCTAGGATTTTTATTTTCATATCTTTCCTCCCTCCATCTTGAGTTTCCTGAGAGTGTCTCAAATCTAAAACTCCTCCTTCTACTTTTCATCTTTGGAAGAGTCCAAATCAAGAAGAAGGAGGCACCTGATCAACCATCAAAGAAGGATCAGTGTAGTACTAGCATACTGTGCTGATTTCCTGAAGTAGGACTTTTGATCGAGATTCGTGGGCGCGTGTGGACGACTCCTAGAGGCCGGACACGTGTGCAGCTTGCAACATCATCCTCAAGCCCAGATCAACAAGGTTAGAACGTCTAACTTGCAAAGTAATAGATCTGATCTATTGTTTAATACATACATTAGATGTAGTATAGAAACATGTTGATATGATCAACATGTAGTTCATGCTATATTTATATATTTTAATTTTTGATTTAATGCTATGTAATAATCATGTAATAGGATCATAGATCTAGGGATTTTTTGATTTTAAAAATAAATTTTGATTTATTTTAGTCTTCCGCTGTATGATCTTGAAAAAGTTTCAAGATCTAACCCTGAAACCCTAGATCTGATTCCTACAGGATCACCTATATAGACTCAGACGTGGAGATCCACTACCCACAATCAGGTATGGAGTTCTGAACTCAATAGATTTGTAAATTAGATTTATAGCATGTATGATGCGATCATACATGTAGATTTTATTTTTAGATCATATACACGCATTATATCATGTTGTAGATCCTAGGGTAGATTTTTAGATATGATCTAAAGTATGTTTATTAGATTAAATAGTTTAATCTGATATGCTTCTGCTAGAAAATTTTTAAATTACATGCTTGAAGCCTTACTGATTTTTCAACAATGGTATTACAGCTAAGTTCAATATGGCATGATATATATGCATGTGTTAAATCTGATTTTCTATTATTTAGATTAGATCTGAATAATTTTTATGCTTATGATCTAATTTTAATTATATCTAGTATAATTTAGATGAGATCTAAATTTTATCATATGTGATATGATTAGATTAGATGCCTAGTAGCCTAGTAATCGGATTGAATATTTTTTGACCGTTCGATCATAGGAAAAAGTAGGATTTCATGATCCTCTCCTCCCATTTTATGGGATCTCTTATGACATGCAGGGGTATTGTTTGTTCATGAAGATGAAATACAAAAGGAAAAAAAACTTACTTTTCTATAAAATCCTAGATTTTTGAAATCCTAAGATTTATTGTATGTGATATAATTTTTATAAAAAATAAAATATCTAATCTATGTGATTAAAATTATTTTAATCATGAGAAATAAAATCTGCAATCATAAAATATTTAGATATGATCTAAAAATTGATTTATGATTGATTTTATTTTAGATTATGCAAAATTTTTTAGATCTGAAATTTTGAAAAATCTGCTGGCATGCTCACTGAGCTAATCCAATTTTGAACTCGATCGATCCAATCCCCTAATATAGCCAATTTAGTTGTAAACTGAGCTGACCCAGTTGTCGTAGGTGGCCAAATCGAATTACTGTTTCTTTATAGTGAGTCGATCAAGTAGCAAACTTAGTTGACCCATTATACTGAGCCATCTTAGTTGTGAACTGAGCCGACTCAGTCGTCTCAGGCTGAATAGTAATAGTTACTATTCATTATCAATTAGCCAATCAAGTAGCAGACTTGGTTGACCTACTAATGTTAGCTGGCTCAATCCAAGGATGAGCCAATCCAGTTTTAGAGCAAAACATTTTTGCATAAATTAGTTGTAAAATATTTACAAAAACTAAAATTATTTCAAAACCTAAATCTAAACTCATGTTGATCATACACTTAATTGAAAATTAAGTTGAACCAATTAGAACTAGAATTGTGAATTAAAGATCTGATGACATATGCATAAAACATAGGGTGATAGGTTTATGGGTCAGCCTGATCAGGTCTTCTTAATTGAATTAGACCTAAGATTAGAATCAAAGAATTAATAGACTAAACAAAAAATTGATTAAATCTAATCAAAAATTAAATTTGATTAAATCAAAATTTTTTTAGAGCCAATATAATAGTTGTAGTTGGTTAAAGTCCATGTCTTTGATTAGACCAAGATGGACTTCGATCATGGCTCAGTGGTCGAGCCCAAGTCTTTAGGCAAACTAAATTGAAACTGACGAACCAATTAGTATCTAAGATAAGTTTGGCAATCTTAATCGGTGGTCATGAGTCTATGATGAGTTAATAGCATATCCCTTTCACCAATCTAACTTATCTGGCCAATGTGGTCAATCAGCTTTTGATTTGATTGCTTATTGATTTGTGCTAACCCATACTGCATAGAAAATTAGTATGACTGATTTAGATGCCCCTAGCATGACTTGCCTTAGTCCATTTTATGAGTTGGTGAAGTTAATGGGAGAATTCATGACTTGTCAATCGGACCGACTTATCTCTAGTCTTCCATAAACTGACTTGGTAAAGTCAGTGGGAGGATTAAGATTAGCTAATTAATCTCTTCTCTTAAAATATATTAATCAAATTTTTTAAATTATTAAGTTTATAAAATGAGCTAGTTATGGGGATAACTAGATCATAGCCTCCCATTAAGTTGGATGATAATGGGTCCATTAGTCTAATAATCATTGGAGGCCTAGTACTTATTGGCTATTGGAATTATCATTCATAATATAATAGCTCAATTGTGTCTCTCTGATGGGAGGTCAAGTTTGCCAACCATAGTCAGACCTGATAATTTATTGGTTAGATGAGTTGAGCATGGTCATGTTAATGGTTGGACCTAACTAGGACCTTGCAGTGGAGGCCAAAGCCTACTAATTATGAACCTGGGGTGAAATGAATTACTAAAAGTTGTTTGGAGAAATAATTGGTTAAGAACCTTTCCATGGATGCATATGAGTTGGCCGGCCATAGTAGGACTTGTATACAGTCTGTGAGAATTCTAGTATCCGCTAAGAAATTAAAGTAATTTTTAGAATTAGAGGTAGAGGCTACCAATTCGTATAAGATAATGGGAGAATCTTTAGACTAAAGTCTATATCTTTAGGCTTAATAATTCATATACTGATCAGATCTTGATTTTTTTTATGCAGTTATGGCCACCATCTTGTTGCTCTGATCACTGTTAGACAGTGACAAGCTTATGAAAGGATTCTTTATATTCTTACGAAGCCTGCACCTGATGAACCCACACCCAATGCATGTGATGCAGTTAGAGATATTTATCAGAAGTGGCTCAGTGATCGAACCATAGTGTAGTTAATAATGAGGGCGGCTATGAGCAACAAATTTAACAATAAATTCATAGATTTACAGCTTGAGAAAATGCTTCAAATGTTGAAGAAATTTACTTTGATAGGTTTTTATCCTCTGAGAGAGGAAAGAAAAAGGTGCATAAGTCTAGGGCCAATCCGAGTCAGGCAGAGTGCTTCTTCTGTAAGAAGCTTGATCATTGAAAGAGAAATTATCCTCAGTTCATAGATCGAAATAGGCTAAAGAGAAGTAATCAATTAGTTGCTCATCAAGATGCTTATATAATAACACCTTGTAATTTTTCTATTTGTGATACTACTAATTGGGTATTGGATATCGAAAGTCTGATTCACATTTACAATTCATTGCAAGAACTTCAGATTAGTAGAAAATTTGAGAACAGCGAGAGATTCTTGAATGTTGAAGATAGAAGTCAAGTTCTAATCCTAGCTTTGAGAGTTATCGAGCTTATTTTCAATTTTAATAGTATCATTTTAAGTGATTGTCACTATTATCCATCTTTCTTGATGAATGTAATCTCTGTTGGCCTTTTAGCCAAAGATGGTTATTATTTCTGAATAAAGAATAATTATTGTGATATCATTATGAATGATGTTACAATAATAAGAAGATAATTAAGAAATGGTATTTATATTTTATCACATCCTATTAGTGTAATGTACACTTTAAATAAATACTCTCAGTTAAATAATATCATGGATGCCTACCTTTGGTATTGTAGTCTCAATCACATTAACAAAAATAGGATAAACAGATTAGCTCAGGAGGGTATCCTAAATGCTAATGATTGTGAATCATTATCGATCTGTGAGTCTTATTTTCTTAGAAAGATGACTAAATCATCTTTTACTGAAAAAAGTGATCAAGCTAGCGATGTTCTAGGTCTAATACATACTGATATATGCAGACCTATGAACACTAGTGTCAGAGGTGGAATCACTATTTCATTACATTCACGGATAACCTATCTTGGTATGGGTATGTCTACTTGATGAAATACAAGTCTAAATCGTTTGAAATATTCAAACGATTTTGTAATGAGGTAAAGAAACAAATCGAAAAGAGTATTAAAATTTTTCGATCTAATCGAGGAGGTGAATATCTTTTTAGTAAATTTCTGACATATCTAAGAGAGAATGGGATTCTCTTACAATGGATCTTTCTTAGAACACCATAATATAATGGTGTATTTGAAAGGAAGAATTGAACTTTGTTAGATATGGTTCAATCCATGATGAGGTTTGCCAGTCAGTCGATCTCCTTTAGGGATATACACTTGAGACAGCCTGTTATGTGCTCAATAATATTTCAAGCAAGTCTGTCAATAAAATACCATATGAGATATGGTCAGAACGTAGGCCGACACTCTCTCACCTTAGAGTCTAAGGATGCCCGACGTATGTCAAATATTTACAGGCCGACAAGCTCGGACCTAGGTCCAATAAGTATTATTTTGTAGGGTACCCTACGGAATCAAAAGAGTATTACTTCTACCTTACTGATGAACAAAAGATGTTCATCATCTTAAGGCAATATTTTTAGAAAAAAAGTTTTTTGGAGAAGGAACTAATATCTCTCAGATTAAACTTGATGAAGTTCAACAGATAGAAGAACTGATATAATCTAGTGAACCTATAGAATCAGATTTATTAGATCAAACTTGGAGCCCATTGTAGATGCACCATTAAGGAGATTCAGTAGAATATCGCATCAGTCAGACAGATACTACAGTTTCTTGATCCAAGATGATGATCCTATTGAACTTGATAAGAATAATGAGAATCCAATCACCTATATGGATGCAATGTAAAGATCTGACTCAGATAAGTGGTTTGAAGCAATGAAGTCCGAAATGGAGCCCATGAAGGTCAATGATGTATGGACATTAGTTGACCCACCTGAATGGATAAAATCCATAGGATGTAAGTAGATCTTCAAGAGGAAGAGGGGCGCCGACAGAAAGGTAGAGACCTATAAAATCCATCTGGTTGTCAAGGGGTATTGTCAATATTATGGCATCAACTATGATGAGATATTTTTTTTTGTAGTAATGTTTAAATCTATTCGGATTATGCTTGCGATAGCGGCACATCTGGACTATGAAATCTGAAAAATAGATGTAAAAATTATTTTCCTAAATGGAGAGCTAGAAAAAGAGATGTATATGGTACAATCTGAATGATTTACATCCACAGATGAGTCTAAAGTGTGCAAGCTTCAGAGATCTATTTATGAATTGAAGTAGGTATCTAGGAGTTAGAACATGTATTTTGATAAAATGATCAGAATATATGGCTTCATTAGGAATGGAGAAGAACCTTACATTTACAAGTAGGCTAATAGTTCTATGATTGTATTTCTTGTTTTATATGTAGATGACATTCTCTTAATCGAGAATAACATTCCAGCATTACAGAAAATAAAGGTTTGGCTATCGTCTCAGTTCTCCATGAAGGATTTGAAAAAAGCATTCTACATCTTGGGGATGAAGATCTATAGAGATAGATCGAAAAAATTACTTGGATTATTTCAGTCCATGTATATCGATATCATCCTGAAGTGATTCAGTATTGAGAATTTCAAGAAAGGTTATCTTTTGATAGGCCATAAAATTTTTCTTTCGAAGAGAGATTGTTTGACAACCCCTCAAGAAAGAGAGTGCATGAGTAAGATTTCTTATGCTTCAACAGTAGGATCTATTATGTATATCATGATATGTACAACATCGGATGTTGCCTACTCACTAGGCATAGTGAGTAGGTATCAATCAGATCCAAAGGAGAACCACTGAAAGGTTGTGAAAATTATTTTTAAATATTTGAGAAATACTAAGAATCAGTAGCTCATTTATGAAGAATCTGACTTAAAACTTGTGAGATTTACAGACTCTAGCTTTCAGTCAGACCATGATGATAGCAAGAGTATGTCAAGATTTGTATTTATCCTAAGTGGTGGAGCGATCTGCTAAAAAAATTTCAAGCAGCAAACCATGGCTAACTCAATTTGTGAGATAGAATATATTATGGCATCCGATACTGCAAAGGAAGCTGTATGATTGCAGAAGTTCATCAACGAGCTCGAAGTGGCACCCTCTCTCGATAGTCAGGTTCTGTGTATTGTGACAGCACTGGCATCATTGCTCAAGCGAAGGAACCAAAGTCCCATCGTGCACCAAGCACATACTGCATCGCTACCATCTGGTTCAAAAGATCATAAATCAAAGTGACGTCGAGTTTCAGAAAATCGATGGAAAAAAGAATCTGAAAGATCCATTTACTAAAGCTCTCAGTGTCAAGAAGTTCGATGATCATAAATTGAAGATGGATATACGATACTATACTAATTAGTTTTAGTCTAAGTGGGAGTTATTGAAAAATATGTCCCAAAGCCAATCGTCAATCTATTGATGGTGGTGCTCACTTTATAATTGTATATGAATTATTTAATAATAAAAGTTGTTTAGTTTTTTCATCACAAGTTATGTACATCTTCTACATAAACTCCCATTTGTCATGAAGTCTTTAGGACTAATTTAGATTGATAAAGGAGGATTTATCATTTAGTCCCTAAATCAGTTTGTAACCAAATAATATGCTATTACTAGGATGATAATGATTATTAAGTATAGGTCATTGTATGCTATATGGGTTGGTTGTCTTCTTAATCAAGGAGTGTGGAGAAACTGGTATGGCATGCAGGTGAGTTGTAGGAGTACATATTATTGAACGAGACCAACTATGGAGCACTCTGCTATCGAGAGTAGCTCACGAAGAGTATGGATATAAGTGTCCCTCCAACCTGAAATCATCATGATAACTTGCAAGCAACTCACTGTGCTTAGGTACCGGAGTATCTAAATTTTTAATTCAGTGATGGAATATTTTTGGGCACAGTCAAGTATGTTTGGTAGTTGGTGTGTGAGTCAAGATGGGACTGACCTCTCTGGATTACAGGAGTTAATACATCATTGTGTTTCAATTTAGTAAAGCCTGAGCCTGGATAATCCATGCGATGGATTTGAAAGATTGAAATATAATGTGGATGACTTTTTAGGATTGAGAGTTAAACCCTAGGTCACCTTGAGTATTAGGGTCAAAGGGATGAATAATACGATAACAATATGCTACAAGATTCTTGAATGTTGCTTTGCAATCATTCGACCTATCCGGACGTCAGATCTCATTACTAGATGCTTACATCGATTAGCACAAGAAGTTGTTCCTATATTACCAACTTAGGTTCAAACATATGGGGTCACACAAAAAAAAAATTTACCTGATCAAATGGCTGATCGATGATTGAGAATCATCTAAGGGTGTAATCGTCAATATGATTGATGGTTAATCTGATGTAAAAGTTATAAAAAATTAATTCGCTATGGATTAGTGAATTATAGAAGCATTGATGAGTAAGTAGATTGTTCATTAGCTCAATTTGATTTTGCAATATAATTTGATTCAAATCTAATTGAATTGGATTCAATTAGGTTTAACCTGATTAGATTATGAGATGACCTAATTGCCAAAGATGATTGATTCCTAATTTGATCAGGACTTGGGCTCTATTAAATTTTGATTTGATTAGAATTTAATCTAGCTAGTTTGACACCTAATTGGATTGGGTTCGAAGTTATCTAAGTTGGTCTAACCTAATTTGATTAGGATGGAGATCAATTAGATAAAACCCTAGAGTCCAAACCATATTGGACTTTGCCCTAGGCGACCACCCTATAGATGGCCTTCTTTTCTCAATGCTAATATTAGATTAGCATGAGAAAACTTCACGCAAAAGGAAATTTGCCGCCCCTTTCTCAACGCCCAACACCTCTTGTCACCCACTCTTGATAAGGATCAAGAGATTTGATCAACTGGTCAATTATTGGAATTCAAATCTGATTTGAATTCAGTATTAGATGAGAATTTGATTCACATCCAAACAACTTCAACGCCATCTATAAAATTCATGATTTTTGTGCAATGAAGATAAGATCGCATTGAGCGTGAGTTTGGATTTTTGTGGGGCATGAGGTCTAGAGGTGGGTGGCCATCTTTGGCATGCGAGATTAGAGGAGGTCTTCCTCCTCTTGGGTGAGTGTCCCAGATCTGATCTAGGGTTTTTGGTGAGCAAAAAACCAAGAGAGAAAGTAGTTCTCCATCCTTTTTTTCTCCACTGCATCATCCTTGTCTTTCTTCATTTTTAGAAGAGTCTAAGAGATCCAAAGAGAGAAACAGATCAACCACCAGCAAGATCGTCATGCGAGCTAGCACTCTCGAGATGATAGATCAGTACAAGACTTCGAGTGGATCACCTTGGAGACTGAGATGCAGAGATCTACTACCCGCAATCAAGTATCGAGTTTTGAACTTGGTAGATTTATAGATTAAATGTACAGCGTGTATAATATGATCATACATGTAGATTTTATTTTCAGATCATACACACTCATTATATCATGTTGTAGATCTTAGGGAAGGGTTTTTAGATATGATCTAAAGCATGTTTATTAGGTTAAATAGTTTAATCTGATATGCTTCTACCAGAAAATTTTTAAATTACATGCTTGAAGCCCTATCGATTTTTCAACACCATGCAACCTAAGAGGCTAAGTCCTTAAGTTTGTGGCCACAGTAACGTGATAATAGAAAGGTGTTTCTATGGGATTTATAATTGGACTCAAGTTAATTAAGTCTTGCATATGACAGATGCTTAGGGTTTGGTGAGTTTTCATAGCCTGCATCCTGTCGGAACTCTCGATAGAAAAATTCGATCACATAGTAACTACACCTAAGGGTTCAGAATATTTTATTTTGTTAGATTGCCACTACATACTGTTAGATATCACAGATAGATTGTGAGAACTCGTTAGAATTATTTTTCGATCAACGATCCTTATTGGGTTGAGTTGGAATCATTCCAACCAATCAAAAAGAGTTTCATTGATACTATGATGGAGATCATGATATATATCACTATCAAATAGAATAGAACCTGAGAGGTCACATACAAAAGGAGCTCGACCAGATCAATAGCTTAGATCATAATCAAATTATCAATTAGATTAATAATTTAGATTAATTTATAAAGGTTACAAATTTAGTAACTGCTAATTGTTAGCATATGAAATTTAATTGTAAGTGTTGCAATATAATTTGATCTAATTAAATTATAGATCAAGTCTTAATTAATTTAAATTAGATTTAATTTAATTAGATTTGACTTAATTAAAGCTAATTAGATTTAATTATCCAAGTTGGACTTGGATTTCAATCCTAATGAGATTAGGATTGAGAGCCTTTTTGAATTTAATTCGAATCATGTTCGAATTAGATTTGAATTAAGCCTAAATTGAAATCAAATCAAAATAAGTTGCCTAAACCCATGTTGACTGGGTTTCTCCCTCTATTTGGCTGACTAATGGAGAGAAGGGTGCTAAAATTATCGGCCCTTCTCTTCATGTGCGAGAAAAGGAGAGGAGGCGCGAGTTGGCACCTCCCCTTTCTTGTTGGGACTCTCTTCCAGATAAGAATTAATCCTAACCAATTCAAATTTGAATTGAGATTAGTTAGAATTAATTCTTATCAAATTAGGCATTAGAAATTTGTTGGTGTGGACAAAAATTTAAGAGGTGGCAAGATGGGCATGGGCTAAGAATTATTTTTCTTCCTTATTTCTTCTGACCGCAAGCTTCCATCTCCATGCCCCTTCTTTCTTCCATCTCCATGCCCCTCCTCCTCAGATTAGATCAGAGTGGGAGAGTTTAGAGAGAGAGGAAGAGAAGAAGAAAAGTTCTTTCTTCTCTTCTTGGCATCCTAGAAATATTCCTTCAAAATCTACATGAAGAGTTCAAGCAGTAATCTTTCTTCTTCAAGTTCTAGAAGAAAAAGATCTAGATCCAAGCCAAGAAATGAGGCCAGCAAGAAAGCTAGCAGTCTTGGGGCCTTGGTGCTTCAATCAGTAGCTTGCTTTGTGTAGATACTAGTAAAGGTCGGGCACATGTGTGGCTCTGATAGAAATCTTGAGCATCTGCCAGATCCGATCTGAAGAAGAAGAAGGAAAGTGCTTTAGGTAAGTTTGATCTTCCTTCTCTAAATTTTTTGATTTCAGATCAGATTTTTAAATTTACTTCAGCATGTTATAAGATCCATAGGTGATATATGTTTTTGATCTACATGCTTTATATGAAAAGTGATTTTATACATGCTCAACCATCAACAGGTTGATGATTGGCTTTTGGGACATATTTTTTAACAACTTCCACTTATCCTAAAGCCACTCAGCACAGTATCTAATACCCATCTTCAACTTGTGGTTGTCAAACTCCTTTATCGCCAGGGCTTTAGTGAAGAGGTCGGTCAGGTTCTCTTTTCTATCGATCTTTTGAAGGTCGACGTCATCTCGATCCACGATCTCTCGGACTAGATGGAAGTGGTACAAAATATTTTTCATTCACTGGTGTGCTTTGGGTTCCTTTGCCTGAGCAATGGCACCAGTGCTGTTGCAGTAAAGCAGGTTCGGACCATCGAGGGAGGATGCTACTCCAAGCTCGGTGATGAATTTTCTCAGCCACACAGCTTCCTTCGTGGCATCCGATGCTGTGATGTACTCCACCTCACAAACAGAGTCTGCCATAGTATGCTGCTTCGAACTCTTCCAGCAGAAGGCTCCACCATTCAGAGTAAAGATATAACCCGACATGCTTCTACTGTCATCATGGTCAGATTGAAAGCTGGAGTCTGTGAACCCCATAAGTTTCAGATCTGACTCACCATAAACCAACCATTGATCCTTAGTATTTGTCAAATACTTAAAGATGGCTTTAACCACTTTTCAGTAATTTTCTCCAGAATTAGATTGGTATCTCCTTACTACTCCTAGTGAGTATGCCACATCTGGCTTTGTACATGTCATGGCATACATGATAGATCCCATGGTCGAAGCATCTAAGACTCTACTCATACGCTCTCTCTCTTCAGGAGTTGTCGGACAATCCTTCTTAGAGAGAAAAATTCCATGGCCTATCGGTAGATAGCCCTTCTTGAAATTCTCCATGCTGAACCTCTTCAGCACAGTGTCTATGTACGTGGACTGGGATAACCCAAGCATTCTTTTAGATTCATCCCTATAGATCTTCATCCCTAGGATGTAGGATGCTTCACCCAAGTCCTTCATGGAGAACTGCGATGACAATCAAACTTTTATTCCCTATAGTGTGGGGATATCATTCTCGATTAAAAGAATGTCATCTACGTACAAGATAAGGAATACCACAACTAAATCATTTGCCCATTTATAGATGCAGAGCTCTTCTCCATTCTTAACGAAGCTATACATTTTGATCACCTTATCAAAATGCATGTTCCAACTCTGAGAAGCTTGCTTCAATCTATAAATGGATCTCTGAAGCTTGCACACCTTGGACTCATCTATGGATGTAAACCCCTCAGGTTGTATCATATACACCTCTTCGGTTAGCTTTTCATTTAGAAAAGCTGTCTTTACATCCATCTGCCAGATCTCATAATCCAGATGGGTAGCTATTGCAAGCATTATCTGAATGGATTTGAGCATTGCCACAGGAGAGAATATCTCGTTATAGTCAATACCATAATGTTGATGATACCTCTTGGTAACCAAATAGGCTTTATAGGTCTCCACCTTTTCGTTTGCGCCCCTCTTCCTTTTGAAGACCCATTTACACCCAATGAGTTTAACCCCTTCAGGTGGGTCAACCAATATCCATACATCGTTGACCTTCATGGACTCCATTTCAGATTTTATGGCTTCAAGTCATTTCACAGAATCAGATCTCTATATTGCATCCATATAGGTAATCGAATCCTCATCGTTTTCATCGAGTTCGATGGGATCACCATCCCGGACTAAAAAATCATAGTATCTGTCCGACTGACGCGATACTCTATCAGATCGCCTTAATGGTGCAGGTACATTGGGCTCCAAATCTGATCTAATCAAATCCGACTCAGGTTCAGCTATTGGTGTCGGTCCTTCTACCTGTTGAACTTTATTAAGTTTAACCTTAGAGGCAACGGTTCCTTCACCAAGAAACTCCTTTTCTAAAAAGGTTGCCTTAAGGCTGACGAACACCTTTTGTTCATCAGTATGGTAGAAAAAATATCCTTTGATCTCTTTGGGGTACTCTATGAATGTGCATTTGTCAGAGCTAGGTCTAAGTTTATCTGTAACTAACCATTTGACATAGGCCGGGCACCCCCAGAACCTAAGGTGTGAAAGTACTGGCTTACACCCTGTCCATATCTCATATAGAGTCTTAATTACAGACTTACTTAGAACCCTATTTAACAGATAACTGACCAATTCGAGTGCATATCCCTAGAAGAATATCGACAAGATGGCAAAATCCATCATGGATCGGATCATGTCTAACAGAGTCTGATTTCTCCTTTCAGACACACCATTATGCTGCGGTGTTCTTGGAGGAATCCATTAGGAGAGAATCCCATTCTCTCCTAGATATGTGAGAAACTCACCAGAAAGGTGTTCCCCTCCTCGATCAGATCGAAGTGTTTTAATACTCTTCCCAGTTTGTTTTTCTACTTCACTTCGAAATCATTTGAACATTTCAAATGAATCCGACTTATGTTTCATCAGATAGACATATCCATATCTGGATAGATCATCCGTAAAAGTGATGAAGTAGAAATATCCACCTCTAGCACTTGTGCTCATGGGCCCGCATACATCAATATGTACTAGGCCCAAGAGCTCAGTAGCTCTCTCACCTTTTTCAGTAAAAGGTGACTTGGTCATTTTACCAAGAAGATAGAACTCATAGATTGGAAGTGATTCACAATCACTGACTTCGAAGATTCCCTCTTGAGTCAACCTGTTTATCCTGTTCTTGTTTATATGACCTAGCCTACAGTGCCATAAGTAGATATCTGATACACTATCTAATCTAGGGTGCTTGCCTGTAGAATAGACTACGTTAACAGGTTGTGATAACATATACACACCATTGTTCAAATATCCACAAAAAATAGTAACATCATTCATAATGATATTACAAACTTGTTTCTTTATTAAAATTTCATAATCATTTTTGGCCAAAAGGCCTACAGAAATAATATTTAAAAAAAATTGGGACAGAAATGACAATCATTAAGAACAACGGTATGGGACTCAAATACAAGTTTCAAGATTTCTAATGCTAGAACTGAAACTGGTCTTCCATCTCCAACGTTCAAGAACCTCTCACCTTGCTCGAATCTCCTACTGACCTGCAACCCCTGCAATGAATTGTAAATATGGTAAGGACTATCGGTATCCAATACCCAGTCAGTTATATCACAAATAGAGAAATTACAAGGAGTTATCATATAAATACCTTGCCCAGCAACAGCTTGCTTCGTTCTCTGCCTGTTTGGGTCCAGGGAGGCAATGTATTGAGGACAGTTCCTCTTTTAGTGCCCCCACTTCTTGCAAAAGAAGCATTCAGCTTGACTCTTATCGGGCTTGATCTTTCTGATCTGGCCCAGCACTGATGTCCCAGTCTGAACTTGCACCTTCTTCACTTTCTTCTTCTTGTTCTTCTTCTCTTTCTCAAAGGATCGAAAACCAGAAGACGAAACTCCCACTAAGTTCACCGACTCCTTGTGGAGTTGGTGATCCTTCTCAAAGTTCTGAAGCAACCTCAGAAACCCGTGGTAGTTTACTTCAGACTTTGTCATTCTATAATGAGTGAGAAATGGGAGATAAGACTTGGACAGTGAGTTTAGTATTGCATCTTTCCTAACCTGCTCATGCAAGGAAAAGTCGAGCTTGCTCAAATGCTCCATCAGTTCGATCATGTACAATACATGATCAGTGACAGAGGCACCATCCCGTATTTTAGCGTTGAAGATTGCACAACTAGTCTTGTGCCTCTCCACATCATCGGATGTGCCAAAGGTATCCTCCAATGCTTGAAGCATGTTCTTTGGCTGAGCCATCTCAAATCTGTGATTGAACTCATTGCTCATGGTAGCTAGCATGATGCAGTGCACCGTGGTCCGATCACTAAGCCACTTCTGGTAAGTGTCTCTGACTGTTCCACATGCATTGGCAGCTGACTCCTCAGGTGAAGAATCCGTTATCACATATAGGATCCGTTCATGCTCTAGGACTATCTTTAACTTTCGGTACCAGCTATCGAAGTTGGGTCCCACCAAATTATCATTGTCCAATAATGATCGAAGGGATAGGGAAGTGGCCATATCTGCATAAAAAAAATTATAACCTAATTAATAATTGATTCATTAAACCTAAAGATTTGGACTTTAAGCAAAAAATTTCTCTCACTATTTTATTTGAATTGATAGCCTCTACCTTCAATTCGAGAAATTACCCTAATTCCTTAGTGGGTACTAGAATCCACTTAGACTGCACACAAGTCCAACTTTGGTTGGCCATCCATGTATATCTAAGGGTAGGTTCATAACCAATTATTTCTCTAAATAATTTTTAGTAATTTTAATTTTGCCCCAGTCCCTAATCAGTAGGCTTTGGCCTCCACTGAAAAGGTCTGGTTAGGTCCAACCATTAACATGACCATACTTGGCCCATCTAACCAATGGATGATTAGGCCCAACTTTGGTTGGCTAACCTAACCATCATTTTAGAAAGATGCAGTCAAAAAATCATATTATAAATGATAATTCCATCAGCCGATAAGCACCAGGCCTTTGGGCCTCCAATGATTATCCAATTGATGGACCCATTATCATCCAATTAATGGGAGGCTATGATCTAGTTATCACCATAATTATTTTATTTTAAGAATCTAATAATTTTAAAAATTTAATTGATTTAGAGGAGGAGGTCAGATGAACTAGCTTATCATGATCCTCCCACTGGCTTCACCAAATCAGCTTAAGGGAGATCATTAAAAGGGCTGATCTAAGAGCACCTAAATCAGTCACTAATTTATCTAGCTGACATGGGTCAGCTCGAATAGTTAAGTGATCCGATCAAAATATAATTTCATCAAGTGGCCAGGTAAGTTCGATCGATGGGAGGGTCTGCCAAAGCTTGCCTTAGACACCATCAGAAATGCCAGGTAAGCGGGCTGTTAATTAAAAACCACCGATCTAGTTTACCTTAGACACCAACTGGTTTAATTAGTTTCGATTAGATCAACCTAACAGTTCATGCTAGACCGCTTAGCCAAGAATCAAGTCCATTTGGTTCTCATTAAAGATATAGACTTGACCAACTACAACTATTGTAATTGATCTAGAGAATCTTTGACCAAATCTAAGACAATAATTGATTAGATTTAATCAATTCTCTAATTAAGTCCATCTTTAATCTAACCTTAGGTCTAACCCAATTAATGGACCTAATTCTCACTAACCCATTAACCCAATGTGTTATGGTTTGTGCCTTAGGTTCTTCAATTCACAATCCTAGAACCTAATCAAACAACTTTTTAATTCTCAATTAAGTTTTGGGCTGAGGGTTAGGGTTCGACTTTTCAAAAATAATTTTTATATTTGTAAAATATTTTTATAACATGGTTCTACCAATCAAGTTGTATATTTGATTTATAATCAAAATACAAGTGAAATAAGTATGAAACTACTTTAGATCTAATCTAATTCATGTAATTGAAATAATTTCAACTTTAAACTGCTTAAATTTTTCAGACAAATATATGATGGTTCTTTGCATAAAAATTATTAACAAAAAGATTTTATTTTAGATTTAAATATTTTTTAAATCTAATAAATTATAAATTTAATTTAGATCATATCTAATAAATTTATGATTAAAGATAGATCTACACGAACTAGGACAACCTTTGCACTGTAAGGGGTAAACCTTACAGTAGGACAACCTACAGTTCGTGATTGATCTAAAAATTTTAATTTTAGATTTAATAATTAAATTATAAATTAGATCTAATCTAAAAAATAATCTAAGTATGTATAAATAATCATGTAATAAACAGCCTAGGCTCTGATACCAATTGAAGGATCCAGATCTAGGGTTTCAGGGTTAGATCTTGAAACTTTTTCAAGATCAAGCAACGGAAGACTAAAATAAATCAAAATTTATCTTATAAAACTAGAAAATCTCTAGATCTAAGATCTTATTACATAATTTTTACATGGTATTAAATCAAAAATTAAAATATAAAGAGTAAGAACTACATGTTGATCATATCAACTTATTTCTATACTACATCTAATGTATGTAAATAATAATAGATCAGATCTATTACCTTGCAAGTTAGACATTCTAACTTTACTGATCTGAGCTTGAGGATGATGTTGTGAGCTGCACATGTGTCTGACCTCTAGGAGTCATCCACATGAGCCTACGAATCACGATCAGAAGTCCTGGTCTAGGAACTCAGCATAGTATGCTAGTACTGCGCTGATCCTTCTTCGATGGTCGATCAATATCTCTTTCTTCTTGATTTGGACTTTTTCAAAGATGAAAAATAGGAGAAGGAGTTTTAGATATGAGACACTCTCAGAAAACTCACAGATGGAGGAAGAAAAGAGGTGAACACAGCAACCCTAGAAGAAGACCCTCTTCTTCTTCTCTTTGCTCTCACCTAAATACTTAGTTTTGTGTCTATTATATCTCCATGCCCAATACTCTTTCTCTCTGATTTTCACATGCCTAAAAGGACTCTCAATGCTCTATAATCCATAAAAATTTCAAGGATAAATTCATCTTAAATAATGAGATATGAAGAGTCTTTGTCTAGGTCAAATACCTAGTCAAGGAAAATCCAAACATGGCAAGACAAGTGGTGCCCAACTCTTGGGCTCCCCCTCCTTCTTTTTCTATCATGGACTACCAAAAAAGGGTACACAATATGTTCCATAAAAGCCACAAAAATCTCAAAAAAAATCTAGGTAAAATCAGTGCCATAAGGAAAGAGTTTTGGTTTCCTAAAATTCTATCTCATAGAATTTGAAATCCAAACTAATTCCTACTTTGACTTGATCCACAACCATATTCCATGTAAGAGAGAAAGAGTAGAAAGCTTTGAGCATGCGTGAAGGCCTGGGAGAGAAGGTTTTGTCATACAAAATAAGTGAGAGTGGGCATGGGGGGCTAAGATGGCGCAAGGTGGAATCCTAGTCTTACTAGGGTTCAATCTATGACTTGTTCAAATGTGGTTTCTCAAACTAAATCAAACCAAAATCAAATCAATTCAATTAAAAATAAGTCTTTATCAAATTAAGAACCTAATTTAATTAGATTCAATTAGATTTAAATATAATTTAATTTTCTAATCGAATTAGAAATTAGGTTGACCCAAGTCCTAATTGAACTAGGACTAGTTTTTTCTTACACTTGGCTTATCCAATAAACCAATTGAACTTGATCCAATCAAGCCCAAACCAAATCTAATTAAATTATATTCAATTAAACTTAATCTCAGTCTATTGAATTAATCAAATTAAGTCAATTAGCAATCAAATTGCTAATTGATCCTCCTTCAACACTTGCACTAGGTTAAATGTCAATCGTATTGATCATTTAACCCTAGAATGATTCTTAATCATTGATCAACCATCCGATCAGATTGTGAACTCTAATGTATATGATCTCATAGATTCAAACCTAAACCAGTAGTATAGAAATAAATTTTTGTACCAATCGAAGTGACCATCTAGCAATGGTACCCAATGGTCGGATAGGTCGAAAGTGTAGAACAACATCCTTAGAACCCATGTGGATATAGCTTCCATATAATTTATCCTCATGACCAAAATACTCATAGGATACCTCAGAGTTCAACTGTCAACTCTGATTAGGTTGTCCACATTGTATTTCAAAATATCAAATCCATCTGATGGATTATCCTGACCAAGGTTTTGCTAAATTAAATTACATTGACTCATTCTTCTCCAACTCATGGAGTGGTCAATCCCATCTTGATCACACTCTGACTTTGCAAGTACCTGACTGTGCCCAGAAGCCTTCCATCACTGAATTAAAAATTCAGTTAGTTCAGTACCAAAGCACAGTGAGTTGCTTGCAAGTCACTGAGGCGATCTCAGGTCTAAGGGATATTTATACCTATATCCCATCAGAGATATTTTCAACAGCAGAATGCTCTAGAGTTGGTCACATTCAATGATGATGTACCCTTAGATCTCATCTGTATGCCATACCAGTGTCTCCATACTCCTTGGTTAAGAGGACAACCAACCCATATGGCCTATAGCGACCTATGCTCGATAGAAGCTGTCGTCCTTATTAACAGCCTATCATTTGGTCGTGAACAGTTTTAAGAACTAATCGATAAATTCTCTCTTTATCGAACCTAAATAGTCTTAAGAATTTCATCACAACAATGGAGTTCATTAGAAGATGAAAACTTATGATGAAAATACCAAAAATATATTTTATTTATTAACAAATTAATTACAATACAAGGTTGCTCAATCGTCAACAGGTTGACGATTGGCTTTTGGGATATATTTTTCAACAGTCAGTGACTATCAAGATACTGTAGTTGTGTGAATAGTTCTTTGACCTATGGTGCCTCGACTGCTCACAGTGGGGTTGCTATACTTTGACAATACATAAATATAGTACCTAACTATTTGGGGCCTTGCAGTATTCATTGACTATAGTAGATTCGCTGTAGAAGTAGGGTGTGCACTTATAGAGGATCTATCAAGCTTAATAGTTGAGGAGTAGTCCTATACAATCTAAGAGACTGAATCTTTAAGTCTTTGGCCATAGCAATGTGATAATGAAAAGATATTTTCATAGGATTCATGATTGGACTCAAGCTAATTAAGTCTTGCATATAATGGATGCTTAGGGTTTGATGAGTTTTCATGATCTGCATCCTATCGAAACTCGATAGAAGAACTCGATCACACGGTAACTATACATAGGGGTTCAAATTTTTTTCTTCTACTGGATTATCACTACATGCTACTAGGTATCATTGACGAATTGTAAAAACCACTAGGATTGTTTTTGGATTAACGATCCTTATTGGGTTGAGTCGGAATAGTTTCAACCCATCAAAAAGAGTTTTGTTGATATTGTGATGGAGATCATGGTATGTCTCACTACCAGATAGAATAGAATTAGAAGGGTTACACACAAAAGAAATTCGATCTGATCAATAGCTTGGATCATAATCAAATTATCAATTAGATTGATGATTTAGATTAATTTGTAAAAGTTATAAATTTAGTAACTGCTAATTATTAGCATATAAGATTTAATTGCAAGTGTTGCAATACAATTTGGCCTAATTAAATTATAGATCAAGTCCTTATTAATTTAAATTAGATTTAATTTAATTAGACTTAACTTAATTTAAGGTTAATTGGATTTAATTATCTAAGTTGGACTTAGATTTCAATCCTAATTAGATTAGGATTGACAGTCTTTTTTGAATTTGATTTAAACAGATGAAATAGATTCAAAATTGAATCCAAATTGAAACCAAATCGAAATAAATTACCTAAGCCCATGTTGATTGGGTTTTTCTCTCTATTTGGCCAACTAAATGGAGAGAGGGGTACTAAAATTGTCACCCCTTCATTTCATGCATGAGAAAAAGAGAGGAGGTGCAAGTTGGTGCCTCCCTTTTCTTGTTGGGACTCTCTTCCTAATAAGAATTAATCCTTGTTATCCCTAAGAATGATTTTGATGATTATAAAATATTAGTGCATAATTTGATACTAACATTTTTCAAGTATGTCAAAGATTATTTTTGCAGAGAAAAAATATCATTGAAAGACTCCAAGTGTAATTGAAGATTAATTGAGTCAAGTAAAATTGATTTTGAAGACTTTCGGCATAAGAAAATCCTTCTCGAAGATTTAGAGCTGATCCATCTAAAAATCGATCTAGCTCTGACATGAAATGCCCCTAATACTTTGGCTTGGCACATAGTCGAGCCGACTCAAAATGGATCCGAGCCGACTCTCTCAAGGTGACAAAAAAGTAATTTTTGGATTCTATAGATCGAGCCAACTCGAAATAAGATCTGAGTCGGCTCTCTCTCAGATCGATAGAAACAAGCATTTTCAAGCTTGCTGTTTGAGCTAGCTCAAGACAAATTTGAGCCGGCTCTGTCAGTGGATAGAAAGTTGAAATTCAAGTTCTGCAGCTCGAGCCAACTCGAAGCAAAACCCAAATCGGCTCTCTCACAAGAACAAAATGATGGTTTTTGAAATCTGTAGCTCAAGCTAAATCAAAGCAAGACTTAAGCTGGCTCTCTTAGAAGGACAGAACATTGATTTCTTGAGATCTACAGTTTGAGCCAACTCGAGACTAGTTCGAGCTAGCTCGATGCCTTCTGACAAGCATAATGGCTAGTTCTACATATATCTATTTTCATCTAAAAAAAGATTCTAACAACTATTTTCCACCTCTAATGATCAAAAATGGCTAGAATTGAGTTCAAATCAATCAAATCTTGGAAAGAAGGATTAAAGGATAAAAAAAAGCAAGGGAACAAGAAAGGAGCATTGTTCATAAGAAAAAGAGCACTTTGGGTATTCAATAGCCTTCAAGAGAGTTCATCCACTTCCAATAACTTGTCTCTTGAATTTTTTGAGTACGTTCAAGGAGGAGAAAGAGCATTCATTGTTGACATTCAAAGCATCCTCAAAAAAGAGCTTCAATGACAACAAGTCAACCGCTACATGATTTTTATTGTTGTTCTAAATTTCTTCTTTTATTTGTTATAAAAGTTTCAGCAGGGGCTAAAACTTGAAGGGCTGATTTGTACTAAACATGGATTAATTTGGAGGAGACTTGGAACAAAGTTTGTAAATATTTTGATTGGTTGACCTAAGTTAAAATCAATTGGATTTATTTGTGAGCCTAGTGAAAACAAATACACTGTAATCAAGTCGATTATAGTAAAAATTTTCAAGAAGTCACTTAGGGAGTGGATGTAGGTGCTTGAGATGCACCGAACCACTATAAATTTATTGTGTTTGTGTGTGTATGATCTTGATCTTCTTCTATATTTACTTTCAGCTCTTTAATTTGCTACACCTTCTGCTTATACTTATATTAGCACTTCACACATTTATTTAAATTCGTAAAAGTTTTTAATAACTCAATTCATCCCTCTTGGGTTATCTAGTTAGGCAACAAGTGATATCAGAGCTTGGTTCTCAGCTTGATATTGATCTAACGATCAAAAGATAAAGATCATGGCAACATAATTGGAAGGTTCACTTGCTGAAGGACAGTCCACTAACAAATCATCACTTTTTAATGGCATAAATTATACATATTGAAAAGTTTGCATGAGAATTTTATTCAAGCTCTTGATTATGATATGTAAAGTGTCATAATCAATGGACCGCACACACCCACCATTATAATTGATGGCATTAACATCACCAAATCTGAAAAGGATTGGAGTGAAGAAGATAAAAGATCAATTCAGCTAAATACCAAGGCTATGAATATTTTATATTGTACCTTGGATGCTAACAAGTTTAATCAAATTTCTACTTGCAACTCCACAAAGAAAATTTGGGATAGACTTAAAATTACTCATGAAGGCACTAAACAAGTAAAAGATTAAAAAATTAACATATTAGTGCATCAATATGAGCTTTTCAAAATGGAACCCACTGAATCAATCACTAAAATATTTACATGCTTTACAAATATTATTAATGGTTTAAAAAGTCATGGTAAAGCATACTCTAATAATGATTTGGTGAGAAAAATTCTTAGATCTTTGCCAAAATCTTGGGAAGCAAAGATCATAGCAAGACAAGAAGCAAAGAACTTGAACAAGCTACCATTAGAAGAGCTGATTGAGTCCCTAATGACATATAAATTGGCAATAAAGCAGCATAATGAAGATGAAAGCTGAAAGAAAAAGACAATTACCCTCAAATCTACTGCATATGATGAAGAAGAAGAAGAGTCTACTAAAGAGGATGATGAGGAAGAGGATATAGCACTGATTACAAGAAAATTTAAGAAATTCATAAGAAGAAGAAGGCAAAGATTCAAGAAGAAGCCACCAGTCAAAGATGAATCAAGCAAAGAAAAAGAAAAAAAAGGAAGCAACCATTATGCTATGAATGCAAAAAATCAGGACACTTCAAAGCTGACTGCCCCAACTTGAAGAAAAATTTTAAGAAGATGAAGAAGAAAGTAATGATTGCCACTTGGAGCGACAGCGATGAATCCAGATTCGATGAAGAAAATGAGAATATGTGAACTTGTGTCTCATGGCACAAGATGATGAGGAATGTCTTACAGTCAATAAAAATTAAAAAGTTTAGCATCTAGACAGTGGCTATTCAAGATATATGATGAGTGATAAGGATCAATTCATCACCCTTGAGAGAAAGAATAGAGGAGTGATAACCTTTGGCAACAATGGTAAAAAAAAATCATCAGTATTGGTAAAATCAAAATGACTCCTTCCACTTTTATTGGAAGATTTTACTTGTTGATAGCTTAAAGCATAATATGTTAAGTATAAGTCAATTATGTGATGAAGGCTTTAAAGTCATATTTGAATCATTTTTATGTATAGTCACTAGTCCCTTTGATGGTAGTATCAAGTTTATTGGACAAAGGCATGAAAATATCTATATGGTTGAACTTGATGACATAGCCATGAAGAGTGACCAATACCTTGTTGCTAAAGATACTAAGATCAAAGAAACTACTTGACTATGGCATCATAGGTTAGGTCATGCAAGCATACATATTTGATCAAAATTGATTGCAAAAAATTTAGTTAAAGATTTACCTAAACTGAATTTTGAAAATAATCATATTTGTGATGCATGTCAATTTGATTAACAAACTGGAGGGAGTTTTCAATACAAAAATATAGTTTCAACTACTAGGCCATTTAAATTAGTTCACATAGACTTATTTGGACCTACTAGGACTACAAGCCTAGGAGAAAAGAAATATTTTACTTTTATTGACAATATTTTACTTGTTGATAGCTTAAAGCATAATATGTTAAGTATAAGTCAATTATGTGATGAAGGCTTTAAAGTCATATTTGAATCATTTTTATGTATAGTCACTAGTCCCTTTGATGGTAGTATCAAGTTCATTGGACAAAGGCATGAAAATATCTACATGGTTGAACTTGATGACATAGCCATGAAGAGTGATCAATATCTTGTTGCTAAAGATACTAAGATCAAAGAAACTACTTGACTATGGCATCATAGGTTAGGTCATGCAAGCATACATATTTGATCAAAATTGATTGCAAAAAATTTAGTTAAAGATTTACCTAAATTAAATTTTGAAAATAATCATATTTGTGATGCATGTCAATTTAATTAACAAACTGGAGGGAGTTTCCAATACAAAAATATAGTTTCAACTACTAGGCCATTTAAATTAGTTCACATAGACTTATTTGGACCTACTAGGACTACAATCCTCGGAGAAAAGAAATATGGACTTATGATCACAGATGATTTTTTTTGTTTTACTTAGGTTTTGTTTTTGGCTCACAAAAAATATTTTCAAAATTCTATAGAAAAGTTTCAAATGAGAAAAACTTTACAATTATTAAAATTCAAAGTGACCATAGTACTAAATTTGAAAATCAAAATTTTAAATTTTTTTATAATGAAAATAGTATAGAACATAATTTTTTAGCTCTAAGAACACCCCAACAAAATGATGTTACTGAGAGAAAGAATAGGACCTTGGAAAAAATAGCTAGAACTATATTATGTGAAGAAAATCTTTCAAAATATTTTTAGACTAAAGATATAAATACTACTTGTTATATTTTAAACCATATTTTGATTCATCCAATTCTCAAGAAAACCCCCTATGAACTTTGAAAAAGAAAAAAATCTAATATTATTTATTTTCATGTCTTTGGATGTAAATATTTTATTTCAAATAATGAAAAAGATAATCTTGAAAAGTTTGATGCTAAGTCTAATGAGGGTATCTTTCTTGGATACTCCACATCAATAAAGCATATAGAGTCTTCAACAAATGCACCTTAGTTGTTGAAGAGTCTATTTATGCTATCTTTGATGAAACTAACAACCTATTTTCAAGAAAGGAAGATGCTTTTGATGATAATGCAAGGAGCTTGAAAAGAGAGTAAGGGAGCTCAATTTGAAGGATAAATCTAATCATAATGAAGAGGGAGACTCAAATAGTGATGACCATGAAGAAATCCAAAAAGAAGGTATGAACGAAAAGCATCATGATCTATCCAAAGAATGGAGGTATGCCTACAATCATCCTAAACATCTTATAATTGATGATCCCTCTCAAGATATATGAAGTAGACTACTTTTAGAGAAAATCATAATTATTTAGCTTTTGTTTCTCAAGTAGAACCTAAAACTATTGAAGAAGCTGAAAGTGATCCTAATTAGTTGATTGCTATGTAAGAAGAATTAAATCAATTTAAAAAAAATAATATTTAGATATTTAGTGAGTAGACTAATTGACCATCAAATTATTGATACTAAATGGGTTTTTCAAAATAAATTAGATAAAAATGATAATATAGTAAGAAATAAAGCAAAACTAGTTACTAAGAGATATAATCAGGAAGAAGGAATAGATTTTGATGAAACATATGCACATGTAGCTGATTAGAAGCTATTAGATTGCTACTTACTTTTGCTTGTTATATGAATTTCAAATTGTATCAAATGGATGTAAAAAGTATATTTCTAAATGATTTTATTGCTGAAAAAGTTTTTGTGAAACAACTATCAGGTTTTGAAAATCATACTTATCCAAATCATGTTTTCAAACTTAATAAAGTATTGTATGGTTTAAAACAAGCACCAAAAATATGACATGATAGATTAAGTAAATTTTTGCTCAACAATGACTTTTCTAGAGATAGTGTAAATACTACATTATTTGTGAGAAGAAAGAAATCAGACCTGCTAGTTGTTCAGATATAGGTAGATGACATTATTTTTGGTTTTACTAATGAAAATTTTTGTCAAAAATTTACTAAGTTGTGTAGGGTGAATTTGAAATGAGCATGTATGGGGGAGCTAACATTCTTCCTTGGGCTTTAAATCAAATAAACAAAGAAAAAAAATTTTATATCCCAAACTAAATATATTCTAGAAATACTAAAGAAGTTTGGGATAGAAAATGCAAAAAAAATTGGCATGCCCATGAACCCATCATGCAGATTGGATAAAGATGAAAATGGTAAAAGCATAAATAAAAAACTTCATAGAGGTATGATTGACTCTCTACTATATCTAACTGATAATAGACCTGACATACTTTTTAGTATTTGCATATATGCTAGATTTCAGTTTAATCCTAAAGATTCTCATATGCTTGCTGTCAAAAAAATTTAAGATATTTGATGGAAACACAAAACTTAGATTTAATTGATTTAATTAGATATTCTGATGCTGATTATGGTGGATGTAGAATTAATAAAAAAAGTACTAGTGGCACATGTCAATTTTTTGAGTTGAACTTAATATCTTGATTTAGCAAAAAGCAAAATTTGGTAGCATTGTCCCTGACCGAGATCGAGTACATTGCTGTTGGAAGTTGTTGTGCTCAACTTTTTTGGATTAAGCAATAACTTAAGGATTATAGTACTAATCAAAATAATTTTTTTTTAAAATATAATAACACAAGTGCCATCAATTTAACAAAAAATCTCATTCAACATTCAAGAACAAAATATATTGAAATAAGGTATCACTTTATTAGAAATCATGTTCAAACTTGTGACATTATACTTGAATTTATTTCAACTAAAAATCAATTAGCTGATATTTTTACAAAACCTTTGAATGAAGATAGATTTAATTTGATTAGAGAAAAATTAGGAATTTGTGATCCCTTCTAATAAAAATTGTCTTCAATATCTTTATGCTCATATATCTGTTAGCTTGATCCCAGTTTTTCTAAAATTTTTGAACTGATTTTGAATTTTCTTTGAATTTCTGAAACTGTGGCTCGAGCCAACTCGACTATGTCGTCAAGCTGACTTGATTGTTGAGCTGATCCGAACAGGGTCTGAGCTGACTCGATGATCGGGGGCTCAATTTTTTTCTTAAAATGATCGGCTTTTCAAAAACCCTATTCATTTGCATCTAAGCCTACCCGACCAAACCCTCTATCGGCTCCACTCTCAAACCTTCCAAAAACTCTCTCCACCACCCTCTACCTTCCAAATCCATGGGAATTTGATCAATGGCATCCAAATCTCACACTACCGTCATGAAGAGGAAAGGAATAGGGATGCAGCATGAACCTCGAATGAAGAGGAAGAGATAGCTCAGGGATCTCCGTTTAGCACCCTCAGCTTCGATTTCTCCTCCGAATCGAGTCTCCATGGCTTCACGGGCAGTTATCATGGAAAGAAAGGTCAGTTTTTAGTTTTGGATGAAGAAAATTTTCTGATTGGGTCTTAGATACGATAGCAAGGATGAGAAAAGATATGCTCTCTTCAGGTACCTACTTACCCAAATTAGGTTAGGAAATTTTTTGAAAATCTGAAGTTAGATATAGATTTCATCTGGTCCGTTGTTAAAGGGATAGAGATTGTACTTGATCAGAGGAAGTTAGGGCACCTATTAGAAATGCCATCCTCTGGAATCTTTGTTACTGAATTGGAGAATGATTTTGATGGACTTAGGATTTTTAGGTAAGAAAAATGTAGAGAACTTTGACTTTCATAATGCTAATCTCTTGCATGTTGAGTTGAAGCTTCTACATAGCATGATTTGCCAAATATTCTTCTCCAAGACTGGTCGGTTTGATTGGGTTTTCAGGAGAGACTTGGCTGTTATAGTACATATGGTGGAAGGAACTGCAATGAACCTATCATTCATGATGCTTGAACAGATTAAGTCAGCTGCTGGGAAGGCAAAGACCAAAGCTTGTTTACCCTATGATATGGTTTTCACCTTGGTGTTTGTTGATGCTGGGATTGATTTGGATGGAGAGGACTTCAAATCCCTCACCCACACTGA
Source organism: Elaeis guineensis (assembly GCF_000442705.2). Lineage (NCBI taxonomy): Eukaryota > Viridiplantae > Streptophyta > Magnoliopsida > Arecales > Arecaceae > Elaeis > Elaeis guineensis. The sequence goes on along the minus strand of NC_026001.2, from coordinate 42,951,132 downwards.
TTACTACACCATTCACACTCTACATCGGATGAAATATCAAAAGGTGGGTGATGAGTTGGTTAGAAAAGTCCAAGCAACACAGCCTCATGATTCTGAATCATCTTTCTCCTCTCCTTCAGATTTTGCTGAGTCATCTTCACCTGCACCAGCGTTGGACCCTCATCTCCTACACTAAAACCGACCCCTACTTCAGTGGCTAGAGAGCATCACCTTGGACCCTCTATTTTTCCTTGCACACCGCTATGACTCACAGTTTCTCTGTTGACAGGATTGTGGAGCAAGTAACGGAATAGATGATTGAGAAATTTAGAGTTATGTTTTCAGACCTCAGATAGTATATTTCTTAAAGTCTTGAGGAGCACAGAGTTGTATCTGAGGGATAGTTTGAGCATCTCTATCAGCAAATCAGCATTCTATCTTAGAGGTTGGAGATTTTAGAGAAGGCTCGATGTAAGGCTTCTGATCTTGAGTCTTTGACCGCACAGACTATTAGGGTTGCCAAGAGGGTTAACGAGACTATTATCTCTCAGCAGGGCAGCGTAGAGATTATCATTACTACTGTTCAAAGAGTTGAGTCATAGCTTAGTCAGCTCTAGGCTCAGATATCCCCACCTTCTACTCAGCCTAGGCCCTCCCCTAGCCAACCTCACTCATCCACTGCTAGATCCCCCCTTCAGTGCCATTATTAGACCTGGCATTGGCTTTTCTCCTATTCGCCCCAGGCCCTTTGCAAGGATCCGAAGCAAGAGATCCGCACCCTCCTCCTCATCCTCTAGTCTTGTTGAACCCATCATAGAATTCCCATCCGATGAGGACTAGTTATCTTTAGACTTAGTTTTTATCTTATCTTGCTTTAGCCTATCTTTTATGCTTTGAAATGTAATCAAGTATTGTATTGTTTGGTAGGCAACTTTTTATAAACAATACAAACATGTGATGATCATTATCTATCAATGAATATTTACTTTAGTTTATCTCAAATGTTTGTAGTTTGTACTGTTGAATATTCTTTTTGATGTTGACAAAAAGGGAGAGAAAAAGTGATTGAGCATATTATAAGCATAATTGATTGAAATATAAATTGAAACATTAACTGAATTAAGATGTTAATGAAAGTTAAGAATTTTTAAAATTTTATACCTACATAAATTTCATAAAATGCACTTATTAAGGGGGAGTTTAAACCTTAATAGCTAAATATCTATTAAGAAGTTCATATATCTAGATTTTGTAAAAATACAACTCTTCTATATAGCTTATCAAATCAGAAATTACTTGTGCATATAGTGTATAATGAAATGTAAAACTTTATTACATTTATACTGCATATCTCTTCATATTGAGCAATTCCTCTTATACATAATATATATTGCTATATGCTCAATATTTTGTCATCATTAAAAAAAAGAGAGATTATTGTCCCCATGAATGATTTTGATGATTATAAAATATTAAAGCATAATTCGATACTTAAATTTTTAAAGTATGTCAAAGAATACTTTTATAGAGAAAAAATATCATTGAAAGACTTCAAGTATAATTGAAGATTAATTAAGTCAAGTAAAATTGATTTTGAAGACTTTCGGCACAAGAAAATTCTTCTCAAAGATTTAGAGCCGACCCATCCAAGAATCGAGCCAGCTTTGGCATAGAACGTCTCTGATATTTTAGCTTGGCATGCAGCCAAGCCGGCTCAAAATGGATCTGAGCTGGCTCTCTCAGGATGACAGAGAAGTGAATTTTAGGTTCTGTAGGTCGAGCCAGCTTGAAACAAGATCCGAGCCAGCTCTCTCTTAGGTCGATAGAAAGAAATATTTTCAATCCTATAATTTGAGCCAGCTCAAGATAAATTTAAGCTGACTCTCTTAGTGGACAGAAAGTTAAAATTTGAGTTATACAGCTCAAGCTAGCTTGAAGCAAGATTCAAGCCAGTTCTCTCAAAAGAATAGAACATGATTTTTGAAGTCTGCAGCTCGAACCAGCTCGAAGTAAATTCGAGCCAGCTCTTTTAGAAAGACAGAACATTGATTTCTTGAGATCTACAATTTGAGCCGACTCAAGACCAGTTTGAGTCAGCTCAATGCCTTCTAATAGGCATAATGGCTAGTTCTGCATATGCCTGTTTTCATCCAGAAAAGGGTTCTAATGGCTAGTTTCCACCTCCAATAGTTAAAAACAAAATTGAGTTCAAATCAATCAATGCTTGGAGGGAATGATTAAGGGATAAAAGGAAAAGCAAGGGAATAAGAAAAGAGCACTGTTCATGAGCAAAAGAGCACTTTGAGCATTCAATAGCCTTCAAGAGAGTTCACCTACTTCCAACAACTTGTCTCTTGAATTTTCAAAGTGCATTCAAGAAAAGAAAGAGCATTCATTCCTGACATTCAAAGCATTCTCAAAAGAGAGCTTCAATGATAATAAATCGATCGCTACAGGATTTTTATTGTTGTTCTGAATTTTTTCTTTTATTTGCTATAAAAGTTTTAGTAGGAGCTGAAATTTGAAGGGCTGATTTGTACCAAACTTGGATTAGTTTAGGAAAGTCTTGGAATAAGGCTTACAAAGGTTTTGATTGGTTGATCTAGATTAAAATCAATTAGATTTGTTTGTGAGCCTAGTGAAAACAAACATGCTGTAATTAAGTCGATTATAGTGAAAATTTCAAAGGAGTCACTTAGAGAGTGGATGTAGGTGCTTAAGGTACACCAAACCACTATAAATTACTGTGTTTATGTGTGTGTGATCTTGGTCTTCTTCTATATTTACTTTTAGATCTTTAATTTGCTGCACCTTCTACTTATGTATATATTAGCACTGCACACATTTGTTTAAATTCATAAAAATTTTTAATGACCCAATTTAACACCCCCCCTCCCTACTCCCTCTTGGGTTGTCTAGCTAGGCAACTGAAAGAACAGTACCCTACAAGCCAATCACATAGATGATGCAAAGGAATTTTTCTATGATATCTACCTACTCATTAGCATGATGTTAGTTATTTTTATTTATGAGGTATTGTGTTTTATCATTTGCTACATCATATTTTTTATGATTATAATAAACTCCATAGATTAGGATAATAATTTTAGGACCATGATGAGATCATGCCAGCAAAATTTAAAATCTTGGTAGTCCCAATCTAAAATATTTTCAATCATTGGATCATCGAGTCAGAGATCGATGATGTCGATAAGATTGGTACATCCTATGTATGCTCGATGGAGAAGATGGTTTATGTCACAATCACTTGTATGGTGACACTAATACAAGGATATAGGTACTTATTAGAGAATGAGTTCACTGAACTGACCCGAAGAAAGAACATCTGATGGAGCCTTACAGCATGTCGACAGATGGTTCTCCAGTAGGAATGGTGCATATGATCCTTTGATCTGAGATCATTATGGTACCTTATGTATATGGACCCTTTGATTTATTTTCTAGCACACCACTTCGAGATGTGTGTGGGATATTTTGGGTATAGTGAAGTATGCATGGAGGTTGTGAGTGGTCAATAAGAAATCAGTCACTATTTGTAGGAAGAGAGAACATCCTATGTGATCTCATAGGATGATGACTTTAAGTCTCTAGCCAGAGCAGGGATGAACAATAGAAAAAATTTTACTGGTTCATCAACCAAGTCATAATCATCAGATCGAGATATATATGGATAGATATTTGGGCCTGACATATTTTCATACCCATGGCTTGTCTGGGATATTATGTGATCAAAGGATTGAATTATACAATAACTCACCATGGAAGGATAATTTTGATATTTTAATCAAATTCTAAATCTTTTGAGTCATCATGATATGTTGCTAGATGTCAATCTTTACTTATCAACTCATCAGAATTAAAAAGATGTAATTCAAAAATCAATTAGAAAAAGTTCTAGTTGATTGGGACTCTTGAGCTGACCTAATCTAATCTGATTAGGATTACATCGAGAGTCTGGATCCACTGCTGGTTAGATTTGGAATCCAATGAGTCACACACAATAAAAATTTAGTCTTGATCCAATCTATTTAGATTTATTATAAATTTAATGGGTTAATTGAATTACTAGCATATGAATTAAGCCAAGTTTCTAATTGGGTTCAATGCAAAGGTGATTGTGCTAACCCTTGACTTGTTGCCTTGACCTAATGTGTTTGAGTTTGAACCATCTAATTATTAGATGGCTGATCTAATTTTTTTGAAAGAGTTCCATAAGAAATCCACCTCCTCCATGCCAATATCATATTTACAAAATTATATGTCGCCCAATTTATTTTAGATGTTGAAAGAGAGGAGTCCTTCTTTCACACTCCTCTTAATTTCTTACCATGTTCCACACATCCCATTATTTTGTCCGCCATTAGATGGTGCCCTGGGATATGTGGGCATGGAAGAGGAGAAGAAGTCCTTCTTTGAGGAGGAACTCCATGCTAAAATTTAATTTGGAACACCTCATGTTGTGCGATGAAATGGAAAAGTCCATTTCATATTGGACTCTTAATTCCTTCCTTTATTTCACACATTCTCTTTACTCCATGCGCCATCTGATGGCTCTTGGGGATTTGTTTGCATAGAAGTGGAAGAGTCCTTCTACTTGAAGGCTCTTCCACACCCAATTCTTTCCATATAGAAGCATTTATTCTTTGTGGAAGACTAGGGACGTTGCATGAGATGTTTTGCGCCAAACATTATTTCTTCTCCCAAAACTCTTAATTCTTACACGCCATAATTTATGGGACCAAAGAAGGAAGAGTCCTTCTGCTCCTAAACTTCCCCACATGCAGTTTTTATGTGGTGATTTATTGATCACCGCATGAGGAATTTGGGATGCTAAAAGTTGGCATCCCTTGGAAATGGTTAGCGCCCCTTCTTTCCTATTTAAAGGGGGGGTGCTATATCAGCTTTGACATTCTATTTTGGGCTGAGTTTAGGCATGAGAATGAGAAGAAAAAGAGAAGAAAAGTCTGAAAAAAAAAGATAAGGAAAAGGGAGGAAGGAAAATAGAAAGGAAGGGATGAGGTAAAAAGGAAAGCATGTGATGCTTGTCCTAAAATCAGATTGTTCAAGTATTGAACATCTGATCTGATTTTTATGTGATGAGATCATTTGAGAAATAATTTTAAAGTGGTTCAGGTAGAGGTCTTAAAGGCATATAAGTGGTGGTGCAATCCATTCTTACGAAGGACGATCGGTAGCAAACTTACGAAGAAGGCTACAATACTATGTCAAATTGAAAAGGACCCTGAACTATCCCGTGTGGATCACTATTGGAGGACTTCTACTTTGGAGTCTTGTGAAGATCTTAAAATTACTAGATCATCATCTTCATGTTGATATATGGCTTCTGATCTCTTCTTATTATATATGTTTATATGGTTTGATTGTAATCATTAAGGTGTTCTTAAGATTTTGTATTTCGATAGTCTAGTTTAAATGTTAAACTTTATGTTTAATAGTTGAATGTATGTAAAAATTTTTAAAATTTATATTCCACTGCGTTATTATAATCCAACAGTGGTATCAGAGCCACCCTTGATTGATTCAAGCAAATTTTATGTTATTATTATGATATGGATTAGATCCAGTTAAAACTATATCAAAATTAAATTTTTTGATTGATGTTTAATTGATGTTTATGATGTATCTTTTGTTAATGATAAATGTTATCAATCCATGATTATACTTGGATATAAAAATTCTATGGTCTTTGGACTTGTGAGATAAGTTTAAGGTTAGATCCCATGATCTAATTTTTGATGGAATTATAATCCAGTGCGTATGATGTGCAGAGCCTTGGAATGCTACATATGGATGTACATTGCTAAGACATAGGGTTCTTACATTTGATGCATTTACCTAAGATCCAAGGACTGACCATCATGTTATTGGGCACTCACCATTGTGGATCTTCCATCTTGGATGTTGCCCAAATATATGTGTGGAGCTGAAAATAATTTGGTTATTGAAAGGATACATCAGACATGGATTAAGATTTTTTTAATGGATTTGTTTAACTAAATTTATTGATCTAATGTGATTAGAATTAATGATTATAGATTAAATCAAATTCATAGTTCTAATTTGATTAGAAGTTATGTTTAATTTAGGTTGATCAAATTGTCATTTACCTAATTTGATTAGAGTTTAAGTCATGGTTGATCGAATCTATACTAACCTAATTGATTTAGGTTAACCTAAGAATTGAACAGCCCAACTCAAAAAGAATGACAACTGATTAACTTAAAATTAAAAATTAGGTCAAATATTGAATCTGAATCAAAAATCCTAGATGGATCTTATGCCCAAATATTTAAACATCTCCATTGACATATTTTTGAATGATATCACAATTAAAATAACATAAGTTGTTTGTTGTTATGTTCTATAATTGTTATAAAATGCATGTTGAGTGGTTATGGACTAGTGTATATCCATGTGATAGATGTATGTATGAATACTTTTTCTTTTAGCTGATTATATAAATACATCTGCAAAAATTGCAATATGGTCTTGGTGCCCCTGATGCATTGTATTATCAGTTGTACCTTTCTTTAGTATGTTCCTAACTGTTGATTAAGATTTTTACATATTGATATAAAACTATAAAAAAAATTATTTAAAAATAGATAGAAATTATTTCTTTCTAGTATCAGATAAAGATCAAGCATTCATGGAAGTCTTCATGGAGATGAAGACTAGAGTGCCAGATATTTGTAGAGCAAAGGCACATTAAGATTGACCATGAGATGGTTCAATCTAGGATGCACCTAGGGTTTAACCTTTAAACCATCCTGTAGCTCAAATAATTTTTTTTAGAAGTCCATAACCATTAGATTTTCTTTTTAAGCTCTTACATGCTGGTAGTTAGAATTGAATTTAGATTGCATGTAATGATGTATATATGTTTTGGATGTGCTTGAGACCTAAGTCCCTCATTTAAATTATATTAAGTCATAATGGTGAAGTGTTAAGAACACTATCCATGCCTTCATGCAAAGCTACTATAATGTCAAAAACTATAGTAGGCTTGTTGTGCTATCCACAAGACTTGCTGTGGGGACTGATTTGATACTGTCTAGATGCATAATGAAGCTAATGGTACTTAGCTCATACTAAGTCAATAGAATATGTTAAAAACTGTAGTGAGTTTATTGTACTATCCATAAGGCTTGCTATAGAGATTGTATGATGTTGACTTAGTGATGCTTATGGCATATATTGGTAGTGCTGTCTTGTTGTGCTATTCACAAGGATGGTATTATTCAGATATGACCATAGAGAATTGAAGAGGATGACTTAACTAAAATACTATAGTTTGTTGTGCTATCCATAAGGCTATAAGTATTTTAGAGATAAAAGTTATATTGAAAATTGCATGAGATATAATTGGTAAAGAATTACCAATCCTTGAACTCATAGGAGCTTGTTGTGCTATCTACAAGATTTTTATGAGAAATTAAATCTCAACCCCATTAAAAAATTTAATGATAAGTTTTTTCATTTTCATATTTGGGGGCTATGAAATTCACTAAAAAAATAGGATACATAATTAAATAAAAAATTTTGTCTAAATTATGGATGTCATTATGGGTAGTCCTTGTATGTTCTTATATATTCATCTGCATCTTCACTATCACTGCATGGGATACTTGTTAAAATTGGTCGAACTTCATGGAATGGTTGAGAAAAAGAAGGTGAAGAATATCTTCACTATAGGTATATATTATTATTACGGCAATGATGAGCATTAGAAATAAATTGTAAGAGTGAAGCAATAGCAGGATACAAAAGTTGTATCTGCTAATGATTTGTATATGATACAAACTTATTTATCATTGAGTGTTTTAGCTTCAGCACTTTGGGTTTGTGATACCTCATATAGGTCTCACTTATGCAAAACATTGCTGGACCTATAAAGCTGAAGTAAGGTGACTACTTATCTTTTGGTACTGATGGATAGTCCATTCATGCTAAAGCTGTAGGAACCTACTTATTAGAAACTAGTAGATCATTGTTATATGTCTAAATTTATTAAAAATATTATTTAATTTCTATATTATTGTAACATGGATTTGAAATTAATGTTAAGAGTAAAAATTACTCTCCTTATGGTAAATGTTACGGCTATGGATTTATGATAATGGTCTCATATTTCTGTCACTCAATGATGTTGTTCTTCTGTTGATGAGAATAAGAAATAAATATATGATGGTCACATATCTCAGGCACGAGCGAATTATTAAGCTTTGTACATATGGATGTTTGAAGACTAATAATATCTCGACCCAGATATGGACACTTCATATAAGATATGGTGTGTTCCTTAATATGCTTCACAAAGCTTGTTGTCTCATTCTGGGGACATGCTCTAGAAATTGTTGCATATGTACTGAATTAGATACCATCAGAATCTATTACTAGCACTCCATATGAGATATGAAAAGGGCAAAGAGGTAGGTTGCCAACTTATGTGAAAAGAGTTGATGTACATAAATTTTATGCTAGATCAGATTTATATAAGTTAATAAGTTTTTTTAGAAGAGTAGTATATGATACTACTTCAACCACCCTACTGGACAAAAGATATTTTGTCAGTAGGTATGCCACCTCTTAGGAAAAAAAATTTTCTAAGAAAGGATCAGTAGGAGGATAATTGAACTTGAGAAGTTCAAGACCTATGAACTATCCCATCATAACTTGTGGAGTGTCCACAAGTTGATCCTCAACCAGATGTGCCCATTGATGAGGCACAACCATGACATACACCTCCTCACCGATGGTCAATAAGAGTATGTAATATACCACTCAAGATATGGGTTTGTCATTAAAAATGACAATGTTGCTCCAAGAATTAATTTTGATGATCACAAACCATTTGAGGAGACTATTAATGAGTTTTCTATATTTAGAGATTACTTTTATAATCTTTCAGATAGTCCAAGAGATTAGATTTGAAAAGCTTCATCAAATATATCAAAAGTTGAAGTTTCAGCAAGTTGGTAAAGTTTTGAAGGCTTTTGAGAGTGTCCAAACTGATTTGAATTCATTTGAGAGTATTTAAATGAGTTCTGATAAATTTTGAACCTTAAATGCATGAAATATTGGGTTAAAACATGATGGGATGATCCACCAGGGTCATCCCCTTCTGTTGGCAGTCGGCACACAGTGTTTTGGGTCATGGCACGCTGTGGGACGACCCACCTAGGACATCTCATATAATTGGGATGCCCCCTAAGACCCTGAGATCAAAACAGAAAGTAGAACTTTCTGTCTGACCATTTGGGACACCCCATGGGACACCCTAATGCCAATGGGACGCCCCATGGGATGCTTCATTCTGGATGAGCTGCATAATGGCTAGTTTTTAACCCATTTTTGATGCATTTAATATGCATTAAACACACTCCAACATCTCTAAACTAACTCTAAGATATTTTCAAGGGTAAATGGCAACTATAAATGCTCTATTCAAGTGAAAAATCATAAGATTTTTGCAAGTTCAAAAATTAAATTCGAAAAAAGCTCCTTTCAGCCCTAAGAAAGAGTTTGAAGTATTTAAGCACTTCACCAACCACTCTCCAGCAGCAATCGAGTATGGAATTCAATGAGAGTGAATAACAAAAGCTTTCACCTCTTAAGTATTGTATTTCTATTGCTTTTATTGTGTGTATTTAAGGGGTTTGTGTACTGAAATTTGTATACTCTATTTTTTTCAAATAGTTTTTGGGTGTTTGAGTTTTAGAGGGTTTCAAAACTCATTTGGATTGATCCGAACCCTGAGTCGGAGTGTTAAAGATTGGCTTGTACCCAAAAAATAAGTGTTCTTGCTTGGAAGGCAAGGATCGAAAGTGTCCGATGTGGTATAATCCATCATTATCCATTTAGTGGATTAATTTTCAAGTAGGGACTTGGGGAGTAGATGTAGGTACAAGGCTGGCACCAAACCACTATAAATCTTTTGTATTTGCTGTGCTTGTCTCTCTTCATTTATTTATTGTGCTCATTACTTATTTACATCTCATTTGAGTTTGAATTTATTTTTATTGAAAATCGATACACTTCACTCTTCACCTTAGCATATTAGTTAAGTAGTATAATCTTAAAAATTTTAAAAAGACCCAATTTACCCTCCTTCTTGGGCTCCATATCTGGGCAACAAGTGGTATCAGAGCCCGGTGCTCTAGTTCTTGCTTGATTTAACCATCAAGAGCTAAAGATCCATGACAGCCAATTTGGCACATCCCTATCCGAGGGGCAATCCACAAACCGACCTCCACTTTTTAATGGGTCAAACTACACCTATTGAAAAGCTCGAATGAGAATTTTCATTCAAGCACTTGACTATGATATGTGGGGTGTCATAGTAAATGGACCACACACATTCATCAAATTGATTGATGGCATGTTTATCCCTAAGTCGAAAGGTGAATGGGATGATTTTGATAAGAAAATAGCTCAGCTCAATACTAAAGCCATGAATGTTTTATATTGTGCTTGGGATGCTAATGAATTTAATCGTATTTCCACATGCATGTTTGCAAAAAAAATTTGAGATAGGCTAGAAGTCACACACAAAGGTACAAACCAAGTAAAAAAATCTAAAATTAATATACTTGTGCACAACTATGAACTGTTTAAAATGAAACCTAAAAAATCAATAACTCAAATATTCACTCGGTTCACTGACATCATAAATGGCTGAAAAAATCTTGGCAAATATTACTCTAACAGTGATCTTATGAGAAAAGTGCTCAGATCATTATCAAGATCATGAGAAGCGAAAGTCACTGCAATCCAAGAGGCCAAGGACTTGAATGTTCTATCATTGGAGAAACTACTTGGATCCCTCATGACCCATGAACTGACTATGAAGCAGCACACTAAGGAGAAAACCAGAAGAAAGAAGATCATAGCCCTCAAGTCAATAGCTCAAGAAGAGGATGACTCGAAAAAATTAGACAACAGTGAAGAAGATGAGGACTTGGCCCTGATCACTAGAAAATTTAGACGATTTATGAGAAGAAAAAGATAAGGGACCAAGAGAAGGCTGCCAGCTAAGAGAGAGCCAAGTAAAGAGAAAGAAAAAGAGTAGCCCATAATTTGCTATGAGTGCAAAAGCCTGGCCACTTCAAATCAGAATGCCCTCAGTTCAAGAAAGGCCAAAAGAAGTTCAAGAAAAGAAAGCCATGATGGCTACATGGAGTGATAGTGATAACTCCACCACTGATGAAGAAATCCAGAAAGAAGCCAACCTGTGCCTTATGGCACACAAAAATGAGGTATCACTTGAAACTCAACCTGAATTTACTTATGATAAATTATTAGAAGCATTTCATGAACTGTTAAATGACCTAAAAGAATTAGGAGCTAAAATAAAAATTTAAGATTAAGAAACCATGAATTAACTAAGGAAAAAGAAGAAATTGATAAGAAAAATGAAGAATAGATCTAAAGAATCAATCTCTAATAAAAGAAAAAGATGAACTCTCTAGTTAAATTAAAATTATTATAAAATAAAATAAAAAAACTAAAGGAAGAGATATCAAAGTTAAAATCTATAGTTGATAAATTTACTTTAAGTTCAAACAAACTTCAGATAATTATTGACAGTCAAAAGGCTATATATGATAAAGCAAGACTTGGCTACAATACTCTAAGAAAACAAAAGTCCTTCAAAAATATTTTTATCAATGAATCCATAAGAAATTTGCCAAATATTACTTATTTTAGATGTGGTATGGTAGGGCATAAAGCATATACACGTTCATCAAACAAATTTAATGGTAGAAAGGCTAAGAAAATATAAATTCTAAAAGGAACCATTGTGACTAACCCCAAAGGACTCAAGTTAGCTTGGATACCTAAGGTTAAAATTTGATCTCATGTGTGCAGGTGTGTCTTGCATCCTAAGCAATAAAAAAGAAGTGGTATCTTGATAGTAGATGCTCAAAAACATGACAGGTAATGAATCACAATTCATCATATTGGAAGCCAAGAATGGAGGGATGATCACCTTTGGAGACAATGGCAAAAAAAAAAAAATCATCGGTATTGGCAACATTAGTATCACTCCCTCTACTTGCATTAAAAATATTTTACTTGTAGATGGTCTTAAATATAACCTGTTAAGTATTAGTCAATTATGTGATAAAATTATAAAGTAGTTTTTGAATTATCTACATGCATTGTAACTAGTCTCACTGATGCTAGCACCAGATTCATTGGACATAGACATGACAATGTTTACATGATTGATTTAGATAATCTCTCTTTACAAAGCATGCAATGTCTTATGGCCATGAATGCTAAAATTAATGAAACTAGTTGGTTTTGTACTAAAGGCTTGCACATATTAGTATCTACACACTTTCTAAAATCATTAAAAAAAATTTAATTTTTGATTTGTCAAAAATTAGTTTTGATATAGATAAAATATATGATGCATGTCAATTAGGCAAACAAATAATTTTTTTTTTAAATCTAAAAATATTGTTTCAACTTCTAAACCTCTAGAACTCTTGCATATGGATTTATTTGATCCTACAAGGACAACTAGTCTAGGAGGAAAAAGATATAATTTTGTAATCATTGATGATTTTTTATGTTTTACTTAGATTTTGTTTTTGCTTCTAAGGATAAAGTATTTTCAGCATTCTCTAAGTTTTGCTAAAAAATTTTAAATGAAAAAGATTTACTAATTAGTTCTATTCAAAGTGATCATAGAACTGAATTTAAAAATAAAGACTTTGAAAAAATTTATGATGAAAAAGGTATAGATCATAATTTTTCAGCACCTAGAACACCACAACAAAATAGAGTAGTTGAAAGAAAAAATAAAATACTAAAAAAATGGCATGTACCATACTATGTGAAAGCAAGCTCCCAAAATACTTTTAGGCAGAAGCAATTAACACAGCATGTTACATTCTAAACCGTGCCTTAATAAGATCAATTTTAAAGAAAATACCTTATGAACTATGGAAGGGTAGAAAGCTTAATATAGGCTATTTTCATGTTTTTGATTGTTGGTGTTTTGTTTTGAATAATGACAAAGATAGCTTAGGTAAATTTGATGCTAAATCTGATGAAGCTATCTTTCTTGACTACTCTACTTCTAGTAAAGCTTTTAGAGTATTTAATAAAAGATCACTAGTAGTGGAAGAGTCAATTCATATTATTTTCGATGAAACTAATGACCTTCCATCAAGGAAGAAAGAGGGTGCTGATGATGTAGGTATCATAAAAGATGAAATGAAGGAGCTCACCCTAAATGACTCGGATCAACAAAATAAGGATCAGATGGATGAAAAATATGAGGATGAAAACATCAACGATCAGAACATTCAAGAGCAACCTCAAGACACAGGTAATCTTTCAAGAGAATAGAGGTATATCCACAATCATCCTAAAGAATTAATAATTGATGATCCGACTCGAGGTGTAAGAACTAGATCTTCACTTAGAGATGTTTGTAATTATATAGCTTTTATTTCTCACTTAGAACCTAAAACAATAGATGAAACTAAAAAAGATAATAACTAGATAATTGCCATGCAAGAAGAATTAAATCAATTTGAAAAAAATAATGTATGGACACTAGTTTCAAGACCTAAAAATCACCCAATAATAGAAACCAAATGGGTATATAGAAACAAAATAGATAAAGAAGAAAATGTTATAAGAAATAAAATAAGATTAGTTGCTAAAGGATATAATCAACAAGAAGGAATTAATTTTGATGAAATATTTGCTCCTGTTGCTAGACTAGAAGCTATAAGAATGCTACTTGCTTTTACTTACTTTATAAATTTTAATTTGTTTCAAATGGATGTTAAGAGTGCTTTTCTAAATGGTTATAATACTGAAGAGGTTTATGATGAACAACCCCCTGATTTTGAAAATTATAAATTTTTAGATCATGTATTTAAATTAAATAAAATATTATATGGATTAAAATAAGCTTCTAGAGCTTGGTATGAAAGATTAAGTAAGCTTTTATTAAAAAATAATTTTTTAAGAGAAAAAATTGATACTACTCTTTTTATAAAAAGAAAAGATAAAAAAATTATAGTCATACAAATATATGTTGATGACATTATATTTGGATCTACTAATAAAAATTTATGTCAAGAATTTGTCAAGCTTATGCAGTGGGAGTTCAAAATGAGCATGATGGAAGAACTCACATTCTTCCTCGAACTCCAAATCAAACAAATAAAGGAAGGGATCTCCATCACCTAAAGTAAGTACACAAGAGAACTTTTAAAGAAATTTAGAATGGAGAGCTCAAAAATTATAAGTACCCCTATGACCCCTTTCTGTAAATTAGAAAAGGATGAGCATGGTAAAAGTGTTGATACAAAATTTTATAGAGACATAATAGGATCTTTATTATATCTGACTGTAAGTAGACCTGATATAATGTTCAGTGTATGTATGTGTGCTAGATATCAATCAAATCTTAAAAAATCACACTTAAATACTGTTAAAAAAATTTTAAATACTTAAAAGGAATACAAAATCTAGATCTTTGATTTTCAAAACAATCATCTATGGACTTAATAGGTTTTTCAGATGCTGACTTTGCTGGATGTAAATTTGATAGAAAAATACTAGTGAAACTTGTCAATTTCTAGGAGTAAACTTAATCTCCTGGTTTAGCAAGAAGCAAAATTTAGTGGCTTTGTCTATGATCGAGGCCGAATACAGTGCAGCTAGAAGTTGCTGTGTTAAAATCTTATGGATTAAGCAACAGCTCATGGATTTTGTCATTGAACTTAAAAATATTCCCAAAAAATGTGATAACACTAATGCCATCGGTTTAACCAAAAATTTAATTCAACACTCTAGGTCAAAATATATTAAAATTAGACATCATTTTGTAAGAGAATATATTCAAAATAATGATATAATACTTAAATACATAAATATCAAAAATTAATTAGCTGATATTTTCACTAAAGTCCTTAATAAAAATAAATTTTATGAAATTAGGAAAGAATTGAGCATCTTAGATCCTTCTATTTGAATTTCTATCATAATTTTGCTCTCAAAATTCTTCTAAAAATTTTTAATTTTGTTATCCTAATTTTGGGGGTCATCTATCATTTTTTGAGGATTTTTCAAGTCATTTAAAAATTCTTCAATACTATTCAGATACCTTCTTGGATTTTTATCCGTTGAAATTTTCTGTCAAAAATCATATCAAAATTTACATAGACTCTCCATAATCTTCTCAACTCGATGTGATCATTTTTTAATTTTTTTTCTTAATTTTTTTTCTCTATTTAAATCATTTTCTCCATTGCCTGAAAGAGCCTTGAATGAGGCGTCCCATGGGACGTCCCATTCATGCGGGTAGGTCACTTATAAGTGAGCCCACCCGATCATTTTTCAATAGAACAGGGAGTTGGGATGCCTCAAATCTCAAGCCTTCTCCTCTCCCTCTTGTCCCAATCAAGAATTCACATCCTTACTCTCCCAAAAAATCTTAAAATCTGTCTAAATCAAAAATCATTCTTCTCAAATCCTTGGTTCTCATGGCTCATTTTTGGTTTTTTCTAAATTTTCAAACCCTAGCCATTAAATCCATGGGAAACCTCTCAAAAACTGACTTCCCCTCCTTGATTTCAGTTCAATCCAACCATTCTCCACTCTCAAGATCATTTTTCATCTTTCTCTTGCATCATGGCCCCCAAGATGAGGATGCCACAAAGGAGGAAGTCTGTGACATCCCTAAAGGTAGAGGAAAGAAGGAAGAAAATTGCACAAGAGCCAACCCATGCTTCATATCCTGTGACACCAAGTAAGATCTCCTTGTCTGCTAAAATAGTTGCATTGGGTAAGACTGTTGATTTCAAGTTTTTAAGGCAAGATGAATTTTTTATTGGGGAGAAGATAATTCGGCAAGATTGGAAATTCTTTTTGAGCTTGTCCAAACTAGTCTACATAGATTTGGTGAAGAAATTTTATTCCAATCTATTTTTCTCTGAGGGAGTCTTAAAGTCTACTGTTAAGGGTGTTCAGATCATTTTAAATGCTCCAAGACTAGGTAGATTGCTTCAAATGCCCTGTGTAGGTAGTTGTTTGGATGAACTGCTTAAGAAAGAAGTTGGACTTAGGACCATACTTGGGAGAGATGATGTGAAAGATTTTCTAAAAATTGAAGCTAAAGATCTGAGTGTGGAGATTAGACTGCTCCACCATATGGTTTCTAAAATTTTCTTTCCTAGAGGGGGAAGACATGATCTGATGACGGAGAGAGACATATGTCTCATGCACCATGTTGTTTCAGAGTCTCCTCTGAACCTTCCATTTTTTATATTTGATGCTATGAGGGAAGTCTTGAATAGGTCCAAGGCTCCCTTGCCCTATGGTATGGCCCTCACAGTTATCTTTAGAGAGGATAGAGTCAGTTTTGATGGAGAGGCTGTTTGTAGGCTATCATACACTGACACCTATAACAACCACTCTCTTAAGAGGATGGAATTTGTAAGAGTGGATGGCCGGTGGGCCAAGAGTCGTGCTGCAGAGGAGGATAGTGATGAGGATGAGGAGCATACTGAGGGGGAGGGTCCATCTTCTCCTATGCCCAGACCAAGTTTAGTTGTTCATTATATTTCAAAGTTTGAGGCAGGACCCTCGGTTAGAGTCCCCCCATCTAGTCATACCATGCCTACTTTCAGTTTGGAGGATGTTGATAAGGGACAGCTAGCTGAGAGAGTGGTAGAGATTTTATCAATTCAACTGTAGTGATTTTAGGATCAACTTCTTCAGTCTCATCAATTCCAGCAGGAGCAGTTTCAAAATCAGATTCTACAGCAGCTTCATCAGTTTCAACTGTACCAGAAATGGATTATATAATAGGTACAGTAGCAGCACAGCAACAGCCACAGCAGTTTCACCCTGCCTCTTCGACTGCCTTCTCTGCTCCATCATTGGTTCATCTATTGTCCCACACATTTCTTTGTTAATAGAGCTGTTATCGGACTTGAGTATCAAATTGCAGGGTGTGGAGAGCTCCATTCTGAGATTCAGTGGCAGGATCTTTGATTTGGAGAGAGAGATCAGACAGATAGTAGTTCTCTCTCTACTGGTGTGGGCACATCGACTTTTTCTGCACCACAGATGGATGACCTGGATCAAGAGATAGAGAGACTTTATAGTCAGTTTCGTTCCTCTCTTGAGTTGCTTTGGACAGACATTAGAGACTCCAGAGACTTCTTATCTATTGATCTTGATGGGCTCCAAATTAATGTGAAGAGAATCTTATCCCAGCTTGATGCCATCAAGACTCAGCTTCAGTCTAGGCCCTCTGCATCTAGTGAGCCAGTCTTTGTTCAGCCTATTGCTTTTCGCCCTCCGACATCTTCTCTCGATCCAGATCCTCCGATCGTGGATGAGGCTGATCATGTCTTACCTTTTTTGATCTCATGCTCGATGCCCAATCTCTCTGACTTTATTTTGTATTAGATTACTTAGTTATATTTTATAGATTGGATGTATGAGAGCTTTATGCTCTTTATGACTCTTGTAATCTCTATTTTGGTGTATATAAATGAGGTTGTTTCCTTACTACTCATGTCTCTTTGGATGAATGTTTATTATGTCTCTTTGGATGAATGAATGCTTAGTATCATTTCTTGTTGGATGGATGAATGTGATATCATGCTCTATTTTCTTGATACTTGACTTAACACCATGAACATCCTACTCCTCTAGTTTATTCTTTCTGATGATGTCAAAAAGGGAAAGAAATAATGGAACATAAAAAAATATAATAATGATAAAGGAGGAGAAATAAAGGTAAATAGAGAAAATCATGCTTTTGAGGGAGAAATAATGATAAAGTGTGAAAATGGTGTAGTTCTTAAAATCTTTTAAAAATCTTTTGCTCTTTTTAAGCTTTTTAACAATTTTTACTTGATACAGTATTCTATACTAAATGATAAAAGCTCTAATACTTTTTCACTCATTTTTTTAAAAAAAATAGCTCTGATATTGATTCATTATTTTTTTAAAAACTCTGATACATCTATTTTTACATTCATTTTGATACTATTTGAAAAATTACTCTAATCAACCTATTTATCTTAAATGCTCTACTAATCTTACTTTTGCACTGATACTAAATTGACTCGATACATTCATTTTTTATTCTTGCTCTAATTATCTCACTTTTACTTTAACATCAAGACAAGAAAAAGAAAAGAGATATACCTTCTCATATCTATCGCTCTGATATTAGAATCAAAGAATTTTTTATTATATATACACTCTTTATATAAGAAAGGAGAAGATTTATTTTTAAATAATCAAAATAATCTAATCTATACAAGAAAGAAGAGATTTTGATTGAATAAAGTCAATCTTTAGATATTCTCTAATTCATTCATAAAATTTTGAGCTAAATGAGTTAATTCATTAAAGTTGGTATATCATGACCCTCTATGATTAAACTTCTCTCTTGACATAGTTCTTCTAGTACTTCACAAATCCAAATTACTTGAGCTTTAAAGATATTTTTTATGAACACTCAAATATTTTGTCATCATCAAAAAAAAGAGATTATTGCTCCAAGAATTAATTTTGATGATCACAAACTATTTGAGGAGACTACTAATGAGTTTTTTATGTTTGAAGATTACTGTTATGATGTTTCAGGTAGTCTAAGAGATTGGGTTTGAAAGCATCAAATATGCCAAAAATTAAAGTTTCAGAAAGTTGGTGAAGTTTTGAAGGCTTTTGAGAGTGTCCAAACTGATTTGAATTTATTTGAGAGTGTTTGGATGAGTTCTGATAAGTTTTGAACCTTAAATACATGAAAAATTGGGTAAAACATGATGGGATGACTCACCTGGGTCATCCCCTTCTGTTGGCAGCCGGCACATAGTGTTTTGGGTCATGGCATGCTGTGGGACGACCCACCTGAGACACCTCATATAATTGGGATGCCCCCCTGAGACTCTGAGACCAAAATAAAAAGCAAAATTTTCTGTCTGGCCATTTGGGACGGCCCATGGGATGCCCCAATGCCAGTGGGATGCCCCATGGGATGCCCCATTCTGGGTGAGCTGCGTAACGGCTAGTTTTCAACCTATTTTTTATGCATTTAATATGCATTAAATATACTCCAACAACTCTAAACCAACTTTAAGATATTCTCAAGGGTAAATGACAACTATAAATGCTCTATTCAAGTAAAAATCACAAGATTTTTGTAAGCTCAAAGATTAAATCTGAAAAAAGCTACTTTCAGCCCTAAGAAAGAGTTTGAATCATTTAAGCATTTCACCAACCACTCTCCAGCAGCAATCAAGTGTGGAATTTATTGAGAGTGAACAGCAAAGGCTTCCACCCCTTAAGTATTATATTTCTATTGCTTTTATTGTGTGTATTTAAGGGTTTTGTGTACTAAAATTTATATACTCTATTTTTCTCAAATAGTTTTTGGTGTTTGAGTTTTGGAGGGTTCCAAAACTTGTTTGGGTTGATCCAAACCTGAATCAGAGTGTTGAGGATTGACTTGTACCTAAAAAATAAGTGTTCTTATCTGAAAGGCAAGGGTCAGAAGTATCCGATATGGTGTAATCCATCGTTATTTATTTAGTGGATTGCATTCTCAAGTAGGGACTTGGAGAGTGAATGTAAGTGCAAAGTTGGCACCGAACCACTATAAATTCTTTGTGTTTGCTATGCTTGCCTCTCTTCATTTTTTTATTATGCTCATTACTTGTTTACATTTTGTTTGAGTTTGAATTTATTTCTATTAAAAATCGATACACTTCACTCTTCACCTTGGCACATTAGTTAAGTAGTATAATCTTTAAAATTTCAAAAAGATCCAATTCACCACCCTCTTGGGCTCCATATCTGGGCAACAGACAATACACCAAACATCATTTAGAATGATGTTTTCTTGAACTATTCGGAGATAGTCATGAGTAGAGACTCTTACAGATGCATGATATCCAAAATAAACTCTCTGTACATCAACCAAGTATTGACTATGGTTGAAGTACCTATGGGTATGACCCAATAGATTGTTAACAGGAATGTTAATCCAGATTATTACTTACTATTGCCACACACCATCTAGAGAGTTTGTCTCTAGTGGGAGGCAAATGTATTTATGAATTAAAACAGGTATTAAGGAGTAGGTACTTCTATTTTTGATAAGATAGTCAAAATATTTGACTATATCAAATATGGATGAACTGTGTGTGTGCAAAAAGATAAGTGGGAGTCTTACTAACTTCTTAGTTATGTATGTGGAAGACACAGAATATTGAGAAGGTAGTCCCGATATTTGCGCTCGATCAATGATAAGTTTATCACAAAAGTTTTCATGAAAAAGATATAGGTGTAGTATCTAATATACTTGGCATCTATAAGGATAGATGTAAGTGGATGTTAGGTTTATCCCAGTCTAGGTACATAAATTTTATATTGAAGGGGTTCAACATGAATGGGTATAAAAGTGTTTACTTATCCATATACTCAATGTACCAAACCTGATATGATTTATGCCTTGTTCATAGTCATTGATTTCAGATAGATCCATGATAGGATCTTTTGAAAACTGTGAAAAGCATTCTCAAAGTATTTGAGAAGTTCTAGAGAAGTAGTGAATTGAAAAAATTTCAAACAGCAAACTATTTGACTCAGTTAATTGCTGTCAATAAAGATTGCTAAGAAAAATCATCAGATGAAAGAGTTCATCACTAAGTTGGGTTGGTCTCATTAGGAACCCACACACATCCTATGGCACTTTCACCTTTTTTGTAATTTGATTATAAAATGAGTTGATATTAAAAATAACATAATGGACTAGTTCACTAAGCTTTTACACAGCAGTAGTGTGTTCGCCACCTTGATTGCACGAGCATCAAGTACAAGAGCGATAGACTTTAGTGCAAGTGGGAAATTGAAAAAATAGTACCCTACAAATCAATCGTATGGATGATGCGAAGAGAATTTTCTGTGATATCTACCTACTTATTAACATGATATTATTTATTTTTATTTATGAGGTATTGTATTTTATCATTTGCTACATCATATTTTTTATGATAATGATAAACCCCATAGATTAGGATAATAATTTTAGGACCATGATGAGATCATGCCAGTGAGATCTAAAATCTTGATAGCTCTAATCTAAAATATTTTCAGTCGTTGGATCATCGAGTCAGAGATCAATGATGCCTGTAAGATTGGTACATCCTATGTATGCTCGATGGAGAGGATGGTTGATCTCACAATCACTTGTGTGGTGATACTAATACAAGAATATAGGTGCTCATTAAAGAATGAGTTTACTGAATTGATCTGAAGGAAGAATATCTTGTTGGAAAATGTATCCCAAAAGCCAATCATCAAGCTGTTGACGGTTGAGCAACCAAGTATTGTAATTGATTTGTTAATAAATAAAATATATTTAGCATCTTCATCATAAGCTTTCATCTTCTAATAAACTTCGTTGTTATGATGAATCCTTAGGACTATTTAAATTGATAAAGAGAAGATTTATCGATTAGTCCTTAAAACTGTTCACGATCAAATGATAAGCTGTTAATAAGGACGACAGCTTCTATCAAGCATAGGTCGCTGTAGACCATATGGGTTGGTTATCCTCTTAATCAAGGAGTGTGGAGATACTGGTATGGCATACAGGTGAGATATAAAAGTACATCATCATTGAACGTGACCAACTCCAGAGCATTCTACTGTCGAGAATGTCTCTGATGGGATATAGGTATAAGTATCCCTTAGACCTGAGATCGCCTCAGTGACTTGCAAGCAACTCACTGTACTTTGATACTGGACTAACTGAATTTTTAATTCAGCAACGGAAGGCTTCTGGCACAGTCAAGTACTTGCGAAGTCAGAGTGTGATCGAGATGGGATTGACCACTCCAAGAGTTGGAGAAGAATGAGTCGCTGTATTTCAATTTAGCAAAACCTTAGCCAGGGTAATCCATCAGATGGATTTGATATTTTGAAATACAATGTGGACAACCTGATCAGAGTTGACAGTTGAACTCTGAGATATCCTATGATCATTTTGGTCAAGGGGATGAATTATATGGAAACTATATCTGTATCGGCTCTAAGGATGTTGTTCTACATATTCGACCTATCCGGTCGTCGGATATCATTGCTAGATGGTCACTTCGATTGGTACATAAATTTATTTCTATACTACCGGCTTAGGTTTGGACCTATGAGGTCACATACATTAGAGTTTGCGATCCGATCGGATGGTTGATCAACGATTAAGAATCGTTCTAGGGTTAAATGATCAATACGATTGACATTTAACCCAGTGCAAGTGTTGCAGGAGGATCGATTAGCAATTTGATTGCTAATTGACTTAATTTGATTAAGCCAATGGATTGAAATTAAGTCTAATTAAATATAATTTAATTAAATTTGGTTTGGGCTTGATTGGATCAAGTCCAATTAGTTTATTGGATAAGCCAATTGCAAGGAAAAACTAGTCCTAGTTCAATTAGGATTGGGTCAACCTAATTTCTAATTTGATTAGAAAATTAAATCAGATTTAAATCTAATTTAATCTGATTAAATTAAGTTTTTAATTGGATTAAGACCTATTTTAATTAGGTTGATCTAATTTTGGTTTGATTTGTTTGAGAAATCAAATTAAAACAAGTCATAAGATAGAATCCTAGTAAGACTAGGATTCCACCTTGCACCACATAAGCCCCCCCACATCCTCTCTCTTATTCCATGCCAATCCCCTCTTATTTTGTGTGACAAAAGCCCTCTCCCAGGTCTCTCCCACGTCCACAAAAGGTTTTCTCTCTTTTTCTTACATGGAAGGTGGTTTGGATCAAATCAAAGAGGAATAAGTTTGGATTTCGAATTCTATGAGATAGAGTTTTAAAAATTCAAAGCTCTTTCAATTTTGCACCAAATTTATCTAAATTATTTTTGAAATTTTTGTGGCTTTTAGGATACATATTGTGCATCCTTTTTTGATGGTCCATGCATGAAAATAAGGAGGAGGTGCTCAAGAGTTGGGCGCCCCTTATCTTGCCATGTTTGGATAAGCCTTGACTAGGTATTTGACCTAGATAAGTACTCTATCATATCTCTCTCTATATAATGATTTTCTTTATGAAATTTTTGAAGGAGATAGAGATTTGAGATACCTTTGGGCCATCCAAAAATCAGAGAGAAAGACTTTTGGGTCGTGGAGATATAATAGACACAAGATAGGGTGTTTAGAGAGAGAAATGAGAAGAAGAAGAGGGTCTTCTTCTAGATTGTTTGTTTTCATCTCTTTCCTTCCTCCACCTTGAGTTTTCTGAGAGTGTCTCAGATCTAAAACTTTCCTCCTACTTCTCATCTTTGGAAGAGCCTAAATTAAGAAGAAAGAGGTACCTGATCAACTATCAAAGAAGGATCAACGCAGTACTAGCATACTGTGCTAATTTTCTGAAGCAAGACTTCTGGTCGAGATTCATGGGCTCGTGTGGATGACTCCTAGAGGTCGGACGTATGTGTGGCTTGCAACATCATCTTCAAGCCCAGATCAGCGAGGTTAGAATGTCTAACTTGCAAGGTAATAGATCTGATCTATTGTTTAATACATACATTAGATGTAGTATAGAAACATGTTGATATGATCAACATGTAGTTCATGCTCTATATATTTTAATTTCTGATTTAATGCTATGTAATAATCATGTAATAGGATCTTAGATCTAGAAATTTTCTAATTTTAGAAAATAAATTTTGATTTATTTTAATCTTCCGCTGCATGATCTTGAAAAAGTTTTAAGATCTAATTCTGAAATCCTAGATCTGGTTTTCTTCAATTGGTATCAGAGCCAGGTTCTTCATTACATGATTATTTATACATGCTAAGATTATTTCTTAGAGTTGATCTAATTTATAATCTAATTATTAAATCTAAATTAAAATTTTAGATCAATCATGAACTGCATGTCGATATATGATTCTCCAGTGGGAGTGATGCATGTGATCTTTTGACCTGAGATCATCATGGTACCTTGTGTATATGAATCTTTACTTTGGTTTATTCTTTAGCACACCATTTTGAGATGTGTGTGGGATATTCTGGGTATGGTGAAGTATGCATGGAGGTTGTAAGTAGTCAATAAGGAATCGATCACTCCTTATATGAGGAGAGAATATCCTATGTGATCTCATAGGATGATGACTCTGAGAATCTCTGACCAAAGTAGGGATGAACAGAAAAAAAAATTTCTACTAGTTCATCAATCAAGTCATCATCATCAGATCGAGATACATATAGATAGGTATTTGGGCTTGACATATTTTCATGTCCATGATCTGTCTGGGATGTTGTGTGAACGAAAGATTGAATTGTACGATAACTTACCACGGAAGGGTAATTTTAATATTTTTATAAAATTTTAAATCTTTTGGATAGTCATGACACATTAGTAGATGTCAATCTTGACTTATGGACTCATTAGAATTAAAAAGGCTTAATTCAAGAATCAATTAGAAAGAGTCCTAGTTGATTGGAACTCTTAAGCTGGTCTAATCTAATCAGATTAGGGTTACATCAAGAGTCTAGATCCACTGCTGGCTAGATTTGAAATTCAATGGATCACACACAATAGAAATTTGATCTTGATCCAATCTATTTGGATTTATTATAAATTTAATGGTTAATTGAATTGCTAACATATGAATTAACCCAAGTTTTCAATTGGGTTTAATGCAAAGGTGTTTGTGCTAACCCTTGACTTGTTGCCTTGACCTAATGTGATTGGATTTGAACCATCTAATTATTAGGTGGCTGATCTGATTTTTATGAAAGAGTTTCATAAGAAATCAACCTCCTCCACACCAATATCACATGCATAAAATTTTGTGTCGCCCAATTTATTTTAGGCATTGAAGGAGAGGAGTCCTTTCATACTCTTAATTTTCTTACCATGTTCCACACATCCCATTATTTTGTGTGCCATTAGATGGTGCCTTGGGATATGTGGGCGTGGAAGAGGAGTCCTTCTCTGAGGAGGAACTCCATGCTAAAATTTAATTTTGGACGCCTCATGTTTTGTGCAATGAAATGGAAGAGTCCATTTCATATTGGACTCTTAATTCCTTCCTTTATTTCACGCGTTCCCTTTACTCCACGCACCATTTGATGGCTCTTAGGGATTTGTTGGCACAGAAGTGGAAGAGTCCTTCTACTTGAAGGCTCTTCCGCACCCAATTTTTTTTTATATAGAAGCATTTATTCTTTGTGGAAGACTAGGGATATTGCATGAGATGTTTTGCCCCAAACATTATTTCTTCTCCCGAAACTCCTAATTCTTACACATCATAATTTATGGGACCAGAGAAGGAAGAGTCCTTCTGCTCCTAAACTTCCCCACATGTTGTTTTTATGTGGTGATTTATTGACCACCGCATGAGGAATTTGAGATGCCAAAAGTTGGCATCCCTTGGAGATGGTTAGCGCCCCTTCTTTCTTATTTAAAGGAGGGGGCGCTACATCAGCTTTGATATCCTATTTTTGGTTGAGTTTAGGCATGGGAATGAGAAGAAAAAGAGAAAAAAAGTTTGAAAAAAAAAAAGATAAGGAAAGGAAGGAAGAAAAATAGAAAGGAAGGGATGAGATAAAAAGGAATGCATATGATGCTTGTCCTAAAATCAGATTGTTCAAGTGTTGAACATCTGATCTAATTTTTATGTGGTGAGATCATTTAGAAAATGATTCTTAGAGTGGTTCTAGTGGAGGTCTTAAAGGCATACAAGTGATGGTGCAATCTATTTTTGCGAAGGACGATCGACAGCGAACTTACGAAGAAGGTTGCAGCACTACGTCGAATTGAGAAGAGCCCTGATCTGTTTCGTGTGGATCACCATTGGAGGGCTTCTACTTTGGAGTCTCGTAAAGATTTCAAAATTATCAGATCGTCATCTTCATATTAGTATATGGCTTCTGATCTCTTCTTTTATATATGTTTATATGGTTTGATTGTAATCATCAAGGTGTTCCTAGGATTTTGTGTTCCAATAGTATAGTTTAAATGCTAAATTTTATTTTAATAATTGAATACATATAAAAATTTTTAAAGTTTATATTCCACTGCATTATCAGAACCCAACAGCAACAATCCTAACCAATTCAAATTTGAATTGGAATTAATTAGGTTTAATTCTTATCAGACTGGGCATTGGGAATTTGTTGGTGTCAACAAAAATCTAAGAGGTGGCAAGATAGGGCATAGGCTAAGAATTATTTTTCTTCCTTATTTCTTCCATTGCAAGCTTCTTTCTCCATCCCCCTTTTTTCTTTCATCTCCACACCCCACCTCCTCCTTAGATCAGATCAAAGAGAGAGAGTTTAGAGAGAGAGGAAGAGAAGAAGAAAAGTTCTTCCTTCTCTTCTTGGCATCCTAGAAAGGTTCTTTCAAAATCTGCATGAAGAGTTCGAGCAGCAATCTTTCTTCTTTGAGTTCTAGAAGAAGATCTCGATCCAAGTCAAGAAACAAGACCTATAAGGAAGCTAGCACTCCAGAGGCCTTGGTGTTTCGATCAGCAATATGCTCTATGTGGATACCAACAGAGGCCGAACATGGCGTGGCTCCGACAAAAACCCTAGGCATCTGTCAGATCCAATCCGAGGGAGAAGAAGGAAAGCACTTTGGATAAGTTTGATTTTTCTTCTCTGAATTTTTTGATTTTAAATCTAATTTTTAAATTTACTTCAGCATGTTATAAGATCCGTAAGTGATATATGTTTTTGATCTGCATGCTTTATATGAAAAGTGGTTTCATACATGCTTCCGCTAGGTTAAAGTAATCTAAAAAAAATTCAACATGCCCTAATCACCTAAAAATCTAACAGTTGGCATCTTGGGCAGTGTAAGCTTCTAAATGCTGAGGTGGAGATTGGCGTGGAGATCGGCCTAGGGTGGAGTCTTTCCTGAACTACAGAGTAGGAGACCATCTTCTCTCCTGAATAGGGCTTCTAAGTTGGCTAAGCCAACTCTACCTTTCATATGTAGGGCTACAATGAGGAGGCTAGGGTGGTGATGAGCGAGGCCCTTCCCTTGGTGCTTCATTGGTTTGTTGCATTTTTTGTACCACAATAACAAGGGTCTGCAACTACTGCATGAGTAGGTTGATTTGATTGGGCTCTACCCTGATGGCCAGTTGGTAGGGTGGAGGCAGCACCTCCGTCTGCTACGACAGTGCCGGAGCATTAGCAGGAACTTTGTTCGGCCTTGAGGTGGTGGTATTGGAGTGATAGAACGAAGTTCCCTTACATGGTGCTATAGTAATAGGATGTTTGCTTCTTTCTGTAATGGGCCTGGGTCCTTTCTCTAGTATCAATCTGTTACTGCTAATCTTCTAACAAATGCCAGATTAGTCGGAGAAGGATGTGGCTGGCGCTGCATGGCAACAGCTTAATCTACAAAACAAGTCCCCGTCTCGAGTTGGCTCCGATGGAGATCCTCCAATGCTCAAGTTAGAAAACGAGGAATAAAAAGAAAGAATGAGTATTAGGAGAGAAATAACTATATACCTCGAGAGTCCCCTTTGGCCCTCTATTTATAGATGAGAGTGAAAGTTTCATAAGAAAGATGGAGAATTAGGTTGTTAATTTTGTCTTATTGGGCGAGATACACTTATTGTTTCCTACTTTATTTGGAGAGATACATCGTTATCTTCTTTCTTGTCTACTCATTGTAAGTTATCATGTGGACTCTCGGATTTCTCTAGCTGACGTAAATTGGGCAACAATATTAAGTATAAAACTTTCCGGAAATATCGCTTTGGATCAGTTTTGAAGATACCTTGGGTTGGTCAGAACCAAAGGTCGGTCTACTCGAGGCACCCAATACGTCGACTTCAACCGAGATAAGATTTTCCTATCCATATCATATCAACAATTTATTTAATGTTTATTTTATCTCCCTCTCTTTTTGTGCACTTTCACTTATTTATGCAGTATATGTTCAAAAAATGGAGATATTTCTCTTGCTTACTAACAAATTTTAGTGAAGTTATGGTTTCTGAAAATGTGATGATAAATTGATTTTTGATTTGTATAACATACATATCAATCAAATGATTAGGGCTGAATTACACATATAAAAGTCTTATAAAGGTTAACAATCGTAAAGAAGGTAAGAATGAGGATCCATAAAGCTAAAGGCTAGATGATTATGATTATTTTCATAATGTCTATGCAAGGGGAGTAGGTGGCTGTGCGACGGTGCAGGGAGGCAGCACCAAAATTTTGTTTAAAGATTTAAAATTTAACCTAATTTTTTAGTTTCTTAGCCCAAAAGCACGCAAAAAAAATCCTTATCTAAGGCAATCGCATGGAGATGTATGACATATCAGCAGATTTGTGGATGTAAAACAATGATAAATGATGTTGAAGTGTTGAACCGGCAAGCTTGGTCCAACTAATAATTTCTCTCCTGATCATTAGGAAACAAATATAATTGCTCGGAAATCATTGACCACCGTTGAAACACTCAGTGAATACTCTATCATGCTGAAATTGAAGCAAAATCTTGAATATCTCATCTAAGTACAATTGGAAGTAGCATGGACGACGGTAGATCACTTTGTCTTGGAACACTGGTGTGAAAAAGAAAGTTTCTAGGCTTTGTGTGTTTGTACAATGGAGTTATACTGCAAAATTATATGAATTCTCTGGTTAAAATATTAGGGAATAAAAAACAATATGAGCCATCTAAAATAGCGATTGATGTTTTATAAGGGTACGAATTGTTAATACCATGATTTAGGTACCCTTCAAGTTTGTTGTATTTTTTTTGCATTAAAAAATCCACTTAGTTATTAATTTTTCTTCTTTCTTTGGAATGATATATATTTAGGACATGTTTGATTGGGAAGATTTAGACTTCGAAATGGGAATGAATGACTCCCATTCTAGTCAGTTAGGGAGAATCTCATTCCCTTTATGATTCCTGAGAAGATCGAAATATCCCAATCCCTAAAGACTAATTCCTACACTCTCCCATTTTTCAAAATCCTATTTCGATTCTGATTCTAATTATGGTCACGAATCAAACAGTTAAGGAATATGATCATTTTAATTTCATTAAAAAAATTTTTTATTCTAATTCTGTTGGTCAACCAAACATGCCCTAAGGCTTCCTGGTGATTTTGCCTCTAGCTCAAAGAATGAGGCTATAGCCTTTAATGTCCGGTAATGGACAAACTTGCACATACGAGCCTTACAATGGTTACTCCCAAAACTTGCAACCTGATAAGATGGAATGAACTTGTCTATCCCAATGGTTCCAGTATTGTCTTCAATTGTCCATCACTCATTTAGAATTATTCAGACATAAAGTCTTACCAATAATGAGAGAACATAAGTATACAAATAAAAGATCATGTCCAATCCAAATTCTAACAAATATATCATGTGATTAAATAGATATGCTGCCAGTGCTAGGACTAGAACAAATTGCATGATCGAAGAGTGTGTATGTTTACACCACATACGAACAAATGATTGCAATTTGTAGGCCGATTAGCAAGAAGTCTAGGAAGCCAATTCAGGACCCCTTACTTGGGGTCGACAAAAGGACACAAGGAGGAACTCTTTGTTGGGGTCAGCACAGCACAATACACGAGAGAGAGAAAGAAAAGCAAGGGATAATGGCACTAAAGGTGAGGTGGATCCTGATCATTGGTGAGGAGCTGTCCTTAACTTCGGTGAGCATTGGTGATAAGGCTAGAGCACCAGTGACCAACGCGATGGTGAGCGATGGCATAGCCACAGCAACAAGAAGGAAAAGAAAGAGAAAGATAGAGGCTTGGCTTGAAAACAACAGTCCAGGAGTTGCTTTTTGTCAGTTCAAGCCTCAACTCATCGATGATGAGGCTCCATGTTTGGTGACAAGACCATTCAAGCAGTGGAACACTTGGTGTTCTTTGGGGCATTCAGGTCACAAAAGTATGGAGGAAAAAAAAGCTGAGAACAAAGATTTAGATCCTAGCAGAACATCTCATGAAAAATCAAGATAGAATATCATCCTGTATATCAGAGATAGGACTATTCTGCTAGCATCGCAGTATCCCAATCGAGATATTTTGAAATATTTCTTTATCTCAAGTGTTGGAACGGTAACGTATCTTATTTTATGAGAAAATCAGAATAACCCTATCCCATAATTCCTTGATAAAATCTGACTGGAAAAGATATCATACTAAAGGAGGTAGGCAAGATCTGCCAGATCAATACTGAGGCTCATACTAGCAGGTGACTAGTTCGGCATAATGTAGGCCCATATTGTACCATGTCAGGGCATATCAAAACTAGGAGGGAGGAGAAGAGGGAGAAAGAGAGAGAGAGAGAGGGAGGGAGGGAGGGGTTGAAGAGGAAGAAAGAGAGGGAGGAAGGGGAGAGAGAAAGGGGACTCACTTGATTGGACATTC
This sequence comes from Elaeis guineensis, assembly GCF_000442705.2. Taxonomy (NCBI): domain Eukaryota; kingdom Viridiplantae; phylum Streptophyta; class Magnoliopsida; order Arecales; family Arecaceae; genus Elaeis; species Elaeis guineensis. The sequence continues at coordinate 42,920,667 of NC_026001.2, read as the reverse complement.
TCATAATTGTTGGATATGGATGGGATGCCGTTGAACTTGTTCGGATCCAAAGGAAGAGGGCTTCCAGGGAGATAGGCCAATGGATGCAAGATGGAGGGAGGGGGCTCAAGCTCCAAATTTCATGTTCAAGCGAACCTCAATATAGAGAGAGGACATAATTAGAGAGAGAATTCAAAGGAGGCTTTGCAAGGCTTCAATGTGTTGATAGGGGAGCGCTAAAGCCATAGTGGAGATAGGGCATATGAATGGAATCAATAGGATGTATCATACCAATAATGGACCAATCTAGTTCCATACACCCGAAAAGTTCACCAGACACTAGGGGTAGGTCAGATGATAGAGTAGGTGAGAGAGAGATCGTTATTATAGGCACAATAACATGGGCCAATGATGGAAAAACTTGACAAATAGAAGAAGAAGAAGATGATTATGAAGAAGAAGAGGAGAGAGTATGCGATGCAATGCATCATAGCGGAGGGTGGGGATTTTGTAGCCAGCACCTCCTTCGAGGAGAATAGAGGCTCTGCACCATGTTTCAGAGTGGGCCTTCAAGCATTGCTCTGGGCCTCAAGGCTAGGCCGTCCAGTCAGTGGACTAGGCCGTAGCCTCATAATAAACCCTGATTTAACGTTGGTTAGAAGGCGGATAAGAAAAAAACAAAGACTCAACATGTGCAGTATTTTGATTAAAAAAAAAAAAAATCATGTAAGGAGAATCTTATTATCTGGAGAACCATACTATTATGTTTAACTGTATGCCAAAGAGTAACTTGGATACTAATATTTCACTAATCCATAGCCACTGCAACCGACTGACATCAGTAGAAGCACCATGGCTTTTAATAAACCCACAACATAAAATTTGCCGATCTGTAAGAACGGAGAGCTAGATGTCCATTTTCGGACACCATGTTCCCATAAAGCGGGGATATTGATTAGGCATCAATTCTCCAGGCATCAACAAGGAAACAATATGGTTAATACTTTATATAAAAATTTCGTTAACTAAATATAAAATTACGAGTTTCCTTGATACATGCTCTACTGCATTTTCACAAAGCTTAATATTGAATATTGTAATATAGGTAGACATGCGATCAAATATATATCCAATGCGTGTTGATAAAGTGCAATAATAGTTCAATACAAATGTCCTCCAGATGAAAGGGAAGTAAGCTGAATACTGTAGGCTTCCTTTAACTCAGCCAGTACTTCCGCCATTGTTGGTCTCTCTGATGCATCTCTCTCCACACATCTTACAGCTATAGAAGATGCCTTTCTCATGCTTTCTGCATCAAAACATTCCTTCAAGCTTTCATCCACAATCTCAAAGGAACCAGCTTGCAGGTACGGCTTTGCCTGTGGTTTACTAATTACGATCAGAGATAATGTAGCAACAATGGCATAGTAAGTTATCAGATTTCATCCCCAGGGATAAGTTGACAATACAACAGGGTTAGAAATTGCCTTGTATTTGCATTATAGCATTAGCACCGAAAGTTGGAAAAGTACAAGAGTTATAGGGGAAAGAAAAATCTCTCTTGAATCAATTGCTTCCATTTCCAAAGAAAGTAAATGCAAAGAAAATAATCTGTTTGCTCACTGGAAATAAAAGTCTGAGACAAGAATCGAGAAAATCGAATATTTTATAGCCTACAGAGTTTAATTCTTTTGTCAGGATTTTAAAAAAAAAAAAAAAAGAGATAGTTGATGGTGTATGGTATCTAAATGTATAAAAATATGGATTTAACTGTGAAACTAATCCTAAATATGTTTTTCCTATCCAATTAATATTTTGTTTCTAAAATATTTTCCCTTATGAAAAGAATAAAATTTAATAAGGTTATTTTTAGTTTGTGAGATTGAGTGTACATCTTAATATGTGAAAAAGGAGATTGAAGATAGGTTGATTCACATAAAGTGTAATGGGACTTGACAGGAATGTCAATGTGCAGAGAGTACCCATAACACTAGATTGTAAGAATCTGGAGAGCCAGCATGACTCAAAGGTTCGCGGCCACAGATCAACTCCAATAAAACAACACCAAAGCTGTAGACATCACTTTTCTCCGTCAATTGTTGGGTGGCATAATATCTGTAAAGAAGAAGTTACAGGGAGGATTTTAAAAATTTAAATTAGAAAGAGATCAAAAAAATAATAGGAAAAAGTAAGACATACTCAGGGTCAAGGTAACCAGCGGTGCCCTTGACTGCAGTAGTCACATGGGTTGCATCTGCTCGAAGCACCTGTTTGGAGAGGCCAAAATCACCAACTTTTGCATTCATCTCTGAGTCTAAAAGGATGTTGCTGCACTTAACATCACGGTGGATAATACGTGGATTGTTCCCATTGTGTAGATAATCCAGTCCTTTACAAGAAAAATGAAATTCAGTACTGACAGTATCATATGCATTTTAAGTTCTTTCATATGCCCCAAAAACAACCTTACAGAAACCATTAAGCTGTATTAAAATGCATAAACAGTAATGCAGATATAGCAGCATTAAGAGCAAGGGTTGAAATCTCATGCTCACCAGCCTCATACTAGCAGTATGATAAGGGCTGTTATGGACAGACATCACTGGAACTGGACCCTTATCTTGTCATATCAGCCATAATAAGGCATATCACGACCTAACTAGAGGTGTCTTGATCACTATCACTCAGTGTACCTCTTTCGTTTTCATTTTCGCTCATTGTATCCAGGCATAGCGAGATGTACCACCCCCTATCGAGGATAATGCCGTATTACCCAGTCATTGATATGATACAAATTTTCAAGGTTTGAACTATGGATTGTCCTATGAACTTTCATTTTTTTTTCCCTTATTTCTGGCTTACCAGCCAATCTATCCTTACAAAACAAGCCTAACAGCAATGTTTGGCTGCAAGATCTACAGTACTAGAATCAGCACTCATGATGGTAGGCTGATGGTACAATATAGTACAATTTTGTATCATGCCATTCCGGCGTGAACCAACAAAAGGAAACTAGCAAAGGAAGGGGAGAGGGAGAAGAGAGGAAAAGAGAGAGATAGAGAGAGAGAGAGGGAGGGAGAGGGAGAAGGGAGAAGGAAGAAGGGAGGGAGAGAGTGGGAGAGGGCTGTGGAGAGGGAGAGAGTGGGAGGAAGGGTGAGAAAAGGAAAGGGAGGAAGAGAGAGAGAGAGAGGGAGAAACGACAAAGAATCCCCTATGTCGAAATGAAACAGAGACTCTACCCCTATTTCCAGCACTGTGGAGGAAAGAGGACTTTTCACAGGCCCTATCTTCAGCCCTCCCTCGCTCTTTGCTGTTGTCTCCCTCTCTCCCTCCACCTCACTCTCCCTCCCTCTCTCATTTCCTCTATTTCCTTCTCCCTCACCCTTCCCTCCTTGCTGATTTCTCGATGTGAAAGCCAAAACCATCCATGTCCGCCTCTGGTACAGCTCGATACGCCCTGAACTGGGTGGTTCAGGATTATACTACCGACCTTGTTTGGCTGAAAGAGTAAATCCCACACATAAACATGAGATTGCTTATACATAATTGTACTTGAATATTGCAATTTTCAAGAGGTTTAGTATCCTAAATATGTCCAACATTGGTTGTTTTAGTCAAATTAGTTTTTGGCTTCAAAAGATTATGGCAAAAGTTTGTTTGATGTGATTCTTTTTTTTTTTTTTGCTTAAACTTGGGAAAGAAAAGTTCTTGTTTATATTCCTTAGTGTCCGAACAACTTCCACCATCTCGAGTAAATGGTGCATATGTAAGGGTAAAGAACTTGAAAATTTAAAAGAAAAACTTACAGAATGTGTGCATGCAAAGAAGGCTGGCTAAGCAAGCTTGCTACTTTACATTTTGCGTGGACAAAGTCTCAAATCATCACCTTTCACTAGTATATGTTTAACATATTCTCAAATCATCACCTTTCACTAGTACATGTTTAACATATTTACTTTTGGATGAATTTTTTCTTTTGTAAGCACCGGGTTTACATGTTTTGGTGTATAGAATCCAGATTTGGGTAGTAATGAATTGTTCTAGGATGTGCCTAGAACTTGAAAAACAAACAATACACATCCAACTGCAGAGATCTATTTTCTTTCTTCTAGTGTAAGTGATAATTGCCAAATTAAGTAGCAATCAAGCTCAATATGATCAGTCAGCTCATGAAGTCAGAATCTAAGTAGCAATTAAATTATCACTTTTAAAGAAGAGTATAAGTGGTGAAAGTGAAATCTACATCTGAATGAAGGTGCCAAAGTAATATGAACTTTTAGTAATTTGAGCAATTGCAGAAAAAAAACAATCACATTGGTGGAGCAAAATATTAGTGCCAACATGTGAACTATAAGGAAAATGAAGGACTGACCTAGTTGTTAATCATCTTTCAATAGGTTCACCAACCTGGTGAATGCAGGATGATTTTTGAGCTCTATGATAAAACAAAAAAATAAAGGGTGGTGAGTGAGTAGTGGTTCCTAAAGATATGAAGAATACATAGGACATCTTCAGTGATTGAAGCTAGAAAACTTGTCAAGCTGCTCTCGAAGAATGCATAATGTTGCACTTGGGGATGCTTAGGCAAGAACATCTACCAAGCTAAACTAAAATCAATTTATAGTCAGTGGGTCAGGCTTCAAAAGAAGCACCACAGAGTTATCAATGGTGTGAGATTCAATGTACTCGCAAAGCAAGTTAGTGTTATAGAGACAATCAATAACCTCGATGAGCAACGGCAATCCTAAGACACAACAGGCAGAGAAAATCAAATTTCTTAACATATATCAATATTACGCCAGTAGCATTGACTAAAAGTCTAGAACTATGGTTCGCCAAGTCATCCCTCCCTCTCCCTCTTCCTCTCCCTCCCCCTCATTCTAATATGCTTCAATTCGGTATGGTATTATCGATAGTACTGATCTAGCAGCCAATCAGTGTGACCCCCGGTACCAATTCGATCGATGAACCTTGCTTAGGAGTTAAGACATTAGGAAACTTGTATATGGAAAACTTTCATAAAGGCCACATGATTAGAGATGAACCAAACCACCACACAGCAAGTTGAATGAGTCAGATCAGGTAGAGTAGCTTGAAATTCAACCATCATGTAGGCAAACTTATCAGCAATTGTTCATGGTGCGATTCATTATATCTAAGAAAAATTTAAATGTTGAATAAATATCAGAATTTATTGGTGTAGTGCTTTGTAGGTTGTGTCCATTTTCATATTTGCATAAGATTTTGCTTGGTACATGAGAATAACAAACATTGCAAGTGTACAAACCAAGGTCTACAAAATTGGTACCATGTGCCATATCAATTAGGAATTGGGTCAATATAATATCATAATTGTACCAACACGGCAATATGCCAATAAGGTGGCATTTCCAAATTTATATAGAGATGAGGGGGTGAGGGAAGGAAGTGCAGTGTACCCGTGGTAGTGATAGATACGGTGGAGCCAAGAAGGTTGATCGGCAGGAAACATTGACATCGAGCCGTCGAGGGAGATCAAACAGAGACAGAGAAAAGAGAGAAGAAAAGAAAAATCCCAGACCCTAAACCCTCTTTGGTCCATCATCACCATCATTATGAGTTAGATAGAGATTGTGAGGTCTTGATGAGAATCCAGATTATCGACAATGACAACATGCTCATTGTTAGCTAGTTGGTCACTCATGGAAGAGAGAGAGGCGAGGAGAGAAGGGAGGGTCAGGGAGAAAGGTGGAAAGGAAGAGACATTAGAAGATTAGATTGGGAGAGAAGGGAGGGTGGGTCAGGGGTTGTGTAGGTCAACTAGGTAGAATTGCCCAAAGATACCCTGGAGTTAGCGAAACTGAGAGGTTCTGCTTCTTTCTGACCAATTCCATACCCATCCTAAATCAAAACCAAGAACCATCCCTGTTCAACTTTGGTTCAGTTTGGTACTTCCCAACCTAGGCAATTTGGAGTGGTTTGGTGAACTTTGTTACAAACATTTTGTTGTTGCCCCCACATTAGAGAATTCAGCAGAAACTTTGCAACCATTTAACAAATACTCATCAAATATCTATGCATTGGAGAAACCACACCCTCATATTTAACTTCAAATGCCAATCTTGATGGTCTGGTCACAGCTTATCTTTTGTCCTTGTCGACTATAATAGTTGCATTTCCCCCTAAGCAGGAATACTCCAATGGCTACTATCACAAGCCCATCACCTACATTGTTCAGACTTTACAGATTGTAATTAATGCTCCCACATGTGCTTGAAGTTGTTGAGTTCTTGGTTCATTTATCATGTTATAAAAGTGTAATAACCAGCCCAATTGGGCTGATAGGAAGCTGGGCCTGGCCTAGACATTAAAATTGGCCCCTAAAAAAAATGGTAATCACGTGCAAAGCACATGCTTGGCCAGATGGAATTGGACACCCATTGGGAGTCATCTTTTCCGCAATTCCTAGTGAACATTGAAGTGAAGAGGGACTCCAACATAAAGCCCTGGTTGAAGATTTGCCAGCATCTTAACTGGTCTTCACCAAATGCTATCCGCCACCACGGCAACTTTAGATCACTGGAAATGAGGTCAAAGTCCTGCATCCTATGATTGACCCTCCTCTCCCTCTTCCTCAGCCCTTTGTAACTTTGATTCTGGCTGGCTATCGCCGGATTTTTAGTTTGGAGGAAGAGCTCTACTTAGTTTAATTTTCTTCTATTTTTTAGCTAATTTTTTTTGACTTTTTTCTTCAACATCGATCATCACCGCCAATCACCGATTGCAGGCTTCTGCTATCATGCCCATAGCTACCGGCCACCCATAGCCACCAACTAGGGAGCTCCCTTACTTCAGAAGAAGGGCAAGCATCATCTCTCCTATTCCGCTAAGAAACCAAGCAAAGAAAAAGAGAAGAAAAGAAAAGAAAAAGACAAAAAAGGGAGAAAGAAAAAAGAAGAAAAGGAAAAAAGAAAAGTTTCTCTCTCCTCTTCTTCTTTCCTTCCTCTCCCTTTACCCACTTTCTCTCTACTTTCTCTCTCTACAAGGGTTGTTAGATCCAATAAGAGCTAGGGTTGAAAATAGATCGGACACTAGTATATCCATATCCATATTTATTTTATTTAATGATACGGATACGGATATAGATGTTAATCAAATGCAAAAATTCATATCCATATTTGTTATAATTAGATTCGGATACAAATCGGATGCCGTATGTATATAAATATAGATATAAGTCGGATGATCAAACTTTAAAACCAGAAAAAAATATTACAAGTGAATGATAAATAAAGTTAATACTATATTAATGTGGTCATTTATTTTCTTTAAAAATTCATATGTTATATAAAATTAAATAGGATTACAAATGGAATCGAAAATTCGGATACGGATCAGATAGTTGTTTATCCATATCCATAACCATTTTTTTTAGCAGATATGGATATGGATATTACTCAGATGCTCAAATTTTCATCCATATCCGGATACAAAATGGATCCAGATGGATATTATCCAATCCACTTTCATCTCTAGTAAGGATTTCTTTCCATGATTTTGATCGATCCTGATGAAGGAGGTCCTGACTAATGGCTGCCAAGCAGTCTGTCGACCTCTAACTTGGTCCTTACTAGACTATAGATTTGACCATCTCCAATTGTCATTGAACCATCTATATTCTAGTTCAACCACGATCAGATGAGATCATCTTGATCAGACCGATCGAGATGTTGGGCATTCCTACTTGGCTACTCCTATGAGGAGGTCCGAACTAATGATTTTTATTGTTGAAATAATCATGGCAAAATTTTTATGAATATAAAATTTTTGATTATTAGGCTCTAAGAAGAATTTTCATAATTAATTGAATCTGTTATTTGGTTTCACTCGCATGTAACTCCTTTTTTATATTTATCAATAAATTATAAAATATATTCTATATTAAACTATTCATGATTTATGAATTAGATACATAATATTTTTATTGTTAAATATATATTTTTTTGGAATATTAAATGATTCATGATCGAACATGTTGATTTTGATATGGACCATGCTCGATTGATTTTAATGTCGCATGGTTTATGATCTTTCGATTTAGAATATAAAATATGTTTTAGAGAATAAGAGTTTTGTTTTGAGATAGATTTAGACTCATAGCCACTTTATATTTCAGTATCTTGCCAACAAGGGTTGTATGTTGCCATTTTGATATCCTGTCAGTGGGAGTTACATGTTGGTATATTGATGTCATATCAGTGGAGGTTATAAGCTAGTATATTGATTTTCTGCCAGTAGAGGGTCATGCCCTGGTACATCAGTACCCTACTAGTGGGAGTTATGCGTTGGTATATCAATAACCACTAGTAGAGGGTATTCGCTAGCACATCGATATCCTACTAGTAAAGATTATATGTTGGCACTTTGATTATTACTGAGCTCATATTCAAGCCCACCCATATGGTATAAATATGGTCATAGTTTATGGCTATTGAGATAAACTGGATGCTTTGAAAGAAAATTATTTATGAATGAAATTTAAATTTTGAAAAGAATGGATTCGCAAGCATGTTTTGATAGTGCTGTATATTTAGTTTTGGTTTTAAATTAATGTACTTTGCATGCTTTTTTTAGTATATTATTATTGCTTGATTTATCTAGCTAAGTATTCAATTTTTACAAGATTTTCTAGCTTATTATTTTATATTATACTATGTTTTTATAGATCTTGAGAACTAAGATGGCATGGGGATATATTTCGGGAGAGGGTTATTAAAAGAAGAGTTTTGGTTCTTCATTTTAGATTAGAATTATGTTAGTTAATTTTTTTGAAATGTTGGATTACATTAAGCTTAGATTTTAGTTAGTTAAATTTTAGATTTAATTTATTAATTATTTATTATGTTATTTGTTTTTGATCATATGATAAGATGCCTTGCATGCTAATAGGGAGAGTTCTCTATGAGTATGCGACAGTTGCTACAACCTTCGGCTCGTAATCTTGGGGTAGGGGCATGATAAAAAAAGTCTCTTCTCTTGGTTCACGTGATTGTTATCATGTTATGAACAAATTTCACATTTACTAGAAGGCTATGAAAGTGCATAACTTTCCTTCTGATCTTGCTTCTTCACCAACCATCTAATAATGTCATAATAAGTTGGCATATAGATTAGCTGGATCCTAACTTTCACTCCATTCCCATGGTTGAAGACCCACCAAATAGTAAAAGACAGGACTCAGGAGCTTTCTATCATGATGAAAATAGCAATGGCTAAGTTTTGAAATTGAAGATTTTGGACATTAATATCATCCTGACTATGGCTATTCAATTGTGCTGGCCTATTCCCTTTTTTATCAATGAGCGTTAATTTTCATTTTGGTGGTCTGTAAAAGTCATCATTTTTATTTCCACCAAGATTTGCCATACCGATCAATACCGATTCACTACTAATTGTATGGTACCATATCAGTACCAAACCAATACATAGTACAAAGGGCAAACTGACACTCAACATGTCGAATTGGTACCATACCAGATATGCCAACACTGTAATAGGATGGTACCGGTACGGGGTCTGGTACCCAGATAGTGAATCTTGATTTCCACTGTTAGGCATTAATTGTCCTCAATGTGTTGGGTTCTCTCTCTCACACATGCACATAGAGCATGATTGAACCTATTAATATCTTCCTGAGCTCATAAGACCTCTTCACTTACTTTATGGGGCATTTAACTTATTGTATAGTTGGTTTACACCCTAGTTCAAGTCTTCAACATTTCTCTATGCTTCAATCTTGTTATATGTTTCTACTATTTTGGACTCATCTTATTTACTTCCTCTGGTCCACATTTTGAGCTTTTTCCCGTTATCCCTTTTTTTAACAATTTTGTGTGTGCAGGGGGTGATTGGGAGTTTCCAATCATTATTTATTCATAGAAATCTACACTTTAATCTTCAGTAGGACTTCACAATTATATATACAATCAAATTTTGTGACCATCTTCCTGCTGTTCTTGTGGCCAATTAGTCTCATGGTCACCTTGATATCAGATGTGGCTGTATATGTCCCATAGATGAATGTCCTCTATATCATCCTAGTAATGGACTAATATGGTTTGTCATCTTACATCCTTGTTTTATAAGAACTAATCTAACTATCTAGATGACTTTTGTTATATTGACCTTCATAAACCTCCAAGTCCATCAATGCCTCTTCTTTGCGTTAAGCAGCAATGAGCTAAGCAATGAATTCTCCTGTCAACTTCTATGGAGCACCTCTCATCCCTATATTCTAGGGACAAGCAATATATATAGGAAGACCTATTTAGCCTCTAAGCATCATAAAGCAGACTCATAAGAATAGTTATTATGAAACCTTTAGTCTGTTTGCTAAGGTTCCCAGTCCATCTAAGATTATTTGATGATTGGAAAACTTAGCATCAATTACATGCTCAATTCCCTTAGTCTTCTACAAATTATTTACAGATCTTGAGGTGTTTTGTAAACTTCTAATGTGCCCTCATGAGGTTAGGTCTCTTATGCAATAATTGTCTTATCATAATTCCTTCACCTCACTTGCAACCTACTACCATTAGGCCAGTGGTCAAGGAGTCTCACCTCCATACTGTTGCTTAAAAAGGTAGCAACCCAAGAGGTGGGGGGGTGAATTGAGTTCTCAAAACTTTTTAGCTAAATTAAACTTTAAGCAAGTATATACTTCAATTTAGGCTAAGTTGTATGTTTGAGATATGTATAATGCAAGCAACAATGGAATCAAGATATAATTAAGGCTATGCAAGGATTAAATCAAGTTAAGTAAAGATTAAAAGCACGCAAGGCAAGAGAGAAAAAGCACAACACAAACACAAAATAATTTATAGTGGTTCGGTGCAACCACGCACCTATATCCACTCTCCAAGAATCTCTTGGAATTCCACTATAATTAGCCCGATTAGAGCATGTTTGTTTTACCCTGGCTCATAAACAAATCTAGTTGATTTTTCGAGATCACCAACCAAAATCTTACACAATTGTTTTTCAGGATCACAATTAAATCCAGTTGGTTTTGCAGACTCATCAATCAAAACCTACAATATCCAATTCCGGCCTTGGACGGGTCTTAACCCCAAGTTTCTTTCTTCCAAAGAAGCTTGTAAAGAAAACCCAAAAATATAAGATACAAAAATTTCAGCACAAATAAAATAGAAAATAAAAACTCATTTTAGCTCGAAGAAAGTCGATGAAGAGTTGCCCTTTTGATACTTGACTTCTCTTCTTTGATACTTAAAATAATATGGAAGATGTTGGTGAAGATTACTCTTTGAAAGCTCTATAAATCAGTGCATAACTCCCTCTCTTTCCTCTCTTTTCAATGATATTCAATAACCCTCACTTGTTTTGATGATTTTCTATTTTTAATCCACTTTTCTTACTTTTCAAATGATTCTCTAGCTTTTAATAGGCTTGGAAGTAGCTGGAAAGGAGTTTTGGCCATTGGAAGAGCTGAAATAGCCGTTAGGAATAAAAAGTAACCGCAGGAGAAATGCAGAAAAATTAGCCATTATACTTATCCTGTATCACGAGTCGACTCATTTTTCTCATGAGCCGGCTCGATTTCATTTCAAATCGGTTCGTTCTCAGACCTACAAAAATTGCTTTCTGTCCTGCAAATAGAGTCGGCTTGTCTCAGAAATTAGTCGACTCGTCTGTATTTCAAAACTATGTGCCTATGCCAGAGTCGACTGAAGACCCTGTTTCTTCAAGATACTGCTTGGCTTGGTCGCTTAAGTCTTCATTCTTCGAACTTTTCGGTCAAAATCCTAGAGCTTTGTCATGATATGGTCCAAACCTTCCGAACTTTATTAGTCTAACAAACATCTTTCTCAACCTTCTATTATATTTTAGATTCTTGTGACACGCATCAAGACAAGGTTCATTGTCTTGGAATCGAATCCCATAGATATCATCCTATTACAATGTCGATACATGGTTCATTATGGTATGAGACAGTGTACTGAATGTCCATATGGCAAGAGACAACATATCAGTTCAGTATCCATATGGTATGGTACATCCAGTATGTTACAATACCGACTAGTATGGCAAACCTTGCATCAAAAAGATGTAAAAGTTCTCAAATTAGTTGTTCAATAGCCAATGCAAGAAATTGTAGGTTATTTTTTTATATAGAAAAGTTAATAACTGTCAAAATCTTGATTTAGTTTGAAGTCCTTTCTAGAGTCAAATTGTTATGGAAGTGATTTTGGGCCGTTATTGGTAAGGAAAATCCTTCTAAAACTTCAAATGTTGTCCTAGTAGTTTTACTCTCTTTAAACATGAACTCATATTGAGAACAAATTTTAAGAACTTTACTTAGATTTTCATTCTAGTTGACTTCACTTATCAATTCTCTTGTTATACTGCAAAATATTATGCAAATTATTTAATGATTTACATTTTGGTACTAGCCCGAGTTAGATGTCCAATTTTTGTGTTGAATTTATTCCAAAAGTTTATGCAATTGCAAAGTGGATTTAATTTGCTATTTCTTGCATTAAGAAATCGGTTGAAACTTTGAAAGATAAGGTTGTCAAGAGTGAAATAACAGGGTTCATTGCATGGAAGTATAATTTTGTTCACTAAGTTTTCTATATTAAAAGGTCAAATGTGCATTGTCTGTCTCTTGAGAATTCTTCATAATCAACCCTTTCAACCTAAGTGAAGGTAATGATGGTGCAAAGCCATGATGCATAAACATGGATTTCAGTATAGTGCTAGTAGAATAACAAAAGAAAACTAGTCTGTGAGCATATGATATTATAGATTTTCAACAATGTAGTAAAAACAACCAACTCAAATGGCTTAAAAACTCTCATGTAAGAGTAAACCATATGTAAGATTACCAAAAGACCCTACCAAAGTAAACACCCTACACTTTTGCCCTTAGAACTAAAAATTCTTGATCCAAGTCCGCACCTATGATCCTCAAGGGTGACTTGAGTGTCATTTGAAGCCCACAGCAGGTTCTTCGTTTGCAACTATAAAGTTGGCAATATAGGATAAAGCATGAAGTTGGCATCATATAAATGCATTCACCCTTGATGTCACCAAATTCAATGCATAAAAGGAAGCATAAGAGTATAATCACAAGGTTTGAAGTCTAGGTACCAGCACCCACACTAATACCTCACCTTTACATACAAATGGGTGCAATACAAAGCAATGCAATATCATACCATACCAACATACAATTTGGTTGTTGGTGCCATCACTGTGCATGACTACAGCACAACACCAAGAAAAATATCAGTATCATTTCTTCTCCGTACAACTGGTACATACTACTATGGTACAAACCAAGGTCGGCGGTACCATCTCTAACCCCTTGCTTCGGGGCATACTGAGCTGTTCTGGGGGCAAACCGGTATGGTTTCGCCCCTCATTTGAGAAACTAGTGAGGGAGGGAAGAGAAAGACAAGAGGAAAAGAGAGAAAAGGAAGGGAGGGAGAGAGAGGGAGAAGAGAGAGAGGCAGAGGGAGGGAGAGGGTGCCTCTCTCCTTCATATGTTAAAATAGGAATGGAGCCTCTATTTCGAAACAAAATAGGGGCTTCAGGCCCCTTTTTTTCTTGAAATTTTTTAGGTGAAGTCGGCAACTTCTGGCACCTCAGAGGAGAGAGGCTTCAAAAACCCCCTCTCTCCCTCCGGTCACCTCTCTCTTCACCGCCCCCTCCCTCTCTCTCTCTCTCCCTCTCTCTCTCTTCTACTCTCTCTCTCCTCCCTCTCCCCATCCCTTATTGGTTTTTCTTTATTGGAACATGTTGGAATGGCATGACACAGTACCATATTGTACTGTACCATTGATCTACCGACATAAGTATTGGTTTTGATACCATGAATCTTGCTTCAAACTATGCTACACTTGTAATAACCAAGTCCTCATCTAAAAAGGCTAGCTAGAACATATTATCAAGGTTCATTGGCTCTATATAAGTACCCAAGATCTACTCGTTGCCAAGCCAATGTGAGAGTGCTTGCATGGGTCGTCACATACTCCCTCCATTTAATCCCTAACATCCTCGTCAAGCTAAGAATTTAAATCCATTCAAATCCAATCCCAAGTACCATAGATCTAATTATAAACACCACAATCAACCTGTGGTTAATCCAAATGATCTTCAAAAGTTCTTTTTCAGAAAAATCTTTCCTTTCCATATCCAATTTCTGTTGGTACAAGGTTAAATCATTACGAACCATTTTTTTGCATTACAATATTCTGTAATATCGCTTTGTAGGCATATGGTATGCAAACGATGATGTTCATTTTGCATCATTTTGCTCTTCTATGTAGGGTTAACGAGGCAAGGTTAGTATACCATATGGTTAGAATTCTGCCCCATACATATAAAATGGGAATATATATTTGTGTTGGAGATCACAGCTACTAGTTTTAAATTAAATTGCATCAGTATGGTTTCTTGGCCTTGACAGGAATGTTAGGCTCACAAGTCCAATCCAAGATAGCTGGAACAAAGTCTGATTGTTTGCAATACGGTATATACTATATAGTCTAATGTATGTACTTCATCCTTTAAGGAGCCTAGACCAAAATAAGTGTCATGTTATTGTGTAAAAAAATATCATCAGCCACTCATTTTGAACATGACAGCTAAAGGATGCTGTGTGAGGGAAGTAACAACGTCATAAATTTGGAGGTGGTTAATTAATCTCTTTATAATCTTTGAATGAAGACATAGATGAGGATGTGTACCTTTTGCAGCATCAACTGCAATCTTCAGCCTGCGAGCCCAATTTAGTGTTGCCCTTTTACTCTTTGAACCTAAAATATAATACTTTATCTAAATCAAATGAAGTTACAAGGGAACACATCACTGATATCATATGTGAAACTTAAAAAATTTGACAATTACTGCATACCATATAAATTATCAGCCAAGGATCCACCAGGTAAGTATTCATACACTAGGATTTGCTGCTTTGATTCATGGCAGAATCCCTCCAAAGAGACGAGATTCTGATGCCGAACTTGGGATAAAAGATGCACCTGTGGAACCAGCTTATGAATGATCACTGATAGCAACCCTAAGTTAATTAAGTGAGATGCACTAAAAATATTATATGAAAGACTGGTATTTCATGTTGTTCATTCCAAGCATAAAGGAAATCATGAGTTTAGAACTGATTACAGAAAGCACATAAGAAGATGCTTTTCCAGAAGTTTTAGGACAGAAACAGAACATGGTTTCCTATAAAATGTACCTGAACATGCAAATCCACACAAAATATCTGGGTTAAGCACATCCCAAATTCAACATGCATTTTTTCTCAGGAATTATCTGAGAAAGGGTTGACATGACAAAGCAGGACTTGTGAACACAGTGTCATGAATTTCCAAAGGAAAAAAGGCAAGAAGAGCAGTATGGGAGGAGAGGGGGCTAGGGAGAAGACAAGTATCACTTTCATTGCAATTGAAAATACAATGTATGTTTGACCACCTTGAGAGAATTTGGAGATCCTTGACAATATGGTCAACATTCCTATTGGGAGGGCCTCCACATAGGAGTTTTTTTTTTAATGAAATACATGGTATAGGCGGTGGTCATTGAGAAGCATTAGAATTTGTTTTGTCTAGTTCCTACTTGATGCAACTTTTAGATTGGTTCTTTTGAGAATTTTAATTTGGAGATTTATTTTTAAAGTAGATTGACTATCCAAGATTTCTTAAGAAAGTTTCAGTGTCATTACAATTGATATTTAATGTAGTTTTTGTGTACTATCTATGTATGTGCAGTCACATAGAAACCCAAATTGAGTAATTTTAAGAAATAATATTATTTTTCATTGTGGAAGAATATTAACTTTACCAAAGGACTGGAATAGAATGGAATCTGTAAATGAAGATTTGGACTTTATTCTTCCCAGATATTGACAGAATTTTAATAAAACTTCTGGATTTCTCACTCATCAGAAAATACGATTATACCAGTAAGATATCTAATATTGTTAGGATACTTAAGATCCTTTATCATTGGCAAAATGACAACCATCAATGATAGTTGTATCAATTACTTCATGGATGCCCATTAAACACTGCACTTTGATCAAGTAGTTCTTGTTAAGTCTGATATATATTTTGACCATTTTCTTATTAGTTTAAGCTTTTGGAGTCAATTGGTCGGTGAACATGGAATTAGAGCATAGGTTTGTTGGAGGTCATGAGTTGTTGACATCCCCTCCATGCTGATTATTTATTTATTTAACCTAGCTATCATCTTGACTCATTCCAATCATTGTGATTGTTATCTTGACTCATTTTAAGTCATTGTGGTCCTCGATGTCCATGGTACCGGCCATATGGGGTAGGGGTGTTAAACCTATAATAACATGTTGACTCTTTCTCTATTAGCTTAAGCTTTTGGGTCAATTGGTTAGTTAATAGTTCTATTGGCTTTTTATAGTGTAGCTTAATAATTTATGGTTCACATGTTAAATAACAAAATGGAAAAAGAGACATGAAACCTGAAATTTTTATTGCCTTATTGACAATTTAAGTATCCAATTTGAAAATGACCTAGATTAAGATTTCACTTATGAAGTTTTATGTATTTTTCACAAGCTTAAGTATGATAAACAAGACATCACTGAAGTACCAAAACTAGGAAGTACATTAGTACTTTATTATGATATTGTTGTACAAGAAAACTACATTGTTTAGAGTTCTATCAAAATATTTTCAGTTTCCTTCAGGCTTCTGCAACCTATATCCTCCTCTTGCTGGGCCATACACCAAAAAGTACATATAAATAAAACATCTATGTCCATCTCTTTGGAGTATGGACCTAAAGCCACCATAGCAATGCCTTGTTAATTAAGGAAACTCTTCTAGTCCTGACAGCCAGATGAAAAGGAAACAAAATGACTAGTTTATTTTTTAAATAAAAATGTGCTAAGATTTGAACAAATTAAATTAACACATCTGTCGAAGAAAATGAACAAGGTCGGCAAAATATTGAAAAAATATGCTTGTCATTTCTCCACAAATGACCCCCATTAATGCAGCATCATGTTAAATGGAAACAAAGGTTTAAAGATACAGTCCTGATGCTGTTTTCAGTTGAGGAACTAGTCGGTTGCATATTAACATATGATATGCTATGACATCTCAGTAACACAGGACCTTTGTCTTTTCTCCTTTCTTTTTGCTTTTCTTTTGTTTTATAGATTTTTAGGGTTGTTTAGGCACGTTTAGAGTTTGCTTAGATCCTACATATAGGGTTAAGTGAGGTTTTAGAGTCCATAATTGGGTTTTTAGTGTTGGTATTGGCACTTTTTTATTAGTTTTTTCCTATATGTTTTTGGTTTATCAGTGTTTCAATTTTAGGAAAGATGCTGCCTTTCTTTCTTCATTCCTCTTTCCTCCCCTCCCCAAACAAATGCCAGCAACACAAAAACAGCCTTTTGACAGCATCAGGCTTCATATTCGGTGTTGTATCCTTCTTCATGCTAGCTATTAACTACCAGTACAAACCGCAACAACCTCCTTCTAAGAAGATGGAGGGTCCTGTTACTCCTGTATGTATCCAAGGACTCAGATGCATCCAACCGGGGACCAAAGGTACAGCTAAGACTGATCAAATCCTCAGCCTTTGATGCAAACAATAACCTGATGTTTTTGCAATCTCATTTTAGTCTACCAAATTGATAATCAATTTCTAAATTAAAGTCTTGATTCAAATCAATCAGACAAAAAGCATTGACTAATTTCCTAGTTAGAGGTCAGTTTTGCATCAAAACACACTCTCTCTCTCTCCATCTATAAGAACATGCACAAATTTATATTCTGTAAGTATATAGTATCTTTGGTATAATAGAGCTGTTAACATTTGATTTAGAAAACAATCTATTAAGCAATGTTAACATTCTAAGTAAGCCTTAAGTCTTGAATTATGCATCAGCATAAGGTCATCAAGTCTTACGATTATCTTATTGTGACTAGAAGCCTATAATAAATGAGATATGTTGGAAATAATTAAAACAATAGAGAACAAACAAATTGTAAGCCAAGTGAAGGAAGAAGATAGAATATCAAGATACAACAGCAATGCAAGGCCTGATGCTAGGCCACTACATCCCCTTTCTCTTATTACATCATGGCATCTATTTGAGCAAACAAAAGACAATATTGATCATTGGTGGAGAGCTATTACTTATTAAGGTTTTAGTTTCAAACAGAAAATGATTAACATCATACCAACAAATATAAAGCTAAAACAGCTTTAAGATGCTAGTTTTCATGTTTTTGCCTATCATTCTGTGGAGGTCGTATATGACTATGTCAATCTGGGAACAAATAGGTCAATGCTGAGACCCTCCGGAATCAAAATATAGAGCAGCAAGTTCTAGTTTCTGCAGAGGTGAATTATTTAGTTTTATTCTCTTTAACAGAATGACCATTGTTGGTGCAAAAATCCGTCTGCGCCGGAGAAGCTGGAGTTGTGGGGGTCGCGATCGCCGCCGGAACCTGCAAAAGAAGTCTAAACCGGAGGTGGGGTTGCTCCGGCAAGATCCTCCGACGCTCAAGTCAGTTCTCTGCCTCAACAAGAATGGAGTGCTCGAACGAAAATTTTAGCAGAGTTTCTAGGTAAAAATGAGAGCTTAGAGAATAACGTATGTAGGGTCCCCCCTTTTATAAGTGGAGGAGGCAACAAACTGATAGCGATGTCTGTAACCGTCTGACGGTGGGCCGCCCAGAGTCAGGAGTTTATCATGAAGAGTAGTGGGGTGGAGTCGTGGCTGCCACCATGGCTCACCACATGGAATCAGGTGCGGGGAGTGGAGCGGCGTCCGTTGTCGTGACTCGCCAGGGAATGGTGGAACCGCACAGGATCCGCCGCA
Source organism: Elaeis guineensis (assembly GCF_000442705.2). NCBI lineage: Eukaryota > Viridiplantae > Streptophyta > Magnoliopsida > Arecales > Arecaceae > Elaeis > Elaeis guineensis. The sequence goes on along the minus strand of NC_026001.2, from coordinate 42,901,793 downwards.
GAGAGTGGAGCAGAATCGAGGCCATTATTGTGGCCTGTCAGGGAGCGATGGAGCCGCGTGGGATCCGTCGCAGGAAGTGGAGCAGTGTTGTGGCCGTTACCACGGCCTGCCAGGGGGTGATGGAGCCGCGCGAAATCTGTTGCAGGAGGTGGAGCAAAATCGTGGCTGTTGCTGCGGCCTGCCAGGGGGTCCAGGCCAGTCGGCCGGAGTTCGGCTGGAGTGTCTGGCGGAGAGAGGTGGCTAGCCACCCGTCTGAGAGGAGCTCGGAGTCTGGCTCTCGTAGGAGTCCGGACAAAGTCTTCCTGCAATTAAAGTCAGAGGCGAAGTCCGGCTCCCGTAGGAGTCCGGACAAAGTTTACCTGCAGCTGGAGTCGTGGGCGGAGTCCGACCCCCGTAGGAGCCCGGCGGAGTCTGCAGGTGAAGTCGTGGGCGAGGTCCGGCTCCCGTAGGAGTCCGGACAAAGTCTGCCTGCACTTAGAGTCAGAGGCGAAGTCCGGCTCCCGTAGGAGTCCAGACAAAGTTTACCTACAGCGGAGTCGTGGGCGGAGTCCGGCCCCATAGGAGCCCGGACGGAGTCTGCAGGTGAAGTCGTGGGCGAGGTCCGGCTCCCGTAGGAGCCCGGGCGGAGCCTGCAGGTGAAGTCGTGGGCGAGGTCCGGCTCCCGTAAGAGTCCGGACAAAGTCTGCCTGCAATTAAAGTCAGAGGTGAAGTCCGGCTCCCGTAGGAGTCCGGACGAAGTTTACCTGCAATTAGAGTCAGGGACGAAGTCCGGCTCCCGTAGGAGTCCGGACAAAGTTTACCTGCAGCTGGAGTCATGGGCGGAGTCCGACCCCCGTAGGAGCCCGGGCGGAGTCTGCAGGTGAAGTCGTGGGCGAGGTCCGGCTCCCTTAGGAGCCCGGGCGGAGCCTGCAGGTGAAGTCGTGGGCGAGGTCCGGCTCCCGTAGGAGTCCGGACAAAGTCTGCCTGCAATTAAAGTTAGAGGCGAAGTCCGGCTCCCGTAGGAGTCCGGACGAAGTTTACCTGCAATTAGAGTCAGGGACGAAGTCCGGCTCCCGTAGGAGTCCGGACAAAGTTTACCTGCAGCTGGAGTCGTGGGCGGAGTCCGGCCCTCGTAGGAGCCCGGGCGGAGTCTACAGGTGAAGTCGTGGGCGAGGTCCGGCTCCCGTAGGAGCCCGGGCGGAGCCTGCAGGTGAAGTCGTGGGCGAGGTCCGGCTCCCGTAGGAGTCCGGACAAAGTCTGCCTGCAATTAAAGTCAGAGACGAAGTTCGGCTCCGTAGGAGTCCAAACGAAGTTTACCTGCAATTAGAGTCAGGGACGAAGTCCGGCCCCCGTAGGAGCCCAGGCGGAGTCTGTAGGTGAAGTCGTGGGCGAGGTCCGGCTCCCGTAGGAGTCCGGACAAAGTTTACCTACAGCTGGAGTCGTGGGCGGAGTCCAGCCCCCGTAGGAGCCCGAGGGGAGTCCGGCCCCCGTAGGAGCCCGGGCGGAGCCTGCAGGTGAAGTCGTGGGCGAGGTCCGGCTCCCGTAGGAGCCCGGGCGGAATCTGCCTGCTACTGGAGTCGGGGGCAAGGTCCGGCTCCCGTAGGAGTCCGGACGTCGCGAAGAGTCCGGTCAACGCTGGTGGGGTCCTGCCCGTCGGCAAAACTTGAGAGTGTGGCGGAGGCTCGGCCGCCTGGGAGGTTTGAGGAGACGTTGCCAGAGGTCGAAAGTCAGTTGGATCCCCGGAGGGTCACTCCCGTAACGAACTTCAGCTGGGGGGTATTTTATACCCAACACCAGTCCCCCTACTTCCGAGTTCGAATTTCGAATGAAGAAAGTACAGAGAAATTTTCGTAGCCGAAGTTATCCCCTTGAATCCTGTGCACGATCGCCCCCAGATATTTTGGCATTAAATGCGCGCGTGCCGGAGTCTTTTCGAATCGGGACGATTCGAAGGGACCCTTCGGAATTTTCGCTGGTACGTTGGCCCAGGTACAGCGCAGTAATGGCTCCGTCAGCTGTCAGCTGCTTTTAGCCGCCTGCCGTGGCGAGTGGGACACGTGTCGAGCGCGGGTCGGCCTGGGGGGATTCGCGATCATTATGACGCCGGATCCCAGGGTCTATTTAAACCCGCCTTTCCTCCTGAAAGTTCTATCGGTATCCGCCTTCTCTTCGAGAGCCCTGACCCTCCTTGGCGTCTTCTTTGGCCCTAGGCGTCTTTCGAGTCATCCCTGTCCTCGCCCCTCTGCGTCCTTCAGAGCGATCTAGGTTAGTCCCGGAACCTTCGATTTTCTTCTTGCCGTTTAGGGCCTTTTCTCCTCCATTTTCTTCTGTCGTATTCCTCTGATTTGGTCTCCCGCAACCCCTCGTCCTTTGTCCTGTCTGATTTCTCCGGGATCTTTAGGGTCTTCGTTTGAAGTCATTCGAAATATCTTCCGACACCTCCGCCTCTAGCGGTTTCGGGAGTTCTTCCGCCTCAGCCCCCCAGGAGCCCCACTCTGTAGACAAACCCACTTCTGGGACTGGGCTTCGCCCGATTTTTGCGCCGGGTGTCATTCCCTGCTCCCTGACTCCGGATGAACTACTGATAAGGGTTCAGTATGGAGTTCCTCCGGAGTACGACCTGGAGCTTCCTGGCCGCTCCGACCGGACTAGCACTCCCCCACCCGATCGTTTCTGTCTGTATAAGAGGCCTTCCGTGCCGGACTCCGGCTTCCGCTTCCGCCTTTGTCGTCGCCCTTTTCCGCTTCTTAGATATCTCTTTAGCTTCAGTTGCCCCGAATTCTTTTAGGTTTTTGATAGGGTTCCTCTCCCTTTGCCACGTAGTCGAGGTTCAGCCATCCCTCTCTCTGTTTAGGCATTTCTATACTTTCAAGCGTCATCCTTCGGCGAAGGACTGGTGGTATTTCTCCCTCAGTTTGGCAAGAAGGGTTGCTGAAAGGTGCTCCCTCTTCAATCCACAACTGGAAGGAAAAATATCTCTTCGTCCACTGCCCAACTTTGAGGTTGGGCCTGCCCCTTTGGGGCTCTCTGAGGGACTCTGTCCGCCGGGCTCCCAGTCTGGGGGAGGACGACCTTCAGGCCGCCCGGAAGCTTCTTGACTATTCTGCTCCTTCCCTTCCCAACCTTCTGAGGAGCAATTTTTGTTCAACATCGGCCTGAGCCCCCAGGATCCTGCGAGTATTCCATCTTTTCTTTCCTCTTCTTTTCTTCCGTCCTTCTTCTTTCTCTCTTCTTTTCTTCTCTCTTTTTTTTTTTTTTTTTGCGTGTCACTTCTTCCTTCTTTACCCCATTACTGATTTTCGATTTTTTTTTTTCAGGAATGGACGCCGAAGCGGCATGGATGCTCGCCAGGGGCCTCAAGGCCCACAAAAGAAAAGGTGCTGCGGCCTCCAAATCAGCAAAGAAGGCCAGAGTGGAGGGGACGAGTTCGGCCGCGCCTGTCCAGGCGGCTCCCACGGTCGACGTTCCTTCGGACTCCGAGCCACCGGCCCCCCGGGCCTCTTCAAGGAGTCCGCCGACTGGGGCTCCCGTTTTAGGGGTCCGTTCCACGGAGGCGCCCGGAGTCGAGAGGGGGAGGAGAAGGAAGTCGGTGGCCCGCAGGGCGAGTAGTCGTCGTTGAAGAGTCCCTTGATTCCGAGGAAGAGCCGGAGAATCCCTTCAATGACAGGGACTTGATCAAGCGGTTGATCGACGGCTGCATTCTGCCTAAAGTCGTCGAGAGGATTGACCGCGCCGATCCTGAGCAGCGGGTTTGGGACTCCCTAGATCCTTTCTCGAGGTAAACAAGTCTCCATTTAATTGGCTTTCCGACCCTTTTCTGATCCCCTAACCGCCCTTGCAGATTGGGCACCAGCTCCTTGCCAACATCGAGGCGACGAACCGGGCGAGGAGGGACGCCATCCAGGAGGAGGAGCGTCGCCGAGCCAAAGTCGCTCGCCTCAAAGAAAAAGCCGCTGAAGTAGTTACCCTCCAAGAGGCCCTGGAGAAAGAAAAGCAGGCCCGGGAGGAAGAGAAGCAGACCTCGGAGGAGACGGTGAGAAAGGCGGAGGCCGAGGTCGCCAATTTGGCGGAGCAGATTCCAATCCTGGTCTCGGAGGCCGGGGTCTTGCGGTGGAGGAGTTCAAGGCCTCCGTGGAGATGAGGGACCTGAACGTCCGATTTGGTCAAAAAGCATTCATCAAGGGATTCGAGCTCTGTCAGGAGAAGGTGACCAGGAAATTTCCCGAGCTCGATCTCAGCTTCTTGGGCGAGGAGTCGGAAGATGAGGCCGGCCCCTCTCCTGTTGCTGCTGCTGCCGCAGCCCCCCTTCCAGGGACACCGAGCTCCCCAACTCCTACCGCCGAGGTCTGAGACCTCCGACCTTGTATTTTTTCTTTACTGCCATTTTCCTTTTCCATTTGTCTTTAAGAAACATTCAATCAATAAAGTTGAATTTCTCGTTGTGGATGGCTTCTTCTTTCTTCCTTTCTCCTTTTTGTTTTTGTTTCTGCAATGAGACGCACCTTGACGCTTTGGTCTCCCGATGGCAGCGTCCTGCCGAAGCACTTCCCCTGCCCCAAGGAATTCCGCTGAAGTCCACGATCCAGCGACTGAAGAAGTTCTTCATTTGACAAAAAGGTCGAAGAAGATGGAAGGCGAGCTTCGCAGGTTGAGGGAAGGTCATTCTGAAGCCACCGCGGAGGCCACCCGCTTTCGGAATCTCCACGTGAAGGGATCATGGAGTACAGCCGGAGGAAGGCGAACTTCACAAAGGAGCTTGAGGAACACAAGAAGCGCGCCAACGATCGAATTTGGGCACAAGTTGCCAAGATCAGTTCTCTCAGGGTGGAACTGTCAGCTGCGCAGGAGAGGATTGGCCAGCTAGAGGAAAGTTCATCCCGGCTCTTGGCTCGGGCCGACGGCGACCGGGAGTGGTCGAAGAAGATCTCCGACCTTCAGCAGCAGCTTCAGGATGCCGAGGCGGGCTACGACGCGCATCGGGCCGGCTGGCGCAGGTAGGTGGATGAATACAAAGGAAGACTCAGGGTGGCGACTGACGAAGTTGTCCGTCTTCAAAGGCAGCTGGCTGGCAGGGCTAGCTCGCTTCCTCTCGGGATTCCAGCGAACTCCAATCCCTGAGAAGAACTGTAGAAGAGCTTTCTGTCGCCCTTGGGGGGAGGACGGCTGAGCTGCAGCAATTGAAGATCTAGCTGGCATGTGAGCAGCAGGCCGTCAAGGACGCGAAGGCAGAATCCGAAGTCCTGAGAAAAAGACGTCGAGAGGCGGAGAGCGAAAGCCAGCGATATCATCGAACATACATGGAGATATTAATGAGAGAGAGAATTGGAAGCAGAAGTCGGACGTTTAAGGGATTCCCTGGCGAGGGTCGGAGCCGAAAGTCCGAGGTCGGAGGAAGCCGGGCCCCCTTAGGGCTCTTTTTGTCTTTCCGTCTTCCCATGTATATATTTTTTCTTCTGTTGTTTCGTCTTGTTCTTGTCGTTTTGCTTTTTTCTCTTTAGCCTGCTGGGCTTTGTAGTGTATATTTTGTGAATGAAATGAAAAGGAGATTTTGTGTTACCTCGTCCACGTGTTGTATTAAATTGTCGTCCGCCGAACTTCTTTTGTCTTTAAGACTTGCCCGACGTCGATGTCGTTTGGAGGTGCCCAATCGTCGCCACGCTGATTTGCTTTTCTTGTCGTCCATGGCCATAGGCTCGAGCTTGGTGGTCCGAACTCCGCATTACCTCGAAGGTGTCGTTGTTTTCTTGACCTGTGTCGAGAGCCTTCTTAGAGGCCGGAGATGTTTGGTAGGAACTTCCCGTCTTTGTTGAGATGAGGTTCCTTAGGTCTTTGGTGTGGTTTGTTTTTCGCCTGTTGCCGGCATAATTCGTCGCTTTCCTTTTTAATTTTCCTCCTCTTTTTGAGTGAGGGTCTTTCCCTTGCTTTTTGAGGGGTTGCGTAGAAGTGTAGAGGTGCCATTGAGGGGACTTTTCCCCTTATTCAATTTTGTTGTGCAGCCGGGTCCTTGTCATCGTTAGGACGAGATTCTCCCTCTGTTCTCAGCGGGGCAGTGGGAGCACATAAGGATCGTTGCAAGAGCCTCTCCCCCATCCGGTCTAAAAGAACCGGGCCTTCGACTTTGCTCATGTTAGGGCGAGGTTCCCCTCCTGTCCCTAACAAGGCTGTGGGGGCACATGTGGCACTGTTTGGCCTCTCCCCCCATCCGGTCTAAGAGGAATCGGGCCTTCGACTTTGCTCACGTTAGGGCGAGGTCCTCCTCCTGTCCCTAATGTGGCCGTGGGGCGCATAAGGGCGTTGTAGGGCCTCTCCCCCCATCCGGTCTAAAAGAACCAGGCCTTTGACTTTGCTCATGTTAGGGCGAGGTTCTCCTCCTGTCCCTGACATGGCTTTGGGGGTGCGTAAGGGCGTTGTAGGGCCTCTCCCCCATCCGGTCTAAAAGAACCGGGCTTTGACTTTGCTCATGTTAGGGCGAGGTTCTCCTCCTGTCCCTGACATGGCTGTGGGGGCACTCAAGGCCGTTATATGGGCCTCTCCCCGATCCGATCTTAAAATAACCGGACTTTCATTTTGCTCATGATAGGACGAGGTTCTCCTCCTGTTCCTAACATGACCATGGGGGCACTCAAGGGCCGTTATATGGCCTCTCCTCCGATCCGATCTTAAAATAATCAGACTTCCATTTTGCTCATGTTAGGACAAGGTTCTCCTCCTGTTCCTAACATGACCATGGGGGCACTCAAGGGCCGTTATATGGCCTCTCCCCCGATCCGATCTTAAAATAATCGGACTTTCATTTTGCTCATATTAGGACGAGGTTCTCCTCCTGTTCCTAACATGACCTTGTTTTAATTGTTTGAAGGGTTATCCCCAATCGTAACAAATCCATGCCAAAAAGGAAAGACATGCAAAGTCGAAAGGAATTTTGATTCAAAGCAAATCGTGAGCAGTACATCTACAGGTTTCTCGAGTTCCATGGTCGTGGAAGGTCTGCTCCTCCTTGAGGCCCTCCGGTGATGGAGTCGATGGTTCCGATAGGAGGCCGATCTCCGGGCTGCTCCTCCCTCCTTGGCGGTTCAGGTTGCGGCAGGGCCCTTGGCCGATCTTCTCTACCCTCAGGCCGACGTCGAATGAACCTATCGAGTCGACCTCGTCGGATGAGCTCCTCGATCTCGTCTCGGAGCTGGATGCATTCCTCCGTGTCGTGGCCGTGGTCGCGATGGTAGAGACAGAACTTGTTGGGGTTGCGCTTCCCGGGGTGTGCGCATCCTCTCTGGCCTAGGGAGCTGCTCCCTGACCTCCATCAGTACCTGGGTCTTCGTGGCATTGAGGGGGGCGTAGTTGCGGAATCTTTCCGGTGGAGAACCCCGCCGAACCCCACGATCCGGACTTCTCTGCCTACGTACCCGGAGAGGAGTATGGACACGCTTGTGCCCAGGAGGGGTTCGAGAACGTGGCCGAGCTTCTCTCGGCCCTTTTTCGATTGCGGGCTTACTCGAGTCTCCCGCCTGCCGCTCTCTCGCAGTCTCCTCATCCTTCATTTTGAAGGCTTCTTCCGCTCGGCGTACCCTTCAGCCCGAGCCAACAAATCAGCAAAATCCCTGGAGTACTTCTCCAGGGAGAACAAAAGGTCATTCTTCTGAAGGCCGCCCTTCAGAGCGGCCATTGCTACCGATTGGTCCAAATTCCGGACCTCCAGCACTGCAACATTGAAACGGTTGATGTAGGCCCGAATGGACTCCCCCTCCCTCTGCTTGATATTGATGAGGGACTCCAAACCCTTCCGGGGGCGCCGGCTGCCGACAAAATGGGCCACAAATTGATGGCTCATCTGATCGAAGGAAAAGATGGTACCCGACTTCAGCGCCGAGTACCAGTTTCTCGCGCTCCCTTCAAGGTGGATGGGAAGACTCGGCATAGAATGGCGTCGGGTGTGCCATGAAGCAGCATCATCGTTCGAAAGGCCTCCAGATGATCAACCGGGTCCGAAGTTCCGTCGTAGCTTTCGAACTGGGGGAGTTTGAAGTTTGACGGGATCGGTTCTGCATGATCATTTGAGAAAAGGGAGGGTCAGTGCAAATGTCCTCACCATAAGCGGGGGAGCGTGGTGGAGTTCTTCGATCCGCCGGTTCATCTCCTGGAGTCTCCGGTCCAGAAATCCTCTCGACTATGGGTCTCGAGGGTCCTCTGGCAGAATGGGGGTAGAGATCTTCCAGAGGTAGAGTCGTGATCCGATTGAGGGCTCTCCACCCTCGGGTTCGTCTTTCTAGGAAAGACGGGGCGGCTGGCCCAAGTGGCCCGCCCTACCGCTGGATTCTGGTGTTCCGGTGACACTCTTTCCAGGCGCACTGATGCCTGCGGCTGCTGCTGCTGCTGCATGGCCTGCACAGCTTCAGTGAGGCCTCTGACCTACTGTGCCAGTAGATCACATTGCTCCGCACCGACCGCCGTTGCCGTAGGAGGAGGCTGGAAAACTGGAGGTGAGACCGGAGCCTGAGATCTGGCTGCGGAGGCCGTGGATCGCCGTGTGGACGCCTTGCGGGGAGGCATCGGGCAAAGACCAAGTGGAGGAAGGAGGAGAGGGCGTCGAAAAAGATGTCCGAGGGCAATCCCGTTGAGCGCTCCTTTAAGAACAAAGGTACTGCGAAGACACAGCCCCCCTTCCTCTAGCGCCAATTCTGTTGGTGTAAAAATCCGCCTGCGCCGGAGAAGCTAGAGTCGAGGGAGCCGCGGTCGCCGCCGGACCTGCAAAAGAAGTCTAAACCGAAGATGGGGTTGCTCCGACAAGACCCTCCGATGCTCAAGTCAATTCTCTGCCTCAACAAGAATGGAGTGCTCGAACGAAAATTTTAGCAGAATTTTGGGATAGAAAAGTAGAGCTTAGAGAATAACGTATCTGGGGTCCCCCTTTTATAGGCGGAGAGGGCAACAAACTGATAGCGATGTCTGCAACCGTCTGACGGTGGGCCACCCAGAGTCAGGGAGTTTATCATGAAGAGTAGTGGGGTGGAGTCGTGGCTGCCACCATGGCTCACCACGTGAATCAGTTGCGGGGAGTGGAGTGGTGTCCGTTGTCGTGACTCGCCAGGGAGTGGTGGAACCGCACAGGATCCGCCGCAGGAAGTGGAGCAGAATCATGGCCACTATTGTGGCCTGCCAGGGAGCGATGGAGCCACGTGGGATCCGTCGCAGGAAGTGGAGCAGTGCTGTGGCCGTTACCGCGGCCTGCCAGGGGGTGATGGAGCCGCACGAAATCTGTTGCAGGAGGTGGAGCAGAATCGTGGCCATTATTGTGGCCTGCCAGAGAGCGATGGAGCCGCGTGGGATCCATCGCAGGAAGTGGAGCAGTGCTGTGGCCATTACCGCGGCCTGCCAGGGGTCCAGCCTGTCGGCCGGAGTTCGGCTGGAGTGTCTGGCGGAAAGAGGTGGCTAACCACCCTCTGAGAGGAGCTTGGAGTCTGGCTCTCGTAGGAGTCCGGACAAAGTCTTCTTTCAGTCGGAGTTGGGGACGAGACCAGGGTCCCGTAGGAGTCCGGGCAAAGTCTGCCTGCAGTTGGAGTTGGGAGTGAAGTCCGGCTCCCGTAGGAGTCCGGACGAAGTTTACCTACAATTAGAGTCGGGGACGAAGTCCGGCTCCCGTAGGAGTTCGGACGAAGTTTACCTGCAGCTGGAATCGTGGGCGGGGTCCGGCTCCCGTAGGAGTCTGGACGAAGTCTGCACGGGAAGTCGTGGGCGGAGTCCGGCTCCCGTAGGAGTCCGGACAAAGTCTGCCTGCAATTAAAGTCAAGGCAAAGTCCGGCTCCTGTAGGAGTCCGACGAAGTTTACCTGCAGCTGGAGTCGTGGGCGGAGTCCGGCTCCCGTAGGAGCCCGGGCGGAGTCTGCAGGTGAAGTCGTGGGCGAGGTCCGGCTTCCGTAGGAGTCCGGACAAAGTCTGCCTGCAATTGAAGTCAGAGGCGAAGTCCGGCTCCCGTAAGAGTCCGGACGAAGTTTATCTGCAGCGGAGTCGTGGGCGGAGTCCGGCTCCCGTAGGAGCCCGGGCGGAGTCTGCAGGTGAAGTCGTGGGCGAGATCCGGCTCTCGTAGGAGTCCGGACAAAGTCTGCCTGTAATTGAAGTCAGAGGCGAAGTCCGGCTCCCGTAGGAGTCCGGACGAAGTTTACCTGCAGCTGGAGTCGTGGGCGGGGTCCGGCTCCCGTAGGAGCCCGGGCGGAGTCTGCAGGTGAAGTCGTGGGCGAGGTCCGGCTCCCGTAGGAGTCCGGACAAAGTCTGCCTGCAATTAAAGTCAGAGGCGAAGTCTGGCACCCGTAGGAGTCCGAACGAAGTTTACCTGCAGCTAGAGTCGTGGGCGGAGTCCAGCTCTCGTAGGAGCCCGGACGGAGTCTGCAGGTGAAGTCGTGGGCGAGGTCCGGCTCCCATAGGAGTCCGGACAAAGTCTACCTGCAATTAAAGTCAGAGGCGAAGTCCGGCTCCCGTAGGAGTCCGGACGAAGTTTACCTGCAGCTGGAGTCGTGGGCAGAGTCCGGACAAAGTCTGCCTGCAATTAAAGTCAGAGGCGAAGTCCAGCTCCCGTAGGAGTCCGGACGAAGTTTACCTGCAGCTGGAGTCGTGGGCGGAGTCCGGCTCCCGTAGGAGCCCGGGCGGAGTCTGCAAGTGAAGTCGTGGGCGAGGTCCGGCTCCCGTAGGAGTCCGAACGCCGCGAAGAATCCGGTCGACGCTGGCGGGGTTCTGCCCGTCGGCAAAACTTGGGAGTGTGGCGGAGGCTCGGCCGCCTGGGAGGTTTGAAGAGACGTTGCCAGAGGTGGAGAGTCAGTTGGATCCCCGGAGGGTCACTCCCGTCACGAACTTCGGCTGAGAGGTATTTTATACCCAACATATACAATTGTACATATATATGTATGTATGCATGTATACAACTGTATGTATATATGTATGTATGCATATATGCACATACATATACAATGTTTTAAAAGCAACTACTGTATGCAGGCTGCATATGCAATTACTTCTTTTAACCACTTAAAGTACATATAATATATTAAGTACAGTAAAAAAAATAATAGAGATGGAATTTACTTTGGACAGATAAAAACAATAGTATTAGTAATAACAAATAACAACTGAGACTTAGTGCTTATTATTTAGTATCTAATATCTAGTAGCAATAACCATAACATAATTAACATTTTAGGACTACCAATACCCATATGGCCATATTAGGCCTACTTGAAACCCACATCAAACTTACCATCAGCTGGAACCCACTTCACCTACATGGCCCACATAAGAGTGGGCTGTATATGTAACTCTAGAATGCTAGGTGGGCTCAGATATGCAGCTGTATGATACTAAGCATGTCACATATGCAGCACTCAATTCTAATTGGACCATCTTTCTAGTCTGTATGTGGTATAACCACATATAGTACTGCATATAGGAAATATGGTGTAGTCAAGGGACCGGATATGCATATGCAAATGCGTATGCGTCAGTATAAACTATAAACCGCATTTTAGAAACATCATATGTTATTCTGTGTGTGCTGTATATATATATATAGAGAGAGAGAGAGACACACACACACACACACAAACTCAGATGATTGGTTCTGCTAGATGAGATTCGGATAAGGCATGCATCAATGTTTATCAGATACAAACAATGGTGAGTTCACCCAGGTCAAGAGACATTTATAGGAGTAATGGAAGATAAGATTGAAGTTCCAGGAAGTGTCAGATATGAATTCAGTTGGCTGGTTATCAGCTAGCTATCTACCTTTCTAAAAATATGAAATATTTATATCTCTTAAGTTTTAAATTGTAGGCAACAATTGCCTTTTAAAAATCTAGAGTGGCCTAAAAGAAATGCACTTGATAGTTCAAGAATATAACTTATCTTGATTTCTCAGCCCACCTGTACTAAGCAAACAAAAGCAAATAGTTTGGGAATAATGGAGAAAAACAATTTTCAAAAAAATGCTAAAGAGCAAAATATTCAAAATAGAAGGAAGCATCTGATTAATTACACAGAGCATAAAGAGGACAGCAACTCTTAGATAAGCTTTCTATGTATAATTGTACTTCTGTTTGAATGAAACTTCAATTATTCAGAACCTTCAATTACTAAAACCAAAACAGACCTTTAAATAAAACAAAAGATGAAATCATATGTCACATGTTTGTCCTGAGCCCATCACCCACTATCCAAAATGTGTCTTACATCTTTCAACCCTCATTCTATCAAAAAGCTTTTCATTTTCCCTTAAATTTTCCTGAGAGTTTGTTGGTATTCTGTTTCTTGTCAAACATTATTTGAAAAACTGTGGACTGTGAAGTCTATTGCAACCTAATCTGCCATAGCACAGCTTTTCCTTATAACCATGTAATGGCTCCATAGGAACATGAATAAATATCTTGTTGTGCCTTAACTGTAAATAGAACAAGTTGAAAAAGCCCAGTCAGGCTTATGGACAAGATATCATGATCTTGCACAACACAAAATGTTAAATGGTTTTTTCTCATTGGAGATGATTAAAATGAGAATAAAATGACAAGAACAAAAACATGATCAGTAATAATAGGATATGCATGTTATATTTTCACTTTTATAAGTACAAACCTCATTGATAAATGAATCAGCACCAAGTTGTGTTTTGTCAGAGCGTACTTTAACAGCTACTAACTTGCCATCAAGAAGCTTTCCAAGGTATATGGACCCAAAGCCCCCACTGCCTATAACATCTTTAAAATTGTTTGTTGCAACCTTAATCTCTTTATATGTGAATACCCTGGCTGCATTCCATTTTTGTATCTCTCTTGCTGCGCATTACAATCAAGATTGGCAAAATTAAATCAGATGCATTTTTAATTTCATGCAGATATATCTACTGCAATTAGGATTATGCATACATGTTTGCAATGTCACATCATTTCGTCGTTTTCGCCTCCTGTAAATGACCATAGCAACTGCAATAAGTAAAAGTGCACAACAAATGCCTCCAACAGCACCTATTATTATTGATTTGTGGCTGCGACCAGAAGTTTTCTTCATGTTGACGACTGTGAATTGTGGAGTCGGAATTGAAGGGTGGTCTGAAAGGCCATTGCATGTAGAAGGCGAGAAAGAAAGGCACAAATTCCCTGATGTTCTGAAGGGAAGAAAGATTGTATAAAGATGGCTATCATCTCGAACCAAAACAGCAAAGTGTGAAATATGAATAATCAAACCTGACTTCTATATTTTGCTTTTTCAAGGATTCAGGCAACACACCTTGAAGTTTATTGTTTTCCAAATTTCTGCATAATATCAAACCTTTATCATCCTTAGGCAACAAAAACAAATTGTAAGGCAATGAAAAGAATGATACCGTTTCAGTTCAAAAGAAAAGACACTTACAGTAAGCGGAGATCCTTCAAACTTCCCAAACTGTCTGGAACTGTTCCCTCTAAACTATTGTTTTGCAAGTCCCTTCATGGATTGCAAAACACAATAGCTAAGATTGAATAAACTACTTCACAAAGACAAGCCAAAAAGATTTGCATAACGACTAGGGATGGAAATGACAGAAAATTTATGAAATATAGGTCCATGCAAAAATAATGAAAAATATTTGCACACGGAATGGAGACAAATTATATAGAAATTATTGCTGAAACTTGATTGTGACAAAATGATAAAAATATGATCCAGCAATTTTTATTCTTTGAGAGTACTCTTCCATAATCATTAATTGACAGATAGAATAAAAGATTACAGGGAAGAAAAAGAAAGTATTGTGAGCATGCAAGTTGTTGATGAAAGTAAAAAATAAAATTAGCATAACCTTCATCCAAATGAGAGAGAAAAATCATTCTACAGATGTTTGTAAGTGAGTTGATAAATAGAAATGGAAAATGACAGTGATGTACCAGAAGGCAATATAATAAAGGACTTCCCTGAGAATTAAGATGCCCTGGACAAAGTTGGGTCCGAACATCTAACCCATTTTCTTAATTTATTGATCATAGTATCGACATGAAAGACAAGTCAGCACAACCAGTTTAATGATGTATAGAAAAATTAATTTCAGAAGAGAAGCATTAAGACAACGAAATGGGCTGGATTTGGATGGATCTAAAAAGGAAAGATAATCTTAAATTTGACAAAATCAAAAACAGTGACCAACTCTCAGATTTCTTGCAGATTCCTTCCAAAAACAGTGATTTTAGCAAGTGAAATTTCAACTCGCCACAATTAGTTAGATTTTAAAGAGTTTGATTCAAGTCAAGCACCAATTAAACTCAGATCCACACCAAAAGGAGTTTTTGACATTGTCAAAACATTAAACAAAACTATTCTATTCTTGAGCACCTTTTCCTCTCTAGATTGAATTTTAAGCCTTTAATTTTGAAAGACGATAAACACATTTTAGGGAAACAGATTTGAGTAATCTCACCTCAAGTTAGACGAAACATCATTTTTTTCTGAGCTTCTAACTCAAAACTGCAAATGCTCCAGACATTCTGGATTATTAAAGGTTTCTAAACAATTGTGTCCACATTAGAAAAGGAAAATCCAGGATTCTACGAAGGTTCTGTATGTGATCTGATTACAAGAAAAAATATGATTCCATACAGAATATGGCCCTCCTTTTATGTCTTCAACTCTGTAGCAGCAAAGAGCAACTGAAAAAATTGGCTCTTTTATTCCATAAGGGCATTAAAGTATATCACATATACAGATTTTGGAATCATACATGACAAAGAAGACTAGAAATATCCATCTCTTTCATATTCAGGCATATAATAACTCAGAAGCTTGCCAAAGCAAACTAGAACCCAAATTATGTGCTATTGTGACAACTGCCAGCATTCCAATTTCACATTTTTAAGTTGACCATTGGTTGCAATTCCACCACACTTTCGTTAAGCTATTTACCAGCCATAACCAATAATATGGCTGAATAAGAACACGTGCAAACCATTGTCAAAAATAATGTCAGCGTCCACCTCTTAGTTTTAACATTTCTCAAAGATATGGAAGCGGACATAGATCATATAATTACAGCTTTCGATTTGGTGTCATATTGATAGGAGTTTCAAGTTTTTTTAATTATGATGCAGCTAGGAAAATCCAATCCTGGAGGAAGATATGATATCTATGGGTGGCAAGTTAAGTGAAAATGAGGGTAAAAGTAGTGGATAATATGATTTTCACAGCAAAATATGAGTATTCAACTATTTCAGTAGTGGATCAATTGTGCCAGAAGTATTCAATTATTTTCAATACTGGATCAAATGTGTCAGAAGCATATCGTTCATCAGCCAAGGAATAACTGATCTGAATGCATATTTGTAAGCTTATGCAAGAAGAAACCTGACTGACCAGTTTAGTCCTCTTCTATGTCAAACTAAGAGTATAAATTAAATGGATGAATGTAGAGGCTGTCGACAATAAGGTGGTGGAATTTAAACATGGTAAATTTTCAGGGAAATTTGAGCCTTTATTTCTAATACAAAGCTAGATACAAAAGTGCTTTAGTAAGCATCCTTTAAGAAAATATATTACTAAACATCCTTTTAGAAAATGATAAATAAAGTTGAGTGGACATAAAAAGAAAGGTTGATTATGAAACTCACAAAAACTTGTATCACAGGATGTGCTAAAAAATGGTAAGAAGGAAGTATCCAAGTTGAAGTAGAAGAAGCCAGAGGTAAGTTAGGTGCATCAAATATAAGGGTAAATTTTAATAAATGGGATAAGAAGTACAATGATTTTAGAAAACTTTGGCTAGAGTATAATGATATCTAGAATAACATTCAAAAAATGGTGGTCCAAAATGCCCCTCAAATACAACAATATAGACTTTTAGTAATAGCCTCTAAAAGTCATAAAATTGCCACTTTAATACTTATAGCGATGGATTAGTGGCAAAAAAGGAGAATTGCCTTAGCCACTGTTGCTAAAACTTCAGCATGAATGTTTTAATGCTTTGACACAAAAGATTATAGCGGAAAATAGTGCCACTATAAATCGAAATTTTTTAAGAGAAAATTTATGGTGACGCTATAGATATACATAATTTTTAAAGGCAATTATTTTTGCCACTATATAAACATTATTTTGGAGCTATAAAACTCGACAATAAAATCCTATATTCTTATAGTGCATTTTTCCTAATCTTGCAGCCAACCTCATTGAAAAGATGAATACCTCCTAGGAAAAAAGGTTCCACTCTCTCAATGTGATTGAGGAACCTTCTCTTGCTAAGCTTGCTAAGGTTACATCCCTGAAGTTACAGCTTGAATCCCTGAAGTTACAGCTTGAAGACCATTAGGAAGGGAGAAATTCTCTCATATCAACAATCCAAATAAATTTGTGTAAAGGGACAATAACACAAGCTACTTCCCCAAGGTTGCCAAGTTCCAACTTTAGACAGAAAACTAATCTATCTCCAGACAACTCACTTTTATGGGACTGTCTTTAGTGAACCTTATATGGTATGATAGTGGAATTTAGAACATTTTTATGGATCTCGTAATACCCCTTCAAATGCACATATCCCATTGAAGGTTCTGTTCTTTATCCTTCAAACCAGTTGGATCTCTATCCTTTAGACCACATTTTCATGGAGGAAGAAGTCAGAGAGGATATTCTTTATCTTGGCAGTGAAAAAGCTGTTCCCTTAGTGAGTTTCTAATGCTTTTCTTCAAGAAAGATGGAGGAGAACATCACGAAGCTCTTCAACAAAATGTAACAAAACAGTGTTAACCTTGATGGATTAAAATACTCCTTTGTCAATGTAATCCAAAAACAGAAGGGGCTTTTCATACATGAAAGACTTCCAACCTATTAGCCTCATTAATGGGGTCTTCAAGATCATTACCAAAGTCTTGGCTATCAAAACAAAGCATTTCTTGCCCAAGCTCATTAATCATCTCAGCCAACCTTATTTTAGGATATAGCCCTACACAAGTTCACTCCATTATAAAGCATCACAGAGAGAAGGCATCATACTCAAACTTGAATTTTAAAAAGCTTTTCAGTGAACTGCATTTTCACGATCTTTTGAGTTATAGATAGTTGGGAAGAAATGAAGATCTTGGGCCAAAACCCTGCCTCATTATTAGCAAATCAGTTGTTCTCTTAACTGGATCTCTGCGTAAGTCTTTCACCATTCCTAGATGACTCAAACAAGGTAATACACTCTCCCTTCCTCTTCATCTTTGTGGCTAATGCATTGGCTAGTCTTAGAAGGGTAGAGTTGGTCTTATTGTTCAATTTGGTCCAATTCTGGCAACCAATGGAATCATTCTTCTTCAATTCATGGATGATACTTTCCCTTTTTTAAAACCCAAGGAAGACTAATTGGTTTCTAGCAAATTGTGTCTCCACATTTCAAGTTGGCTTCAGGATTAAAAATCAAAGCAAAGACCAAGGTTTTAAATCCTGTGGGACAAAAGTGTCTCAATATTTCCATGAAACGAAATGCCCCGCTATCCCATCCCATCCCGACAGCTGTCCCGATCATGCATCCCGGTAGATATCTTCATTTTCTTTCCTTCTTCTTTCATTTCTTTCTTTTTTTTTTTCTTCCTTCTTTTCTTTCTTTTTCTTCTATCTTCCTTTATTTTTTTCTTTTTGTTTCATTTTCTTATCCCTTTCTCTTTTTTTTTCTTTTTCTTATTCTTTCTCTTTCCTTTCTTCCTTCTTTCCTTTATTTTTCTTATTCATTTTTCTTTTTCTTCTTTCCTTTCACTTTTTTCCTTTTTTTCATCTTCCTTTCTTTCTTTTCTCTTTCTTTCTCTCTCCCTGTATGGATGGATTTCAGAGTTCCGACCCCGTCCCGATCCCGTTTTCTCACAGAATGAGACGGGATAGCCAGGACGCCCCTTGTCCCGCAGAGATGTAAAACCTTAGCAAAGATCCACTTATCCACCTTGGAGACAGTCAGTTAGCTTGCTTTGGAGAATGCCTTTTAAACTAAACTTGATTCGTTACTTACTATCTATCTAAATCTAGCTATCCTAATCTAAGGTCTTCTTAGGATATCAAAGTGGATGTTCCCAACAACAAAAAGATAGACAACAACCTACAAAAATATCCCCATCTATGGGAGGATATTTGATCTTCAAGAACTCCATTCCTCCTTGCTCCCTTAGTACTTGAACATTGGTATTGAACTTGGCATAATGGTTTGTTCACCATATCTGCAAAACATGCACTAATGCACCACATCTTTCTAAAAGTTATGGCTGACATTGAAGTTGATTTCTGCCTTGTCAACTAGAGAAAATTCTTCTTGAAAAGGAAGGAGTTTGGATATGTATTAAAAGCCTTCAACTTGCTTTAGAAAGTGAAGGATCCTTGGACTTTTTTCAACAATAGAAAACAAAGATCATATTGAACTCTTATCAAAGAAATGACTGAATGAAAGCTTTTGAATCCTCTCTTTATTCACCTCTTAATCTAGAAAGTTGCATCACACTATGAGGAAAGTTTCCTCTATGGACACATCTTCCTTCTCACCAAAAGGGAAAGCATCTAATTTTGAAAGGTCAGAAGACCTGTCCCTCTTTCTCTTAACCCAAACCTCTCTAACACTTATGAAGATGAAAATGGCATAACCATTAATGTCCTTAAAATAGAGGGTGGATCCACCTCTTGAATCCCATTTTCTAATCAAAATCAACAATTAGCTAGTAGGAGAAATTGTACAACCAATGAGTCTTCTACAACCTAAAACATCATATCAAAATAGAGATGTTTCACCATTCCCTCATCACTCAACCCACCAATGCCAGATAGATCTGAGCTGAGAGCCAACTTCGAGTGATTGCTGATCAGACTGAGCTTAGGGCCAATCACTTATGTCCCTTGAACATACCTGATGAGGTAGTTTTTCTTCTTCATTACCAAGCCAAATCTAAGGTGGAGGAAAGGAGAAGAGCATCATCTTCATCTAGATTTAATAGCCAAGCATCACAGATGCCATCATAACTACAGCTGCTATGCTTTTTCTTTAATTCTTTTGTTTCTTCTTACATGCCAGCATGATTTGCAGGATACGTTTTGGAACCTGTACCAGTGCCATGCTGGTACTGTGTCGGTATAGGTTGGTTCATGCTACCAACACTTGGTACATCCCCATACCAATTACTGGTTCGCTACCCATATAGTAGGGCAAGCCTAGTACAGGATGGTATGATCTGGCAAACCATGCATGCCCCTGACAAATATGAGCAGGAAAGGAGCTGTTTTCTCCTTCGCTTGCTCCTCTTTTCTTGGTAAGGCAAACCTAGTCTTTGGAATCAACTTGCTAACAGAAGTGTAGAGACGGTTAGACCATGGTTGAGCTACCAACACATGACACAGCCACCAAAGTGACAGGTAGATAGATACACAATAGTAATTACCAAACAAACTTATTAGCACTTGTGTGCCAATTTTCAATTATAAAAACTGAATTAAAGCTTGCTTTGGAAAGGACGCAAAGAGATATAACACCAATGTCTAGTTATGTAACAATTTATATTTGTAAAATCATGCTTAAAAAAAAATGCATAGGATTACCTACCTTATTAAATTAGCTTTATAAAATAAAGAATGTTCCCCTTTAACAAAATAATACACAAAATTGCTTAATTATCATGTAATTAAACATATTGACAATACAATAAAATCTTTAAACAGAAAAAGATGATAACTCAAAAAATGAACAGATATGATCACCAAATGTGTGCATAGAAGCCAGTCCATAGGGGCCATCATCATCACAAACAGTTGAAAAAATATTTAGAAATTTAAAAAAAAAAATCACAGCAGTTTAGCAAGACAAGTAGGTTTCTACAAGTGGCCTCTTAAGGCACCTTGTGTTTGATGTGATCTAGTGGTATATTTCCAGGGTAAAGATCTGGCTGTGAAATCACATCAAAGCTCCATCATTTCTCAATAAGAGCTTGTCTCAGAGCTTATACGAGACAAGACTGATCAACCTAAATCAAGCTAGGCTCAATCTTGAGCCAAACTCGGAACATGATGAGGCAAGCCCAAGCAGGGTGATAATTAGCTCACATTGACTCATTGCACCCTTAAATTTCTAGCACAAACTATAAAAAGGAAAGGAAAATAAAATTTCTTGATAATGAATCAAACATATGAACATTAATTACTAGTTAAAGTACATCTACAAGAAAAACTATTGATTAAAACTCTTCAGGTTATGTATTATTCTACAGCATCAAAAACCAAGTATTGTCAGGACTCAGGACATGAATTTTGTTTTAATTCGGTGCAAAACAGGGATCCGCATTTGAAAATGATAGAATCAACCCATTTCTATAGTCAACTTCTCCAATTGCATTTGGTAACTCAAACTTACAGAATCTGAAGATTGATCATAGTATCAAAATCGGACCCAAATGATGTAAGCTTATTGAAACTCAGGTTCCTGCAGTATGTGTCCCACATCATATGCATTCATAAGTGTAATGAAGAAGTTTAAAGACATACAAAAAACACTAAACATAAAAGACATATCTGAAACTGAAAGAGTAAACTTTACAAGGTTTCCAGTTCCTGAAGACTGGCCAAATTCGTTATTTCTCCGGCAAGGGATGTGTTATGCAAATCTCTGAAACATATTCCACACTATCATACAAAACTGTGAAGATTGAACGGGAATATCGAAAACCAAATGCAGAATTATATAACAAATAACATACAATTTTTTAAGGTCTAGCAGATCTCCAAATGTAGGAGTTATTGCTCCCAAGTCCACATCAGAAAGCTCCCTAAGGATATTAGCAACAGGATTATTGTTGGACTACCAAAATTATCAAGAAGTCTAATATTTGAATCTAAAGAAATTTCAAAGCTCACAGTGATGTAACAAGGCTTCCATCACAACCAACATGCTTCCATTGTGTTGGAGAGCATGGATCATCTTCCCATCCAAAGTTAAAGCCAGTTGATTGCTGAATAACCTGAAGTGCGGAAACTGCATCATGGAAAAGCATAGAATGGCTAAGAATCAATGCAGTCACACAGACTTAGAAAAAGCATAAATTAATTACTAAAGCACTTATTGAAACCTGTGGTTCCTGTGCATTCCAGGGGTATATCAAGAATTTCATATATTTCAATGGCGTTCACTTGTGGGTAGAAGCTGACATTCCGGAATGTGATATTCAAGTAATCAACATTCTCTGCAGAAAAGAAAATTGAACTAGCCTCTGCATGCTTCACACCATAATCCGAACTGACAACATTGTCATTAATCAGAACATCAAATGAGGAAGACACAGGCATAATGCCGGCAAAATACAGGAGCACATAATAGTCTCCAAGCTTATCAAGTGGGAAGTTGTAAGACAACACATTTCTTCTTGCCAGAACCCTTGCTGTCTGAAGAATGGAAACAGGAGGGCTCTCCCTGATCCCTGAAGAACTCAGAGGAATTGGGATTTGGAACCCTGCTGTCAAGTGTGATGGTGAAAAATTCTGATCCACGTCCACACACGATCATAATAATCAAACGGATACCTGCCTTGCACATCAAGCGGTCAAACATAACAAGTACAATGTAGTAGATCGAAAACAGTGCAAGAGATTAACATGAAGTGCGATATCATTACCTCAGTGAACCATTGCCAGAATAACCACAATTTATCCTGAAACGCTTCTTTAGTAACTTATTCGCAAATTCATCCAAACTACTCCCATAAGCTCCATCTGGAAGAGGGCGAACTTCTAGAGAAGAGATAACAGGGAAGCCACCACCATTGGTCGAGAGCAAGCAGAATGACAGGATTTCCTTCTTAACCTTCCACACAAACTCCTCCACCCATGGGTCGAGTCGGCTGAGATTCACCAAAGCCACAGTCGCCGTCCCTATAGACACTGAGAACGCCGGAGGTCGGCCCTTTCCATCATAGTTCTTGTAAACGAAGCGAGACCTTACTAGAATCAGAGACAAATTTCTGGTTGGCAACCTATAACAATGGCGACCCTGTCCAGAATCCGGGAAGAAACGCAAGGGGAGCCGAGACACCGAACTCCCTTCGACGAAGTCAGCAGCAGTCGCATTGCCAGTAGTAACATAGGAGCTATCCGGAATCCATGAAATATTGGAAGAGTCGGTGTAACTCGTCGATCCACCGCAGGAGAGGCTCAGAAAACCTGGTTAGCAAGCAGGGTGAGCTACATTCTCTAACAGGGAGTTCTCTTCACAACTGCCGCCTCGTTTCTAAATTGCAATTCTACTCTCGATGCTAGTTTTACGAATTGTAGCAGCATGTCCTTTCGGCTGGATGAGTCCAATAAACAAACATGAAATAGATGATGGGCTAGGTGCGACTTACCAGGGGGATCGGCAGAGGCAAGTCTTGTGGCGACGAGGCCGTAGAAGAGGAGGAAAACGATGGAGTTGAAGCAGAAAAAACTTGTCATCCCGTCCTTTGTCTCCTAGCTTGGGAGGGGCAAGAAAGGGAGGGGAAAGACGAGAAGGTATAGAAATGAGCATGGGAGAAGTCTTGGGTCATTTTGTAAGACTTGGTCTTGTTTACTTTTCTTGAAGAGGAAGAGTTCATGAGAGGAGGGAGGTGGGGGAGAGAAAAAAGTGGGCCTTGTCGTCATGATGTTGAAAATAAAGAAAGGAAGAAATCAATGCAGGGGAGGTGAAGAGAAGACAGGCGTGCTCGAGGTTATGATTTGGGGAGGGTTGGTAGGTGGGTGATGGAGAGAGGATGGGAATTTGAGGACTAATCGCGGCGATGGCGGTACATTCTACCGTTCGACAGCGGAATAGGAGACTCGAACTCCGTGTGTCCCACACGAGCGACTCCATCCGAGCACCCAACCTAAATGGTGTGCGCTTCATCCAGCATGCCTTGACATGACGGACTCTAATATAATGCCCTGTTCCGGTGAATCGAGCCGAGCATGTCTAGGTTATACTGGTTTGGGAACCTTTCAATGGGTCTTGGTAGCTCGAGATTGAAGTCTAGACTTGAGAAAATTAAATAATCCAAAAGAACAAGGCAGTCATTACGAACTATAAATTTGGGAGAAACATAGATATATTACGTATTAATGCTCTGATCAACATTATGTTTTAACTAAGTAATTGATAAATGTCTTTAACTAAAATTTTTCCATAAATTCATATAAAAAATTAGACCATATATCATGGTACATAAAAAATTGCCAATAAGATCGCAGAATGAATATTGGTGATATGCCATCATTCTACTGAACATACGTGATTTGGCATTAAATGAGCATGGCGATATGGTGTAACTATATTTATCTAACTCGTGACCGACATGGCAATTCCAACTGCTCATCGACATGATCAAATTGAATCAACTCCCCCACTTGACGATTAGGCCAAAAAGAGCAAAAATAATTGACCTCCGAGGTTGAGTTTTCCAAACAGCCATCCAGCTCAACACCAAGCAAATCAGGACTCTCTCATGTTAGACAACGGCTAGAGATGCAGGTTACAACTAGCACCCCACTTGTTCGGATGGTTACAACATATTCCTCTATAGTTATGGCATGATCCTTGGGTATTATAACATAATTAACAATAGAATTTATGGTGGTTATAATACAATCCTAGGTTGTTAGAATACGATCTTCAGAAATTTCATATTTCTTTACTATAAATAGACTCATAGACCCTCCATGAAAGATGGTTAAAAAAATTAGAGCTGAACAACACTATCTCTCTAATTCTTCCTTTGTTCCCACATTAAAACATTCTCCCTAACTTAAGCATTAGAGACCTAGTTGGAGTAAAGCTCCGATAAGTTCTCTGACCTCTTTATTATCTTGTAGATTGATAAAAGTAGCTTACTTCTAGGATTCAAAGATCGGTGGCAACAATAAGATAACTAAGTCATCAACCTAAGCTAGGCCCCGAAGATGATTAAGCATAACAAGAGGTCTGACTCTGTTGGAGCAACTTTCCCAGGTTGTGGACATTAGAAAACAGCAAGGATCAGATTGTGGAGGTCTTTGATGGCCAGCAACCAAGCAAAACAAAAACAGTCTTCAGAATTTCAGCAGTCTTGTAAATTCTGTCGATAGAATTTTTTTCTACGATTTGAACCCCTTCTCCATCAGATCTGAAATCCACCTTTTGAGACCTAGAAGTACTCTTGATGAAGCCTCCAAAAAACAAAAGATGAGATCTAAAACTCCTCTTGGACAGCCAAGAGGGGGCGCACAAATAGGGAGGCATGCAAAAGAGGGGGCGTTGGTTTCTAGCACCTCTTTTCTTTCCTTTTTGGGTTGGCGGCCAAGAAATCCTACGATTTCTTGCTGCTAGAACATAGAGAAAACCAAAGAGAGAGAGGAAGGAAGAGAGAGAAAGGTTAGAAAGAAAATAATTTTGTATTCCTTCTATTCATCGAGTCCAAATACAGTGTATATTTATATACAGAGTCAATGTGATCCAACCCAAAAACTCCTCTAACTAACTTAACACAAAATTACGCTCATCCAAGATCATGTACACCCATGACTTGATCCAATCTCATAATCTTGGACTCAATCCTAGTCTAAATATAAGTTAGCCCCTCAAAGTCCAAAATTTCTAGACCTC
This sequence comes from Elaeis guineensis, assembly GCF_000442705.2. Taxonomy (NCBI): domain Eukaryota; kingdom Viridiplantae; phylum Streptophyta; class Magnoliopsida; order Arecales; family Arecaceae; genus Elaeis; species Elaeis guineensis. Next base: position 42,877,232 of record NC_026001.2, on the reverse strand, counting down.
AAGATCCGAAAGGCTGACAGCCTTTCGTCCTAGGACCCAAACTAGCCCTAAAAATCCCATGACCATCTCATGGACTTTGAATCTTGACCTTAGCCTTGATCTCCTAAGCCTTGGGAGCACCACATGAGGCCCAACAATCTCCACCTTGGTGTCTCAAGGCCTCAACCAACTCTGTCATATCTATCAAGTACATCAGTATTATATATTTTCGAAAGCTGTCCCATGGAAGTACCTTCGTCAGTGTATTACTAGATTCTCCTTGGTGTGAACCTTCATCAAATCCACTTTGCCTTTTTCCACAAGCTCTCTGATTTGATGATACCTGATATCGATGTGCTTCATCCTCACATGGTAGACAGAGTTCTATGCAAGTAATAGTGCACTCTGATTGTCACAGTGCACCTTGACGACCTCCTATGCGAGGCCCATCTCCAACACCAAGCCCTTCAACCATAGGGCCTCTTTTGCTACCTCTGTAACATCAATTTACTCCACCTCAATTGTGGATAAGGCTGTGATGGGTTGCAAGCACGATCTCTATGAAACGGGATCTCCAAACTGGGTAAATATAAAATCTGTCATCGTCCATTGGGTGTCCACATCTCTACTGAAATCTACATTCACGAACCCTCCTATCTGCCCCGAGCCTCCTTGGATGTATTAAAGAGTCCCTCAGTACCTTCTCGCTATTCATAACAAATGCCGACTCCAACAATACCCATCAAGTACTTGAAGATCCCTTCAGTGCTCGCCAGTGCTCCCTGCCAGGCTGCGCCATGAACCTGCTGACCTGGCTTACTGTATGGGCGATATCCAACCTACAAACACCATGGCATACATAAGGCTTTCCACTCCAAAGGCATATGGCATTCTCTCTATCTTCTGAGCCTCCATCTCATTCTATGGCGATATCGTCTTCGAGAGTCTAAAGTGCTCGGTGAGTGGCAGCTCCGTCGGTTTCGCTTCCTTCATCCCAAACCTCTCCAAGACCTTCTTGATGTAACTTTTCTGAGATAAATACAATACCCTGTTGGCTCGATCTTTGAAGATTTTTATGCCTAAGATCTTCTTTGTAGGTCCCAAATCTTTCATCTCAAACTTTCAAGATAAGGCTGTCTTCAGTTCCTGCACAACCTTTCTACTCTTGTGTGCTATAAGTATGTCATTCACATACAAGAGTAGAAACATCCTAAACCCATCCTCCAAAGATTTAACATAAACACAAGAGTCATACTCACACCTGAAAAGCTCGATGCTCCTCACATAAGAATCAAACTATTTGTACCATTGTCTCGATGACTGCTTCAGCCCGTACAGTGATTTCTGCAATAAACAGATTTTTTCTTCTACTCCTGGCCCTCGAAATCTAGGTGGCTGCTCCATGTAGATGCTTTCCTCTAGATGCCCATGAAGGAATGCCATCTTGACATCCATCTGCTCTAGCTCCAAGTCTCGAGTTGCTACAATGCTCAGCAGCACCCTGATGGAAGTATACCTGATGATGAGAGAGAAAATCTCACTGAAGTTAATGCCTTCCTTTTGGGAGTATCCCTTGGTCACTAATCTCATCTTATACTTGATACCTTCCTGCTCTAAAGACCCCTCCTTGCATTGGTAAACCCACTTACAATCAATGGATTCTTATCTTATGGCAATTGCATCAATCTCCACGTCTCATTCTTGTGAAGAGACTACATCTCCTCGAACATTGCTTGGATCCACCTCTCTTTATCATGGCTCTCTATAGCCTCCTTGTAGGTGTAGGGGTCCCCATTCACTGTCACCAAAGCACATGACACCATCTCTTCGAAGCCATATCATTTCGATTGCCTGACATTTCTTTTGAGCTTGTGCAGTGCAACCCCAATATCCATCCTAGGTCCAGTTTGCTCCTGCTGGACCTTCTGGCCTCTTTCATTCGTCTGAGCTCTCTCCACCTATAGAGACACCTTTGGGGAGTGTTCTACTTGAATACCAAGTCCTCCCGATGTACCTGCAAGTGGCAAAATAGAATAGGATCTTAGCTATCCAGCACTACCCTGCTGGACCACCTGCTGCTCCTTCATGCCATCTCACCTTTGGAGAACTGAATTTTCATCAAAGGTGATATTCCTACTGATGACAACCTTCTTCTCCAAGGGATCCCATAGTCGGTATCCCTTAACTCCTCATGGATATTTCAAGAACACCATCTTTCATGATCTAGCATCCAATTTGCTCCGCTTACCAGCACCAATGTGCACAAATACCATGCATCGAAACACTCTTAGATGGCTCAGCCCAATCTTCTTTCCAGACCATTTTTCCTCTGGAATACCACCATCTAACTTAGTGTGAGGTGATCGATTCACCAAATAACAGGCTGCATCCATTATATCAACCAAAAATACCTTAGGAAGCTCTGCCTGCAGCTTCATGTATCGTACCTTTGCCATAAGGGTTCTGTTCATCCTCTCGATCATCCTATTTTGCTGAGGAGCCCCTCTCACTGAGAAGTGCCTTTTGATGCCATACTTCTCACAAAAAATCTGAAACTCCTTGCTGGTGTACTCCCCGCCATTGTTAAACTGCAGACACTTCATGCTCTGACCTGTCTCCTTCTCTACCTCTGTTTTTCACATCTTGAATTTGATGAAGACTTCTGATTTCTCCTTCATGAAGTATACCCATACCTTTCTCAAAAAATCATCTATGAAGGTCAAGAAGTATTTCACCCTGTTTCGGACTGAAATCAGGATCGATCCCCACACATCAGTGTGAACTAGTTTCAATGGAGCTACACTGCAGGCTGAACTGCTAGCAAACTACACTCTCCTCTGCTTTCTCATCTGGCATGGCTCATATACCTCTAAGATCCTTCCACCCAGATTTAGAATCAGACCATGCTTGCTTAGCACCTTCATCCCACGATCTTCCATGTGGCCTAGGCGGTAGTGTCACAATCGGTGAGTCCCCTGCTGATCCTGTGCTGCTGCTGCTGCATCAAATTTCTCAGTCACCACAGATCCTTCCTCCTATAGAGGTTGTTCTCCATTCTCCTATCTCTCATTACTACTATAACTCTATTTGAGATGTTCAATACCTCACTCCTGGCACGACTACTGAAGCTGTAGTCACTCTGCTCCAGGTAATCAAGTGACACGAGATTCTTCTTCAGCATCAGCTTATTATACATTTTTTTTTCATATACATGGTATGCAACTTTGACCACAAATCTTTTGGGATCCTCTCCTCTAACACTGAATAGAGCGCCACATCCGCCAAATATCCTCTATTGCTCCTTAAATTGATTTTGATGATTACAAAGCATTTGAGGTGGTTACTAATGATTTTGGCTTGAAAAAAGATTTATTGTTTATCAGGGGCAAAATCATAATTTCATCAAGTAGCAACTTGAAAGTTTCAAGAGCAAGAACAGAAGATTTGTGATCTATTGGAGAAAATTTTAATATTTTTGGATGTATATTTTGAAAGAAAATCATGTTTATAAAATTGAATCGACCCCATGAGTCGACTCATGTCAAAAGGGGCTGAACGGCACGCTGATTTTTTGGCTGACACACCCAATTGAGTCGACCCCATGAGTCGACCCCTGTGCATGAGTCGACCCTATGAGTCGACCTCTATTGCTGTGTATGTCAAAATTATAGAACAGTCATTTTCTATTCTATGCCACAGAAGTCGACTCATGTGCATGAGTCGACCCTATAAGTCGACTCCTGTGACAGAAAAACTCCACAACGGTTAGTTTTCAGCTTGTTTTGGCTGTATTTAATGCTATTTAATGATCTCCAACGGTTCTATTTCAGTCCAGATTTTTCTCTACCATCTATTGAAGCTATAAAAGCACTTAAAGGAGGGAAAAAGAAAAAAAGATAAAAGGTTCTTCAAGCAATCATTTTAGCCCTAAGCAAAGAGCCCTCTTGAAGTTAAAGAAGCTTTCATTTCAAGTTCACCAACCCCTCAAGAGCTCATTCAAGTCTTCAACCACCTTGAAAAAAATCAGAAAAACTTGCTTCTTATTGTGTAAAGTGCATTTAAAGTTTTATTTGCTCATTAAAGGAGCTAAATTTGTATTTTTATGTGATTAACTCGCATACTCTATTTTGTCTTGATCTTTAGTTTTGAAAGGGTTCTAAAATTTGAAAAGATTGGTCCGAACCTTGAATCGGATTGTATTGGATTGACTTAGATCCGAAAAATAAGTGTTCTAGTTTGGGATAGCTAGAGTCGGAGGTACCGACGCTATATTCTTGTTGAATATGATTTAGTGGATTTGAATTCCTAAGTAGGAGCTTGGGGAGTGGATGTAGGTGCAAGATTGGCATCGAACCACGATAAATCTTATTTGTTTATGTTGTGCTTGTTCTCTTTCTAAATTTTTTTATCTACTTGCATTTTTGCATCTAATTTCTACACCTTGCTTAAATCACTCTCTACGTATATCCTGCTGATTGTTATTTAATCCTCATAGTTCTAAATTAACATTAAATTTTTAAAAACCTAATTCACCCCCCTCTTGGGTTGTATAGCTGGGCAACAAGTAGTATCAGAGCTCGATGCTCTAGTCCTACTTTGATTTAACCATCAAAGAGCTAAAGATTTATGGCAATTCAAGTTGGTGCTTCACTAGCCGAAGGGCAGTCAACAAACCAACCTCAACATTTCAATGGGTCAAACTACACCTATTGGAAAGCTTGGATAAAAATTTTTATTCTGGTACTTGACTATGATATGTGGAGTATCATAGTTAATAGACCACACACACCTATTAAGATAATTGATGGTGTAGAATCAACCAAACCCGAAAGAGAATGGAATGAGGTTGACAAGAAAACAGCTCAATTTAATGCTAAAGTCATGAATATTTTATATTGTGCTTTAGATGCTAATGAGTTTAATCATATTTCAACATGCATGTGAGCTAAGAAAATATGGGATAGATTAGAAGTAACACATGAAGGCACTAATCAAGTTAAAGAATCAAAAATTAACATACTTGTGCACATATATGAACTCTTTAAAATGGAACATGATGAATCAATAACTAAAATATTTACTCATTTTATGGATATTATTAATGGTCTAAAAAGTTTTGGTAAGTCTTACTTTAACAGTGATCTTGTGAGAAAGATTCTTAGGTCTTTACCAAGGACGTGGGAGGCCAAAGTAACCACAATCCAAGAAGCTAAGGATCTGAATATTTTATCCTTGAAGGAACTTCTAGGATCGCTAATGACACACGAGCTAAACATGAAATAACATCAAGAAGAAGATGTCAAGAAGAAGAGGACAATCGTCCTCAAGTCCACTACTCAACTCGATGAGGAATCCGAAGAAACTGAAAATGAAGAGCAAAATGAAGAAATGGCCATCATCACTAGAAAGTTTAAAAGATTCTTGAAGAAAAGAAGACAAGGGATGAATAAGAGGCCACCTACAAAAGGAGAACATAGCAAAGAGAAGGATAAGAAGCAGCCCCTTATTTGTTACGAATGTAAGAAGTCAGGATACTTCAGATCTGAATGTCCACAACTTAAGAAGGATCTCAAGAAGTACAAAAAAAAGACTATGATGGCTACTTGGAGTGATAGTGATGAGTTAAGCTCCGAAGAAGAAGATTCACATGAGCAAGCCAACTTGTGTCTTATGGCATATGAAAATGAGGTAAACGCTGAAACTCCTGATGGCTTTACTTTCGAAGAACTTCAAAAAATATTTTATGATCTAGTTGATGATCTAAAGAAGTTAGGGATAAAGAACAAAGAATTAAAATCAAAGAATCAATCTTTACTAAAAAAAAAAATAATTTCAAATAAAAAATTGATCTTGACACAAAAAAATCTAAACTTGAAAAATAAAATTACTAAGTTAAAATCTATGATAGAAAAGTTCACTCTTAATTCAACTAAACTTCAAATGATACTTGATAGTCAAAAGGCCATTTATGATAAAGTCGGTCTTGGCTACAACCCTTTAAAGAAATAAAAACTCTTAAAAAATATCTATGCGAACTCATCAAGCAACAAGTTTTCAAATATTACTTATTTTAAATGTGATAAAGTAAGACACAAATTCTATACTTATTTCTCTAGCAAATCTGAAAATTTTAATGTGAAAAAAATATGGGATCCAAAAGAAACCATTGTGACTAACCAAAGAGGACCCAAAAAAACTTGGGTACCTAAAGTGAAAATATGATTTTTGCATGCAGGTGTGTCTTGCATCCCAAGGAATAAATTGAAAATGATATCTTGATAGTGGGTGCTCAAGACACATGACCGATGATGAATTTCAATTCATCACACTTGATGCAAAAGATGGAGGGATGGTTATCTTTGGAGATAATAGCAAAGGAAAGATCATCGGTATAGGTAACATTGGTATCACTCTCTCCAAGTATATTGAAAATATTTTGTTAGTAGATAATTTGAAATATAATCTATTGAGCATTAGTCAATTCTGTGATAAAGGGTACAAAGTCATTTTTGAATCTTTATTATGCATAATAACTAGTCTCAATGAAGAAGGAATTAAATTTGTTGGGCATAGACATAGTAATATTTATATGGTAGATTTGAATGATCTTTTCAAGATAAACATGTAATGTTTAGTAGCTTTGAATGCCAAATTAATGAGACTAGTTGGCTTTGGCACCGTAGGTTTGCACATATTAGCATGCATTCACTTTTAAAATTTATTAAAAAAGAATTGGTTATCAGTTTACCTAAATTAAATTTTGAAAAGGATAGAATTTGTGATGCATGTCAACTAGGTAAACAAACAGAAGTATCATTCAAATCTAAAAATATTGTTTCAACTTCTAGGTCATTAGAATTATTGCACTTGGATTTATTTGGACCCACTAGAACTACTAGTCTGGGTGAAAAATGATATGGCTTTGTAATTATTGATGATTTTTCTCATTTTATATGAGTTTTCTTTTTGGCACATAAGGATAAAATTTTTCATGTATTCTCAAAATTTTATTGAAAAGTTACTACTGAAAAAGATTTTTCAATTCAACATATTCGAAGTGATCATGGAACCGAATTTGAAAATCAAGATTTTGAAAAGTTTTGTGATAAAAAAGGTATTAACCATAACTTTTCAGCACCTAGGACATCCCAACAAAATGGGATAGTAGAAAGAAAAAATAAGACTCTTGAAGAAATGGCCCGTACCATGCTATGTGAAAGCAATCTCCCAAGGCACTTTTAAGCAGAAGCAATTAACATGACATGTTACATATTAAATCATGCTTTAATTAGACCAATACTAAAGAAAACACCTTATGAGCTTTGGAAAGAAAGAAAACTAAATATTGCATATTTACACATTTTTGATTGTCGATATTTTATTTTGAACAACGGTAAAAAAGATTAGAAAAATTTGATGCAAAATCTGATGAAATTATTTTTCTTGGTTATTCCTCTTTTAGCAAAGCTTTTAGAGTTTTTAACAAAAAAACTTTAGTAGTAGAGGAGTCAATACATGTTGTTTTTGATGAGACTAATGATCTTCCCTTAAGGAAGAATGAAGGTATTGATGATGCAGATCTTTTTATAGAAGGGATGAAGGAGCTCACCCTAAAAGACTCAACATTCAAAATAATGAAGAACATGAAAACAAATAGGATGATGAAGGTGAAGAACAATAAGAACAACCTCAAGGTACAAATAATCTACCCAAAGAATGGAGGTATGATCACAATCATCCCAAGAAACTAATCATTGGTGATCCTACATATGGAGTAAAAACTCGTTCTTCACTTAGAGATGCATACAATCATTTTGCATTTATTTCTCATCTTGAACTTAAAACCATAGATGAAGCTGAAAAAGATTATAATTGGATAAATGCAATACAAGAAGAACTTAATCTATTTAAAAGAAATAATGTATGGAATTTAGTATCAAGAACTAAAAATTATCCAATAATTGATACAAAATGGGTATATAGAAATAAAATGGATGAACATGAAAATATAATTAGGAATAAAGCAAGATTGGTTACAAAGGATTATAATCAAGAAGAGAAAACTGATTTTGATGAGATCTTTGCATCTGTTGCTAGATTAGAAGTAATTAGGCTTTTACTTGCATATGCATGCTTTATGAATTTTAAATTATTCTAAATAGATGTCAAAAATATTTTTCTAAATGGTTATATTGCTGAAAAAGTTTTTGTAGAACAATCCTCCGATTTTGAAAATCATGTAGGAACCAGATCTAGGGTTTCAGGGTTAGATCTTGAAACTTTTTCAAGATCATACAGCGGAAGACTAAAATAAATCAAAATTTATTTTCTAAAATTAGAGAATCCCTAGATCTAAGATCCTATTACATGATTATTACATGAACTACATGTTGATCATATCAACATGTTTCTATACTACATCTAATGTATGTATTAAACAATAGATCAGATCTATTACCTTGCAAGTTCGACGTTCTAATCTTGCTGATCCAGGCTTGAGGATAATGTTGCAAGCCACACACACATCTGGCCTCTAGGAGTCGTCCACACGAGCCCACGAATCTCGATCAGAAGTCCTGCTTTAGGAAATCAGCACAGTATGCTAGTACTGCGCTGATCCTTCTTTGATGGTTGATCAGGTGCCTCCTTCTTGTTAATTTGGACTCTTCCAAAGATGAAAAGTAGGAGGAGAAGTTTTAGATCTAAGACACTCTTAGAAAACTCAAGATGGAGGAAGGAAAGATATGAAAACAAACAACCCTAGAAGAAGACCCTCTTCTTCTTCTCGTTTCTCTCTCTAGACACCCTAACTTGTATCTTTTATATCTCCACGACCCAAAGGTCTTTCTCTCTAATTTTTGGATGGCCCAAAGGTCTCTCAAATATCTATCTTCTTTGAAAAATTCATAAAGAAAATCATCTTACATAGAGAGATATGATAGAGTCCTTGTCTAGGTCAAATACCTAGTCAAAACTTATCCAAACATGGCAAGTTAAGGGGCGCCCAACTCTTGAGCACCTCCTCCATATTTTTATACATGGATTACCAGCAAAGGGTGCACAATATGTACCCTAAAAGCTACAAAAATTTCAAAAAAAATTTGAATAAATTTGGTGCAAAATTGAAAGAGTTTTGGATTTCTAAAACTCTATCTCATAGAATTTGAAATCCAAACTTATTCCTTTTTTATTTGATCCAAACCACCTTCCATATAAGAAAGAAGAGAGGAGACCTTTTGTGAACATGGGAGAGACCTGGAAGAGGGCTTTTATCACACAAAATAAGAAGAGATTGGCGTTGAATGAGAGAGAGGGCGTGGGGAAGGCTTATGTGGTGCAAGGTGGAATCCTAGTCTTACTAGGATTCTATCTTATGACTTGTTTTAATTTGGTTTTCCAAACCAAATCAAACAAAAATTAGATCAACTCAATTAAAATAAGTTTTAATCTAATTAAGAACCTAATTTAATCAGATTAAATTAGATTTAAATCTGATTTAATTTTTTAATCAAATTAGAAATTAGATTGACCCAAGTCCTAGTTGAACTAGGACAAGTTTTTCCTTACACTTGACTTATTCAATAAACCATTTGGACTTGATCCAATCAAGCCCAAACCAAATTTAATTAAATTATATTTAATTAGACTTAATCTCAGCCAATTGGTTTAATCAAATTAAGCCAATTAGCAATCGAATTGCTAATCGATCCTTCTGCAACACTTGCACTGGATTAAATGTCAATCGTATTGATCATTTAACCCTAGAACGATTCTTAATCATTGATCAACCATCCGATCGAATCATGAACTCTAATGTGTATGACCTCATAGGTCCGAACCTAAGCCGGTAGCACAGAAATAAATTTCTGTACCAATCGAAGTGACCATCTAGCAATGATATCCGACGATCGGATAGATCGAATGTGTAGAACAACATCTTTAGAACCCATGTGGATATAGTTTTCATATAATTCATCTTCTTGACCAAAATGATCATAGGATATCCCAGAGTTCAACTGTCAACTCTGATCAGGTTGTCCACATTGTATTTCAAAATATCAAATCCATCTGATGGATTACCCTGGCCAAGGTTTTGCTAAATTGAAATACAGTGACTCATTCTTCTCCAACTCTTGGAGTGGTCAATCCCATCTCGATCACACTCTAACTTCGCAAGTACTTGACTGTGCTCAGAAGCCTTCCGTCTCTAAATTAAAAATTTAGTTAGTCCAGTACCAAAGCACAGTGAGTTGCTTGCAAGTCACTGAGGCGATCTCAAGTCTAAGGGACACTTATACCTATATCCCATCAGAGACATTCTCGTCAGCAGAATACTCTGGAGTTGGTCATGTTCAATGACGATGTACCCTTACATCTCACCTGTATGCCATACCAGTGTCTCCGCACTCCTTAGTTAAGAGGACAACCAACCCATATGGCCTACAGTGACCTATGCTCGATAAAAGCTGTCGTCCTTATTAACAGCTTATCATTTGATCTTGAATAGTTTTAAGGACTAATCGATAAATCTTCTCTTTATCGAACTTAAATTATCCTAAGGACTTCATCATAACAACGGAGTTCATTAGAAGATGAAAACTTATGATGAAAATGCTCAATATATTTTATTTATTAACAAATCAATTACAATACTTGGTTGTTTAACCGTCAACAGCTTGACGATTGGCTTTCTGGGACATATTTTCTAATAACTCCCACTTGTCCTAAAGCCACTCGGCACAGTATCTAATACCCATCTTCGACTTGTGATTGTCGAACTCTTTTATCGCCAGGGCTTTAGTGAAGGGGTCGGCCAGGTTCTCCTTTCCGTCGATCTTCTGAAGGTCGACGTCATCTCGATCCACGATCTCCCGGATCATGTGGAAGCGGCGCAAGATGTGCTTCATCCGCTGATGTGCTTTGGGTTCCTTCGCCTCAGCTATGGCACCAGTGCTGTCGCAGTAGAGCAGGACTGGACCATCGAGGGAGGGTGCTACTCTGAGCTCGTTGATGAATTTTCTCAGCCACACAACTTCCTTCACGGCATCTGATGCTGCGATGTACTCCGCTTCACAAACAGAGTCTGCCACAGTATGCTGCTTGGAACTCTTCCAACAGATGGCTCCACCATTCAGAGTAAAGATATAACCCGACACGCTCCTGCTGTCATCATGGTCAGATTGGAAGCTGGAGTCTGTGAACCCCACAAGTTTCAGATCTGACTTTCCATAAACCAACCATTGGTCCTTAGTATTTTTCAAATACTTAAAGATGGCTTTAACCACTTTTCAGTGATTTTCTCCAGGATCAGATTGGTATCTACTCACTACTCCTAGTGAGTATGCCACATCTGGTCTTGTACATGTCATGGCGTACATGATAGATCCCACGGCTGAAGCATATGGGATTCTACTCATATGCTCTCTCTCTTCAGGAGTTGTCAGACAATCCTTCTTAGAGAGAGAAATTTCTTGGCCTATCGGTAGATAACCCTTCTTGAAATTCTCCATGCTGAATCTCTTCAGCACAGTGTCTATGTACATGGACTGAGATAACCCAAGCATCCTTTTAGATCTATCCCTATAGATTTTCATCCCTAGAATGTAGGATGCTTCACCCAAGTCCTTCATGGAGAACTGTGATGACAACCAAACTTTTATTTCCTGTAGTGCGGGGATGTCATTCCCGATTAAGAGAATGTTATCCACGTACAAGACAAGGAATACCACAACTAGACCATTTGCCCATTTATAGATGCAGGGCTCTTCTCCATTCTTAATGAAGCCATACATTTTGATCACCTTATCAAAACGCATGTTCCAACTCTGAGAAGCTTGCTTCAGTCCATAAATGGATCTCTGAAGCTTGCACACCTTGGACTCATCTGTGGATGTAAACCCCTCAGGTTGTATCATATACACCTCTTCGGTCAGCTCTCCATTCAGAAAAGCTGTCTTTACATCCATCTGCCAGATCTTATAATCCAGATGGGCAGCAATTGCAAGCATTATCCGAATGGATTTGAGCATTGCCACAGGAGAAAATGTCTCGTCATAGTCAATACCATAACGTTGACGATACCCCTTGACGACCAGACGGGCTTTATAGGTCTCCACCTTTCCGTCTGCGCCCCTCTTCCTTTTGAAGACCCATTTACACCCAATGGGTTTAACCCCTTCAGGTGGGTCAACCAATGTCCATACATCGTTGACCTTCATGGACTCCATTTCGGATTTCATGGCTTCAAGCTATTTTTTGGAATCAGGTCTCTGCATTGCATCCATATAGGTGATCGGATCTTCATTATTCTCATCAAGTTCGATGGGATCACCATCTCAGACCAAGAAATCGTAGTATCTATCCGGCTGACGCGATACTCTACCGAATTGCCTTAATGATGCAGGTACATTGAGCTTCGGATCTGATCTAATCATATCAGACTCAGGTTCAGCTATTGATGTCGGTCCTTCTACCTGTTGAACTTCATCAAGCTCAACCTTAGAGATAACAGTTCCTTCACCAAGGAACTCCTTTTCTAAAAAGATTGCCTTAAGGCTGACGAACACCTTTTGTTCATCAGCATGGTAGAAAAAATATCCTTTTGTCTCTTTGGGGTACCCTATGAATGAGCATTTGTCAGACCTAGATCCAAGTTTGTCTGTGACTAATCGTTTGACATAGGCCGGGCACCCCCAGACCCTAAGGTGTGAAAGTGCTAGCTTACGTTCCGTCCATATCTCATATGGAGTCTTAATTATAGACTTACTTGAAACCCTATTTAACAGATAACAGACCGATTCGAGTGCATATCCCCAGAAGGATATCGGCAAGCTAGCAAAACCCATGATGGATCGAACCATGTCTAACAGAGTCCGATTTCTCCTTTCAGACACACCATTATGCTGTGGTGTTCCTGGAGGAGTCCATTGGGAGAGAATCCCATTCTCTCCTAGATATGTGAGAAATTCACTAGAAAGGTATTCTCCTCCTCGATCAGATCGAAAAGTTTTAATACTCTTCCCAGTTTGTTTTTCTACTTCACTTCAAAATCGTTTGAACATTTCAAATGAATCCGACTTATGTTTCATCAGATAGACATATCCATATCGGGATAGGTCATTCATGAAAATTATGAAGTAAAAATATCCACCTCTAGCACTGGTGCTCATGGGCCCGCATACATCAGTATGTACTAGGCCCAAGAGCTCAGTAGCTCTCTCACCTTTTCCAGTAAAAGGTGACTTGGTCATTTTACCAAGAAGACAGGACTCACAGGTTGGAAGTGATTCACAATCACTAACTTCGAGGATTCCCTCTTGAGTCAACTTGTTTATTCTGTTCTTGTTTATATAACCTAGCCTCCAATGCCATAAGTAGATATCTGACATACTATCTAATCTAGGGTGCTTGCCAGTAGAATAGACTCTTATCAGGCTTGATCTTTTTGGTCTGGCTCTGCACTGATGTCCCAGCTTGAACTTGCACCTTCTTCACTTTCTTCTTCTTGTTCTTCTTCCCTTTCTTAAAAGGTCGAGAATCAGAAGACGAATCTCCCACTAAGTTCACCGACTCCTTGTGAAGTTGGTGATCCTTCTCAAAGTTCTGAAGCAACCCCAGTAACCCATGGTAGTTCTCTTCAGGCTTTGTCATTCTATAATGAGTGAGGAATGGGAGATAAGACTTGGGCAGCAAGTTCAGTATTGCATCTTTCCCAAGCTGCTCATGCAAGGGAAAGTCAAACTTGCTCAATCGTTCCATCAGCTCGATCATGTACAATACATGATCAGTGACAGAGGCACCATCCCGCATTTTGGCATTGAAGATGGCACAACTAGTCTTGTGCCTCTCCACGTCATCGGGTGTACCAAAGGCATCCTCCAACACTTGAAGCATGTCCTTTGGCTGAACCGTCTCGAATCTGCGACTGAACTCGTCGCTCATAGCAGCTAGCATGATATAGTGCACCATGGTCCGATCATTGAGCCACTTCTGGTAAGTGTCTTTGACTGTTCCACATGCATTGACAGCTGGCTCCTCAGGTGCAGGATCCATTATCACATATAGGATCCGTTCATGCTCCAGGACTATCTTCAACTTTTGGTACCAGCTACCGAAGTTGGATCCCACCAACTTATCATGGTCCAACAATGATCGAAACGATAGGGAAGTGGCCATATTTACACAAAGGAGAATCATAACCTAATTAGTAATTGATTCATTAAACCTAAGGATTTGGACTTTAATCAAAAGATTTCTCCCACTATTTTATTCGAATTGGTAGCCTCTACCTCCAATTCGAGGAATTACCCTAATTTTTTAGTGGGTACTAGAATCCACTTAGACTGCATACAAGCCCAACTTTGGTTGGCCAACCCATGTACATCTAAGGATAGGTTTATAACCAATTGTTTCTCTAAACAATTTCTAGTAATATTAATTTTGCCCCAGAAACCTAATCAGTAGGCTTTGGCCTCCACTGTAAAGATCCGATTAGGTCCAACCATTAACATGATCATACTTGGTGTATCTAACCAACGAATGATTAAGCCCAACTTTGGTTGGCTCACCTAACCACCATTAGAGAGACACTTCGAAGTCATCATATGATGAGTGATAATTCCATTAGTCAACAAGCACCAGACCTTGGGTCTGCAATGATTATTGAGTTAATGGACTCATTATCAAACACCTTAATGGGAGGCTATGACTCAGTTATCTCCATAACTTTATCATTTTAAGGACCTAATAATTTTAGAGGATTTAAATAATATAGAGGATGAGGTTAGATGAACCAGCTTATCATGATCCTCCCACTGGCTTCACCAAGTCAGCTTAAGGGAGACCATTAAAAGGGCTGGTCTAGGAGCACCTAAATCAGTCACACTGATTTACCTAGCTGACATGGGTCAGCTTGAATAGTCAAGTGATCCGATCAAAACATAATTTTACCAAGAGGCCAGGTAAGTTCGATCAGTGGAGGGTCTGCCAAAGCTTGCCTTAGACACTATCAGAAATGGCCAGGTAAGCGGGCTCCCAATTAAAAACCACCGATCTGATTTACCTTAGACACCAATTGGTTTAATTAATTTCAATTAGATCAACCTAACAGTTCGTGCTAGACCGCTTAGCCAAGAATCAAGTCTATTTGGTTCTCGTTAAAGATATGGACTTGACCAACTACAACTATTGTAATTGATCTAGAGAATCCTTGACCTAATCTAAGACAACAATTGATTAGATTTAGTCAATTCTCTAATTAAGTCCATCTTCAATCTAACCATAGGTCTAACCCAATTAATGGACCTAATTCCCACTAACCCATTAACCCAATGTGTTATGATTTGTGTCTTAGGTTCTTCAATTCACAATCCTAGAACCTAATCAAACAACTTCTTAATTCTTAATTAAGTTTTGGGCTGAGGATTGGGTTCGACTTTTCAAAAAATAATTTTCATATTTGTAAAATAATTTTACAATATGATTCTACCAACCATATTGCATGTTTGATTCATAATCAAGAACAAGTGAAATAAACATAAAACTACTTTAGATATAATCTAAACAGGTTCATGTAATGAAACAATTTCAACTTTAAATATTTTTTTGCACAAAAATTATTAATAAAAAAATTTTATTTAGATTTAAATATTTTTAAATCTAATAAATCATAAATTTAATCTAGATCATATCTAATAAATTTATGATTAAAGATAGATTACACAAACTAGGACAACCTTTACACTGTAAGGGGTAAACCTTACAGCAGGACAACCTTGCAGTTCATGATTGATCTAAAATTTTAATTTAATTTAATAATTAGATTATAAATTAGATCTAATCTAAGAAATAATCTAAGTATATATAAATAATCATGTAATAAAGAACCTAGGCTCTGATTCCAATTGTAGGAACCAGATCTAGGGTTTCAGGGTTAGATCTTGAAACTTTTTCAAGATCATACAGTGGAAGACTAAAATAAATCAAAATTTATTTTTTAAAATCAGAGAATCCCTAGATCTAAGATCCTATTACATGATTATTACATGAACTACATGTTGATCATATCAACATGTTTCTATACTACATCTAATGTATGTATTAAATAATAGATCAGATCTATTACCTTGCAAGTTAGACGTTCTAACCTTGCTGATCCGGGCTTGAGGATGATGTTGTAAGCCACACATGCATCCGACCTCTAGGAGTCATCCACACGAGTCCACGAATCTCGATCAGAAGTCCTGCTTCAGGAAATCAGCACAGTATGCTAGTACTGCGCTGATCCTTCTTGATGGTTGATCAGGTACCTCTTCTTCTTGATTTGGACTCTTTCAAAGATGAAAAATAGAAGGAGGAGTTTAGATCTGAGATGCTCTCAGGAAACTCAAGATGGAGGGAGGAAAGATATGAAAACAAACAACCTAGAAGAAGACCCTCTTCTTCTTCTCATTTCTCTCTCTAGACACCCTAACTTGTGTCTTTTATATCTCCACGACCTAATGATCTTTCTCTCTAATTTTTGGATGGCCCAAAGATCTCTCAAATCTCTATCTTTTCAAAAATTTATGAAGAAACTCATCTTATATAGAGAGATATGATAGAGTCCTTGTCTAGGTCAAATACCTAGTCAAGACTTATCCAAACATGGCAAGTTAAGGGGCACCCAACTCTTGAGCACCTCCTACATATTTTTGTATATGGATAACTAGCAAAGGGTACACAATATGTATCCTAAAAGCTATAAAAATTTCAAAAAAAATTGGATAAATTCGATGCAAAATTGAAAGAGTTTTGGATTTCTAAAACTCTATCTCATAAAATTCGAAATCCAAACTTATTCCTTTTTGATTTGATCCAAACCACCTTCCATGTAAGAAAGAAGAGAGGAGACCTTTTGTGAACATGGGAGAGACCTGGGAGAGGGCTTTTGTCACAAAAATAAGAAGAGATTGACGTTGAATGAGAGAGAGGGCGTGGGGAAGGCTTATGTGGTGCAAGGTGGAATCCTAGTCTTACTAGGATTCTATCTTATGACTTGTTTTAATTTGGTTTTCCAAACTAAATCAAATCAAAATTAGATCAACCCAATTAAAATAGGTTTAACCTAATTAAGAACCTAATTTAATCAATTAAATTAGATTTAAATCTGATTTAATTTTTTAATCAAATTAGAAATTAGATTGACCCAAGTCCTAGTTAACTAGGACAAGTTTTTCCTTGCACTTGGCTTATCCAATAAACAATTGGACTTAATCCAATCAAGCTCAAACTAAATCTAATTAAATTATATTTAATTAGACTTAATTTCAGCCAATTAGCTTAATCAAATTAAGTCAATTAGCAATCGAATTGCTAATCGATCCTCTGCAATACTTGCACTGGGTTAAATATCAATCGTATTGATCATTTAATCCTAGAACGATTCTTAATCGTTGATCAACCATCCATCGATCATGAACTCTAATGTGTGTGACCTCATAGGTCCGAACCTAAGTCGTAGTACAGAATAAATTTCTGTACCAATCGAAGTGACCATCTAGCAATGATACCCGACGACCGATAGGTCGAATGTGTAGAACAACATCCTTAGAATCCATGCGGATATAGTTTTCATATAATTCATCCCCTTGATCAAAATGATCATAGGACACCCCAGAGTTCAACTGTCAACTCTGATCAGGTTGTCCACATTGTATTTCAAAATATCAAATCCATCTGATGGATTACCCTGGCCATGGTTTTGCTAAATTGAAATACAGCGACTCATTCTTCTCCACTCTTGGAGTGGTCAATCCCATCTCGATCACACTCTGAATTGCAAGTACTTGACTGTGCCAGAAGCCTTCCATCTCTGAATTAAAAATTTAGTTAGTCCAGTACCAAAGCACAGTGAGTTGCTTGCAAGTCATTGAGACGATCTCAAGTCTAAGGGACACTTATACCTATATCCCATCAGAGACATTCTCGACAGCAGAATACTCTGGAGTTGGTCATGTTCAATGATGATGTACCCTTACATCTCATCTGTATGCCATACCAGTGTCTCCACACTTCTTGGTTAAGAGGACAACCAACCCATATGGCCTACAGCGACCTATGCTCGATAGAAGCTGTCGTCCTTATTAACAGCTTATCATTTGGTCGTGAACAGTTTTAAGGACTAATCAATAAATCCTCTCTTTATCGAACTTAAATAGTCCTAAGGACTTCATCATAACAACAGAGTTATTAGAAGATGAAAACTTATGATGAAAATACCAAATATATTTTATTTATTAACAAATCAATTACAATACTTGGTTGCTCAACCGTCAACAGCTTGACGATTGGCTTTTTGGAACACATTTCCAATAAATCATTCTTTTCTTAATCATATTTTTAAATTAAATAAATCTCTATATGGTCTAAAGCAAGCACCTAGGGCTTGGTATGAAAGGTTAAGTAAATTTTTGCTTAAGAATAATTTTTAAGAGAAAATATAGATATAATCCTTTTCATTAAAAGAAATCATGATGATATCTTAGTTATACAAATATACGTCGATGACATTATTTTTGGATCTACTAATAAAGTCTTTGTCAAAATTTATCAAGCTCATACAGGGAGAGTTTGAGATGAGCATGATGGGATAACTTACATTCTTCCTCGAACTCCAAATCAAACAAACAAAGGAAGGGATCTCCATTACCCAAAGCAAGTATACAAGAGAACTACT